>NC_133769.1:238086555-238170418 GCF_003597395.2 Chelonoidis abingdonii
CTCAAACTTAAGCATTATAGTGATGCCACTGCCATATGAAAAATAGATAAACACACCAAAGGATGAATCGCCGCAATATTTCCAGCTGATTCAAAAACAAAAAAACCCTGGAATTTCGTGCTTAGCACCATAGCACAGCTGCAGAACCATGAAGACTAAATCAGTCCGTCAGCAAGGGACCACCCAGAAACAGCAAATGCAAAGGGAATGTATGGACGTTCAATAAGTGTCTTATTAAGATTTTTATGTTGTGAAATACCAAAGACTCTTATAAACACACTGTGCATAATTCATGGCAAAAAAACCCGAGAATTTCAAAAAGTTTAATTATAGCTACATTAAACAAAAATTACGTCTATACATTACAGTCATTCGCAACATATATTGATTACAGTCGCATGCAATGAAGGTTCATGGTGAAAACCAAACCTAAGGTCACATAAGAATTTCAAAATGAATAGCACCAGTATGTTCTCAGAAAAACAGTGTCTGTCATTTCACTAGTTACCAGTGAAACTATTGGGAAAGTCCAACTAGAAACAATCTTAAAGAAGCAAAAAATTGTCCATGGAATTACCAAGAATCGGATTGGAAAATTAAAATAGCAGCAATGGAAAATCACACCGATGCTCCTCTTCCCTCCTCACTTTCTTTCTCCCACCAGTGGTTCTCCCTGTTACACATGCTGTATCCTGTCCCTCGTCATTCCTATATTCCTACCACCTCACACGTACCTCTAAAGCCTAGTCCTGCCAGGTGAGAATCACTGGCAAACTGATTCATCGGGAGCAAGATCAGCCTTAGAGTGCAAATTGTGCAATCAAAGGCTCAAGCAATCCAGAGCTGAGTCTGGGCTAGTTTATATATTATGAGGATTTAATGATAGATAAATGCACAACTATTTTCTTTATATAGTCTAAATATGCACTGCCTATGATAAACCCACAAACACATAACAAGTTGTGGCGTGGTTTAGTTAATAGTTAACTTCTACTTAGCTTGTAAAACTGAGCAAACATGAATTCGAATTGTTGAAGCCTGCAGCTTGCTTCCACATGCATGACCCGGATTTCAGAACCACGACCAGCAAAACTATTCATCCAAGACGAGGATAAATCAAAGGAACACAGAAATCGCGACAAGGCTAACTCAGGAACAGCTCTGTCCTAACATTGCATTTATTAATAAACAACGGGTAGTCTACATTCACTAGGTATCCGATTTACAAACCGGTTTGTAAAACAATTTTATAAAGTCGAGTCGCGCCACGACAAAGCACAATATATCGGCAGTGTCGTCATCGTACAAGCTAGGCGATTCTCCGTGTTGCACTGTGGAGCTATCCTGAGCGATCCATAGGTCCCACAGTCTTCCCGCCCCTTGACCGTTGAATCCAAGGCAGATGTGCAAAAAACAGTGTATAGTATCTGGGTAACGCGTCACTCATCTCCCTGTGAAAGCAAAGGCAGACAATCATTTGCTTTCCCTGATGCCCTGGCAGACACCATAGCAGGCAACCAGGAGCCCGTTTCTGCTTTGTCATGCCACTCAGTATGTGTACTGGGCTCGACAGGAGCGTCTGCAGCGCTATAGCGCATTCATGCTTTGCAAGTAGCGAGACAGTTTCATTGTCTTCTGTATCTCCTCCATTGTAATTACGATGAAGATGGTAGCATCATTCTGTACCGTCTTGCGTCTGTCAGGTGCTCCGGCGTCACTGAGTCTGGGGACAAGACAAAATGGAATGACTCCCGGTCATCCCTCCTTAGTTTATCTAAATAGGTCAGTCTGCCTAGAATATGGGGCAACGTATAGAGAACCAGCTGCGCAAGAACTGGAAGCACACCGCTCCATGTCAGATCCCGAAAATGATTACTGCATGCCATTCCTGTGGTGCCCTGCAACAGCCCACCAGTTGCTTCCTCCTCCCTAACCGTCCTGGCTACCATGCAGTGTCCTTCCCATGTGGATGAAGTAATAAAGAATGCGGAATAAAAACATGACTTTTTAGTGACAAAATGAGGGGAGCAGCTCTGCAGCTGCTATGATAGCCCAGCAGACAGAATTATGGGAGAGAGACCCCAGTATTCCCGCTGCTAGATAGCCAGGATACAGAATCTTTCTTAGACATGAAAGGGGAGAGCTGATAGGAGCTCACCCAGTGCTAGTGAAGACGTACCAGCCGCTGTACCTCTGCTGGGAAAGGCCGGAGTATCTATTTTACCAGCACCCCCGCCGACCTCACCTGAGGCCACCAGGAGCACCGTGGCATGATGACAAGGACGGTTATCAGTCATTCGCACTGTACTGTATGCACCGGGGGAGGAGGGAGATGCTGCTATCAGTGCCACAGCACTACGTTTACCAGCGGCGTGCAGTAGACATACGGTACATTGAAAAAATCAAGAAACAATTTTTTCCCTTTTCTCACGGAGGAGGGGGTGAATGAATAATATACCCGAACCCCCGGACAATGTGTTGACCCTACAGGCATTGGAGCTCATCCAAGATGCAAATGCTTTTGGAGACTGTGGACTGTGGCATAGCTGGAGCCTCAGTACCCCCTCCCCCTCATGAGCGTCCATTTGATTCTTGGCTTTCTGTATGCTTGTCACACAGCACTGTGCTGTGGACTCTATATCATAGCCTGGAGATTTTTTTCAAATGCTTTGGCATTTCTTCTTCTGTAATGGAGCTTTGATAGAAACAGATTTGTCTCCCCATACAGAGATCAGATCCAGTATCTCCTACGGTCCATGCTGGACTCTTTTGGGATTTTGGATTTGGGACTGCATCGCCACCTGTGCTGATCAGAGCTCCATGCTGGGCAAACAGGAAATGAAATTCAAAAGTTCACGGGGCTTTTCCTGTCTACCTGGCCAATGCATCCGAGTTCAGATTGCTTTCCAGAGCGGTCATAATAGTGTACTGTGGGATACCACCCGGAGGCCAATACCGTCGATTTGCGGCCACACTAACCCTAATTCGACATGGCAATACCGATTTCAGTGCTACTCCTCTCGTCAGGGAGAAGTACAGAAACTGGTTTAAAGAGTCCTTTATATCGATATAAAGGGCCTCGTTGTGTGGATGGGTGCAGGGTTAAATCTGTTTAACGCCGCTAAATTCGGTTTAAACGCGTAGTGTAGACTAGGCCACAGACACAAGCAGTAGGTTTAGAACATCCCAGAATGGTAGTGAGTAATTAACAGCAGGATTGCAGTGGCCTGTTGCTCATCCACTGGGAAAAAAGGGTGTCAGGAAAAATGTTTCTCAAGATGGCTTTAGAGGACAGCTCCAAAGTACATTCTATTAGCTAATCTTTTATAACTAACTTCTACAAAACGCATAGGTCATAATGACCCCTACTGGATCATCATTTTTCTAACTTTCAATAAACTTTTAATATCAGAGACATCTAGATTCAAGGTTTTCCAACCACCAAAGTTTTCAGTCTCAGTTTACTTGTCTGTCCCCTCCTCTCATTCTGATTAGCAGAAACTGTAGCTAGTTTTGACCTTGCTTCTGAAAGCCTGTCTTCAAATTAACCCTTAACTATATGGTGCTCTATTTCATTAATTCAGGGTGGTTGAGTGCATATAATATGCTTGCAATTAACTTGATCGCATTCTGGGGTATACACACCTCTCACATCCAGGGCAGCAGCATTTGCAGGTGCTTAGGACCTCTGAAGATTCAGCTTTGAGTTAGAACTTCTAGATGTGGCCCTTTGGCTATGCTTCATTAAGGAGTGTTTCCTTGCACACATTTACATATAAAGGAAAGTTACTAGTCTCATCTGTCAGTTTATGGAGAGCTGTGCAAAAAAGCCTTCCAAGGAACTGCATTTTCAGACCAGTTGTCCCCTCAAGGTTTTAAAACCAATGCACTGCCACACTTTTACCATATTTGATTCCTCTGAGGGCTCACTAGGGAGTCCCATTAAGATGAGTGGCAGAAAGCGAGATGAAGCATTACATTTTCCAAACTCTCACTTCACCGTTTTGCTGTGCCTCAGTAGCACCGTTACCACAGAATATTCAATTATATACTATTTCATCACTCTGCCATATACACATTATGCCAGTTCATGTAACGAATATAAAGTGTTGCTGTCAGTCTTTCTCTTTATGGGATGTGCTTAATAATTGGAGGGATCAATGAATTTTAATAATGTTAGAAATCAGTGGACAAGTCAATCAAAGTACTCAACTTCCAAGCTAATCTTGCTGGGTAAAGTACAACAATTCTTCACATTCTGCCATAACCCTCTGGTTCTTTTAGATGTAATATCTTCCAATTCAGTAAAATGTGTGAGAGTGCTTTTTGATTGGCCAATTAACATTCTAAAATAATACATTAAAGCACCAATACGGGCTACAGGGCTGAGCCGCTACTTGTGGTGAGCATTCTAAACATATTTTCTACAACAGCAAATAAAGATTATTAAAAAACAGTAATTTATCTTTTACTTAGCTGCATTTCTTTGCACCTTACTTTTGCTGGAAATGATATAGAAGGCTAGTCAAAAAATTTCTATTGGAGGGAAAAAAGAAACAAAGCCTGGGTTTTTGAACAAACACATTTTTTTGCACAAAATATCTGCTTTCCATGGAAAATGTCAAGTTTTCATCAAAACAATGAAAACCCAAAAACATTTTGGCTAGAAACCCAAAACTTCTGGGTTTTGGCTGAAACTGTAATTTTTGGTTTTCTATTTTTGTAGAAAAAATACACTTGTTTTTGTCATCACTGAAATTTTCCTAGTATGGGTGTGCAAGTCATGTGCCTTATCCTTATTCTTTTATTTATTTATTTATTTGCTTGCTTACTTACTTATTTTGATGCAGAATAAATAAAAGAGCCCATTATCCAGGCCCCATGCACCCATTCAGTTATTTAAAATTAGAGAAACATCTTTCCCCTCTTACCAAGCCGCTGCACATATTCAAAATACATTGGGCACTATCTCAATCTACAGACCCTCCTTTGAAGGCCAGGGAAATCAAATGGGCCCTTCATGTGCCATGGAAGTCATTAAAGCTGGACTGTTTCAGAGCAGGAGGGCATTCCAGGGCCTTCCACCGTGTGCCAGTCACTCAATCTATGTTATATCTAAAGGGATCTAGTACCCATGCTTCTCCTGTGCCATATTATCATGGGGAAAGAGGGGAAATTCATTACTTATATTGAATCAGTACCATTTCCACCAATAACTATATGACATGGTCATTGAGTAGCTGGTCATTAATTTATTGATAGAAATCACATATGTACAGTATTCACACTGGTCTGTGCACTGCTGGAGATATATTACTATGTATTATAGTAATTACTTACTATAGGAAGTTCTATGGGCTGTGTTATAGAGAAGGTGATGATCACAATGTTACCTGCTGGCCTTGGAATCAATAAATCTACTATAGGCCACTGAATGGTGTCTGCTTATGTGCAGCTGTGATTATCTGTCCCCTAGCCTGTTCAGTTCTTTTCTCTTCAGAGAACCCTGTCTCACCTGGGCATCTGGAAAGATCGAGATGTTTTTTCTTGAGCAAACCTGAAGGCCATTTAGATGGCCTATAAAGTCACGTGCAGTTTGTACACATGAGCGTTCTGGGAGGCGGAACTGACTCCTGAAGTTCCCTGTAGGGAAGGGCAGCTCCATGCTACCCTCCATGCAGGAGTGTGCCTATGAGACATGGCCTAACTCTAGAATAATAGATTCATTCAGATAAAATTAAGGTTTATACTATTTTAATCATGAGCTTGTTGTCATTTTCATATAACTAAGAAAATGCATCTGACGAAGTGGGTGTTCACCCACGAAAGCTCATGCTCCAAAACGTCTGTTAGTCTATAAGATGCCACAGGATTCTTTGCTGCTTTTACAGATCCAGACTAACACGGCTACCCCTCTGATACTTTTAACTATGTGTTTTCAGGAGTTCCTAACTCTGGCATGAAATGTTATGCTGATTTACTTGGCTTACAAGATCTCAGCCCAGGAGCAAATGTATTCATTTATTTTCATTATTGAAATAAAATGGCCAGGGTGTGGGTTTGAGATTCTGTGTGGTGGACCATTAGTCCACATTGTTGTCTACTTTCTATTTTGAAACCAAACATTGCTCTTGTCTTTTGGTGTGGAGAATCCCACACACAGTGAAACTGCAATGGGTTCTGTTTCTGATGGAGTCTCTTTAGAGTCTGGGTACAAGGACATTACCCCCTGGTGTGCCTGGAACTGTTTTATGAAGTGTCTGCCTCCATGACAGCAAAGAGAGGTTGGTGGGAAAGGCAGACAAATAGCCAGTGAATCTAACACTGTACAGATCCACAGGCCCAAAGCTCCTAATATCGGGGAGTAGGAGGGAGCATGAGATGACCAAGCTGCAATTACATCCTATAATAGTGTAGAACATAAGTGGCTGTGCAGCCACTCTGCTGCCAACTGCGAGAAGCTGCCAGTTTGTAAGAAGGATTACTTCTATCCATCCGTGTATGTATTCATCCCCCACCACCATAGCCCCAACTTGTTCAAAGCCTTGTTACTTGCTTCTTGAGAGATCGGACCAATATGTGGTTTTTAGAAACAATACCTTTACAAAGACTTGATGTCCCTCCCAACCCTTCAGAAAAGGTTAGCGTGAATGTATGCTGGTGTATAGCATGTGTTGCAAGATAATAAACAAAAGGAAAATAGTTACTTTGTATCCCTTAACCTCTTAATTTTCTGATAATACAGCAGCTTCCTGCCTTCCAATGGCAAGTAACAAATATCCTAGAGACACTCCTAAAATATTATTCAATGCCCTTTATTTATAGATCCGCTATTTAACTAGATCTATTATTTATCATTTGGTATCATTTAAAACATTTAGTGTGCATGCAGAGAATAGGATATGGGTGAAGCTGGACCCCTGGGCTAAATCCAATAAGCCTTTGGCGCACAAACGTCTGTTGGACTCAATGGGAATTCTACATACAGGGATGCTTTGCAGGATCAGGGTTCAAATGAGAAACATCATTCGTGCTGATGGACTATAACTGTGCGAGATTTAGCTAGGTATAGAACATTTAGTGAGTAGTTTTCTTTAGGACAGTGTAGTGTATTATTTTCTGGTCCTAGTGTAACGGGGATCATCTGGAGGGAACTGCCATCCTTATGGAAAGAAGCAGTAGTTATACTAAGGCAATGTCTACACTCCACTTATGTCAGCAAAACTTATGTTGCTCACAAATGTGAAAAACACCCCCCCGAACGACATAAGTTTCGCCGGCATAAGCAGGAGTGTGCACAGTGTTGGTGGAAGAAGGAGAGCTTCTTCCACCAACATAGCTATCACCGCTCACTGGGGATGGTTTAATTATGTCGACAGAAGAGCTCTCTCCCATTGACATAGAGTGGCTATAAGAGAGATCTTACAGCAGCACAGCTGCATCGGTACAGCTACGCTGCTGTAAGGTCTCTAGTGTAGACAGAGCCTAACTATGATCACATTCAGACAGTAGAGAGCTGATTCTGCTTCGGAACACTGCGCTCCTTTTCTCTTCCTGATTAGTGTGTGTGTTCACTCCAACAAAAAAAACAAAAATTCAAAACCAAGTTCTTCAGCGTTTTTTGTTTTCTCTTGCCCAAGCAAATTCATATCACCTTAATCTGCTTCTGAGCCATGGACTTCCTTTTGTTTTGTTTCCATCAGATAAATAAATGTAGCATTTAGCCCATAAGAAAAACAAAAACCCAAGCTAGACACATCTTGTTTTCTTTTATAATGTAAACAAATAGCTCCTCTGGGCCATCTATGAGGGAGGCACCAGTTTCCCAAATATTTTGGTCAAGAGATAGAATGTAATTTTTATTTAAAGGAGACACACCCTCCTGCCCCTTTTTCCCCTTCCTTTTCCTCCTCCTTTGCTATGACTGCATGAAGAAGCTCAGATGCCTGCTGCCAGAGTGTGGTACTTAACCTGACCATCAAACAGGCCTCACAAAGAAAGGCTTTTCAGATCCCCCACTGAAACAACCACTGCATTTTATTATGGCGTGAAATTAGAAGTGAAAAACCCTATGGCTCTTGCTATTTAGTAATGCGGAATATGTCGTTTCTGATGGCAATAGTGGTGCTGGGCGGGAAGTGGAAAGCCAGAGAAGAGAAACAAAGTAGCAGTTTAGACAAAGAAGGCCTTCTCCCCCTTCTCTGATTGTTTGGTGGTCTATAAAACCACAGCACTGAGGTGAATACAAGGCAAAAGAGCATTTTGTTGTGGCTCCATCATTCAGACGTATGTGTGAATTTGAAAAAGGATGTATAAGGAGAATCATTATCTGAAGAGTTCACTAGTTTAGCTGATTTATAAAAGAACAACAAAAAACTTGACTTTTCTTTGAGAGAGCAGTACTAATCTGACAGATACTTTCTGAGTGCCGTAGTAAGATGGTGCTTACAATGAGGCTGTGCGTGGTTATCTGAAGCAGTCTTGTAACAGATTGGATGAAGAAAGTGCCAGCTTGTGGAATTTTTTCTTCCTTGCCTTCTTTTGAGATTAAAGAACAATGTTTTGTCGATGAAAATTACATGTAGATATAAAAGTGTCAAAACATTTACGATTGATTTTGATTTTAAAAGTGGTCTTTGAATACTAAGGCAAATAGTAAACCAATACAAACTGAGAAAACAGCAGATGAAAAAGACAGTAGTGTCTTAGAGTGTAAGATTGATTGGATTAGGGCCTGTGTCATCTTTTATGTTTGTCCAGAACCTACATGTTGGCACTACTGGTAGCTAATAATAATTACTGTAAATAATTTTAAACTGTGTAAAACAACACCTGAAACCTTATATTATACAGATTCATACAGTTAATAGTAAAGGTTATTTTTATTATAGTAGTAGGTCCCATTGTTCTAAAGGTTGGGCAAACTTATAATTAGAGATAGTCCCTGCCTGGAGAGTTGACAGTATAAATAGACATGGTAGGCAAAAGTTGGACTAGAACAGAGAGAGAAATTACCTTGCTAAAACCACACATCATATTAATGGCAGAGCCAAGGCTCGAACCCAAGAGAGGAGACCTGAGCTAAAGCAGCTGAGCTGCTACTATTTAACCCATCTTGTTATTAATATTGTTATAATTATTTATTATTTGTATCACTGTAGTCCCTAGGATCCCCCACCGTGATCAGAATTCCGTTGCTTTAGGTGCTGTAACAAACACACTAACAGAAAGATGGTCCCTGTCCAGCAGAACTTACAATCTAAAAGAGACACTACATCAATATAGAAAATAGATGAGAGAAGTACAAGGAAAAAATTGAAGCAATACTTGTCAGCATGAAAAACAGCAGTCAGAGTACACTGGCCACCGTGTCTTTGCAGATATGTATTGGACCTCCTTCCATATATTAGGGGTGACAAAGGTGCTTGTTTGAAAACTTAACAAATGGACAATGAAGGCCAACATCATTTACAGGAAAGAGTCATTCATATCGTGTAGAGCAGGGGTGGGCAAACTTTTTGGTGTGAGGGCCACATCTGGGTGGGGAAATTGCATGCCGGGCCATGAATGTAGGCTGGGGAAGGGGGTTGGGGTGTGGGAGGGGTGCAGTGTGCAGGAGGTGGTTCAGGGAAGGGGGTTGGAGTGCAGGAGGGGTATGGCAGGGGGTTCAGGGCAGGGAGCTTGGGTACAAGGTGTAGGCTCTGGCCTGGCACCGCTTACCTGGAGCAATTCAAGTGTCTGGGAGGTAAGAACTTGGGAAGGACAGATTCGGGGAGACTCAGAGCAAGAAGGGCTTTTGATGTTTCCCTGTGGCCCCTGGGGGAGCGGGGGCAGAGGGCTCCATGCTCTGCCTTTGCCTGTGGGTACCTCCCCTGAAGATCCCATTGGCCACAGTTCCCCATTCCCAGCCACGGGAACTGCAGATGAGGGCAGCACATGGAGCCCTCTGCCCACCCCTCCCCCAAAGGCCACTGGGACATGGTGCCAGCCGCTTCCAGGAGCAGTGCAGGGCCCACGGGGCCATGAGGGTGGCAATCCTACAGGCCAAATCCAAAGCCTTGATGGGCCGAATCCATCCCACGAGCCATAGTTTGCAGAGATGATAGATACAGCAGGAATAATCCGTGAATGGCTTTAACAGCCAAGAGAAATAGTTTGTGCTTGATGCAGTGGAGAAAATGGTTTTTGCAGTAGTATTTTCAGTGGATGTGAGTAGGGCAAGATTGCACAAGACATGAGATGATGAGAGCCTGGCCAAGAGTTTTAGCTCTGTGAATGGCTAGGGAAAGCCATATGTTATTATGCTGAAAGAACTGGCAGGATTTAGACTCAGCCTGGATGTGAGGATCTAGATAAAAAGGCAGCGTTGAAGATAATGCCCAGGTTATGGGTCTTGGTGATGGGGGAGGGGTTCTCCACAGTGACTGAGAAAGTAAGAAGGCTAGTGAATTTGGAGGGGAAGAGTAAGAGGTTTAGCTGTGTTGAGCTCTTCAAGATATTGTTTGGCTTAAATCTCTTACAAAAATCAGAGAAGCTTGATTCATCTTGTACAAGTAAATCCTAACTCGTAGGATCTTTCAGAGTGGTAGCTGTGTTAGTCTATATCAGCAAAAACAATGAGGAGTCCTTGTGGCACCTTAGAGACTAACAAATTTATTTGGGCATAAGCTTTCATGGGCTAGAATCCTTGGGTTCTATGGGTCTATGAAAGCTTATGCCCAAATACATTTGTTAGTCTCTAAGGTGCCACAAGGACTTCTCGTTTTTTTCGTAGGATCTTGTAATGGCAGTGATCACAGTAATATCTGAGATCCTACTGAGACTATCAAGAGTATACTAGTGCATGTTTTTAATTTAATTGCTTCTTCTCTTTTTACTCCATTTCTTCACTTTCTCTTCGTTTTTGCCATGACTTCTTTTTCCTCTTATTCTCCCTTCTTTCTCCCTTGCTGTTTCTAATGCAACTGTGGAAAAGCTAAATCAAAGAAGTGAAATTTATCTGTCATCCTGAAGACAGTAAGTTTTGTGGTCATTCTGATCTCTTCCAATAATGAATTCCAGAGATTTGGCCCTATTGTGGAGAAAGCTCTATTTCCCAGTCTGACAAGTTATGTACTTGAGGATGACTGCTTCATAGTTCATAAGGAATATAGCTGTTGGGGGAAGTCATCATGAGGTGCTCTCTGAGGTATCTTGGACTAATTCAGTGGAGATTACTGAGGATTAACTGAGAATTTGAATTTGAACCTCTATTATGTGGGAAGCCAGTGTAATGAGTGGGGCATCAAGGTGATATGTTCTCAGTAGCTGGTGTCACTGAGGAGGCAGACTAATATTTCTTGACTAACAGAAGTTGGGTTGATGTTGAAGTGCTCATATCTAGGTTTAGTAGCCTGCAGTACTTCAGCCTGGAGGTCACAAAGACTTAATTCACTGTGACTGGGTCCGTGTTTGAGTTGGGACTCTATTAGTTGGCTAATCATATACAGACAAAAGTGTTTGTAGCATCTGTAACTATCTGTGTGTCCAGCAGAAAGATACCAAGACTGTAGACTGGTTAGGCCATCTGGGGACAGATTCCTTCAGTGGAGGCTCAATCTGAGGACAGACCCCTTCAGTGGAGGGAAAGGTGATGGTGGTTGCTAGGACCTGAAGTTGTTTCCCTCTACTCATCCACTTCATCTACCTCTTGCCCAAATCGAGCATCAACCAGTTGCTTTTCATCCAAGTGCTTATTTCACTCAGTCAGGAGGATAGTTGGTAGAGAGTGCTGTTTGTGTCAGAGGTAAAGAAAAGGTAGAACTAGGTATCATCTCTGTATTGCTGGTATTTGAGACCCTGGCATCGTGGCTTGATAGTGGTATTTATACTCAAGCTCTATGAAAACTTTCAAAAACTTCAGAAGAGCTACAACATATCATGTAACAAAATCACCAAACATCTTACAAGTTTTATTATTTCAGAATTATAAAACAAACAAAGGAAAAAATGCCACAACAACCTTAAAATCTTCCTCAAGACAATTTGGCTTGGTATATAGTAAATTGACTGTTCACGACTCTTTATGCAGCAGAACAGGACTACTTGTGGCACCTTAGAGATTAACACATTTATCTGAGCATAAGCTTTCATGGGCTACAGCCCACTTCATTGGATGCATGTAAGGAAAATACAGTAGGAAGATATGTATATATACACCTAGAACATGAAACAATGGGTGTTACCATACACACTCTAATCAGAGTGATCAGTTAAGGTGAGCTATTACCAGCAGGAGAGAAAAAAAACTTTTTATAGTGATAATCAAAATGGTCCATTTGCAGCAGTTGACAAGAAGGTGTGAGGAACATTGGGGGTGGGGGAAATAAACATGGAGAAATAGTTTTACTTTGTGTAATGACCCATCGACTCCCAGTCTTTATTCAAGCCCAATTTAATGGTGTCCATTTTGAAAATTAATTCCAGTTCAGCAGTCTGTCGTTGCTGTAGCCCACGAAAGCTTATGCTCAAATAAATTCGTTAGTCTCTAAGGTGCCACAAGTACTCCTGTTCTTTTTTTGGATACGAGTAACATGGCTGCTACTTTGAAACCTGTTTTTTATGCAGCAGCTACACCTAAAAACTATTAAGTATTTTAGAGGATTAACTTGCCAATTTTAAAATGCTATAAAGAACAAGACTGAAATAACACACTGTATGTATATCCCCCCAAATGGTAGATCAACAGAACTATATGCAAGGGCAGCTCAAAATAACACTGTTATCTTTTGAATTTGAAGAAGTTATAAGAGTATTAGCTCCAGTTTACTCATTTGTCAACAAGCCTACCACACAATCCACAAATTGATTGATTGGTGTTTGTAAGGGATGCATTAGTATTTTGGGAGCCAATTTTATGCTGATATAGCTGGACATGTTTTGATTTGGCAACGAAGACTGGAAACGTGGAAACGTTCCTCAAATTTATTCTTCTGTCCTTTCAGACATGTATTGATACTGGGAAAGTTTGACATAGCAGACAACCAACCTACACAGATAGATATCGAGATGTCAGTGTCATTTTCTCACTAATTAGATATGGTATGAAACAGTTGCGTCTGCCATAATATGATTATGTGCTTCCTTCTCGTTCTTCCACTGAAATAGTAATCTTTCTAAATATTTTCTGTTAAAAGAATTCCTTCATTTACAACAAATATTGATGACACTCACCATCAGTAAATCAAAACATGTGCCTGTGCCGACTTTCTGCTCCATATAATCTTTTGTTTCATCTTGGGTGCAGTGTGGGATACAGTGGGCTCCTTACCACAAAGACCATGTGCACTTCACAGCAAGCTTGACCTAAATGTTGCATCATGGCTCTTGGACTTTGCATCTCTCCAGGACATCAGATAGGACATGCTGTGACAACTTCAGATACATTTTTTAAATGTTGGGTTTTAGGGGATTAATATAATCCAAACAGTCATCTTTCCCAAACCTCTGGAAACAGAACCCCCATCACTCTTTTAGTTAAACAAAACCAATCCAAAGCCTCCCTCTGAAAAACTACCTTGTGTTCTTAAACACCTGTGCATCTTCTGTGATTGATTTTATGACCCCTCTCTCCCTCTGCACCCCTCACACACCTCCATTTTACACTCTAGTGTAGATCTTCAGGTCAGTATACTTTCTTTCCTTTTTTACATGCTTTGATGAGCAGTGAAATATTTGAAAATGTTGGCATTTTAACTATCATAATTGGCATCCGAGTTAGCACTCATTCAAATGAATGTGGGGCAGTTCATACCTTAGAGCTAATGGTTAAGACTCCATTGGAAACTCAGACAGACTTCTTTGCATCAGATATATTCAGTAGTTAATTTTTGAAAAAAAGAATCACAGTCAAAACAATGAAACACTTAAACAAAGAAAGCAGAAATCTGGACACCAGTTCAGGGTATTCCCATGTGCCTCAGCTAATTTCTTCCTCAGGGGAGTATAATGAACACTTAAGGAAACAGTGCAGTACAATATTCCTCTGTTATTTAAGTTGGTATTATATTCAAATTATATTACGTTGCCAGTATATTTTAAATTTTCAATATGCTGCAGAACTTTTTATTGAAATTTTTTATAAATGTGTTATAGAAAATGTTAAGAAAAGCTGGAGGTTTTGATGATTTGGTATGAGACATTTGGGAGTTCTGATTTCTGGGTGTAGAAAGCAGATTGCATTTGTGGAATGATCAAACTAGATGTTAAAGTCATCAACAGTGAAACAGATGCTATCGTTTTCAAATAAAATGTGCATTATCAGAGTTAGTACCACATTTAGATGAATGAGGCAGTT
The DNA here is from genome assembly GCF_003597395.2 of Chelonoidis abingdonii. Classification (NCBI taxonomy): domain Eukaryota; kingdom Metazoa; phylum Chordata; order Testudines; family Testudinidae; genus Chelonoidis; species Chelonoidis abingdonii. Next base: position 238,100,891 of record NC_133769.1, read on the forward strand.
CACACCTCTCAGAACTATTGTTTCAGATTCTCACCAGATAGAGGAAGGCATTGCTTCAGTGATTTATGTTCACATTTGGAAGATTGTTTTTGCAATTTTTTTTCAGAGGAAGGCTGGGTTTTTTTGTGCAGAGATTGCAGCAAGGAAGGGATCATAAATCAAATTCTTCATGTTCAGAATCGGAGTGTAAGCAAAGCCTGGCTTATAAGCAACTGAGAATCAGTTAAGCAAACAAACAAAAAGTAACTGTTGCACAGAAAATCAAAGTAAATCTTCAAGCGTTCTCATAGAGAGGTCTTCACAACCTTTCTTTTAGGGGCATAGCAAATGGTGCCAGGAAGTATGCTTCTCATTTCACCTGCTTTTGCCCTACACAGACCTAATGCTTTCAGCAACCACTGCTTGGTTGTGTACCCTCCCTCATTTCATAATGCTACACTGTCATAAGAGTCATAACTAAATCTTTAGTTATCTAAAGCCTCACTACAAGATTATTAAATTTTGGCTGAGAAGTGGGGTGAGACTGTTGTGCCTAGTACAAATTAGTAGCCTTGTGGATTAGCAAAATGAAAATCAGCTAGATTCTATTTAGCATTAATATTTCAATTTTCATAATAACCATGTTAAAGAAAAGCACACATTTCATTAGGTCTAAATAAACCAGTGCCCTTTCCCTTTCTCCATTTATTAACCAGCTCTAGATTTAGGAGTGCAAGTTTCGTGCTCCTAAACCACTTTGGTAAATCCCTTCCTATGATTAGCTTCCTCACCAAACACAGTCAGGAAAGGGTTAAGAGCCCTCCCTGCTGCACACAGTAAAACCAGCCCCACCCAGCTCAGCTGTCAGAAATGTCAATTTTGAAGAGACATGTCCCACTGGCTGTAGCTAATGAGAGCAAGCCCAAATACAAAGAGGAAAGTGTAAAAGGGACAGAAGAACTTGGGATGTCAAGAACTCTATGCCAGGCTGTCTCTGAAAGATTTAGGCCAGGTCTACACTCAAAATTTAAGTTGACCCAACTACATCGCTCAGAAGTGTGCAAAATCCACGCCCCTGAGCAATGTAGTTAAGCCAACCTAACCCCCAGTGTAGTCAGTGCACAGAGGAATTCTTCCATTGACCTGGCTACCACCAGTCAGGGAGATGGCTTATGTACTCTTTCCATCACTGTAGTGAATGTCTACACTGAAGTACTACAATGGCACAGCTGCAGCATTTCAAGTGTAGATGAGCCCTTAGAAAGAACCCCTGGAAATACAAGGAAAGTAGATGGAAGCTCTGAGAGGGAATGGCTGTTTGACTTATTTGTCTTGTGCTTGCTTCTTTCTTTCTTTCTTTCTTTCTTTCTTTCTAAGCTGATTTGATTTAAGCCACTGTTGCCTGGGTCAAGGACTGACCCAGGCCCCTTGAAATGGAGTTTTGCACAAGGCGGTGTCCATCACTGCTCATGTACACCTTTAACCTTTCTTTTTCACAGTTTAAATAAATACTTCTGTCTCTCCCTGGGATGTTATGGGGCTTCAGAAATTAAAGGTTGAAAAGGGCCTGAAACAAAGAGTACTATTCCTGTTATGTCTTAAGGCCAGAATCCAAAGCTGTTATACACATTAAATAGCACCTTACTCCATGAGCGATCCTATTGACTTCCTTGCACCTTTTTGTGAAGGAGGGCACAATTCAATATTACGGGAGCAGAAGCTGGTCCTGACTATTTATATTGTAACAAGTGCTGTTTTTTATTCAGGGGGCAGTGTATTTTTAGTTTAAAGTGTCATGTGCTGTTCCTCACCTGCCCCGCACTCCCCAAGTGGTTAACCCCTGGGATGTGAGGAATAGCATTATTAACAGTCTTCTTTTGTAAAGAATATGATGTTTGAATATTGACTGCATTTGCAGGATTTTTCTTCTCACCGTGATGTATATCAGGTTTTCTGTTCCTAAGCATAAAGGTACAGTGAGTGAATATAGAAGAGGCTGGATTTCACAGATGTAACCTAATGGAATAAAATGGATTCCAGCTGCAGCAGCACCATCCTTACACACAAGGCAGTGCATCATTAGAGAACAAAGATAATAAATATGGCGGGTGATCATTTCAGTGAGGATCCAACTAATGACCCTAAAGTATTTTTAAAGTGCCAAAACAGTCTATTCCTACATCTCATCTACAAATGTAGTGACTGTTCAAAATCTGAGACCTGGTTTTCATTCAAAACCAGTTCTTCAATTAGTGAGTCAGGCAATATCAGCTGGGTTCCCAGATAGCATGATAGTGTCACAGAATAACCCTAACTGTAACTAATTTAATTAAGACTAGAACACAAAACTCTCCCTCTTTACCAAATGGTACTGCTCACTGACCTACAGTAGTAAGAATACAAACAACATAGACTGGGAACACTTCTATGTTATTTAACCCTGTTGTTTCCAGTTCCAAGGGGAAATGTTATTCCTTTTATGTCTGCCTTGTGAAGCTCTTTAATGTGGACACAGGAAGAACCTGAGGGCAGTCATGTGGAGCTGATGCTTTGTACCTAATAGTAGGCTTTATATCTGTCATCATTAACAGACATATTCAGTATTTTAAAGATACTTATTAATCCCTCTCAATTGAGACTGCAGTGGTTTGGTTTGGAAAATAAAATTGCAGATTTAGTTTGTAGGGAGATAATCACTAACGCTCCTGGTTCATCAGCCTCTGAGGGTGGTGTGGACTGGGGGGAGAAGAAAAACAGAGAGCAAGCATGTCTCAGTTTAGGATGGATCACACAAAATGGTCACTGGTATCTCAAGCAGTGTATTGATATAAATTGTCCTGACAGCTGTTGCTTCCACAGTTTAGTATTCCTCACTGGGTCTTATGAGATCTTGAAATTAAGGAGGTCAACAGTTCATTAGGGCATCTCTGTCTCTAGTGTTTTATTTGTTGCGTGTTCAGAAACAATTTGTGCCTGAGTTTTCCATTTCATTACACTAATTTGACACACTGGATTACATCAGTGTACACCAGCTAAGGAGCTGGTCACATGCATTAATATTGGACAAAAATCAAAGTAAGGAGAACATGAAAAAATAACACAGGGATCTTTTAAACAACCTGGGAATACTGTGCCATTGTCTGTAACCTCAGTTTGATGAGCAAGCATTTTTTCATGGTAACATATACAACTCAAGCCAGGCATTTGTGTGGGATGGTGTTAACAGAGTTAAAGGAGGGATGATACTCATACTGAAGGCTGGTAGAAAGAGGTGATTGTTGCTTCCTCTTAGTTCATGGCTATAGCCTGATAACATATTAATCCATTTCTTGATAGGTATAAGTCTTAGAATTTAAACCTGGGTGTGACATTTTGGGATCCACCCAGATCAGGATGAGATTCCGTCACCAGCTGCCCTATAACTTTGTGGTCCTTTGTGCTATACAGTTATGGTTGAATTCCCTAAAACCAATAGCCAGGCTAAGGTTTCACCCTGGCTGCCACCAGCCTACTTACTCTTTGGAGGGTGACATCAAAAGCCCTTCTAGCTCTGGGTCTCCCCGAATCTGTCCTTCCCAAGTTCTTACCTCCCAGACACTTGAATTGTTCTCCTCCGGCTCACCACATCCAAGGTGGGAAAGGGAGGAGCCTTAGGCTGGAGTTCCCAACTAGCTGCAGAAGCTAGCTGTCCCCCAGGGGTCTGCCTGGACTGAATTGAACTGTATATAAAAGGTGGTGGGAACAAACACTGAAAATAAAAGTGCACTGGTGTTTGCACAGAGAGGTCTCTGGTTGGATTTTGAGAGGAGCGGCGATGCGTGCCACTGCACGTGGCGGAGAATGCAGGCATAACCTGTATACATATCTCATGATAACTATTAAGTTCAATGCATGAAAGGCTTTCATAAAAGATCTTACTCAATATTCCTTACAGTAAAATAATATAGCATGCAATTAGTTTAGCTGCTTATTTTGGGGGAGTTAAACCTTCTGTTCTCTCTTTGAGGTGTCTGGCCCCTGGTTGTCACACTGGATTTCCTACATGAAGAAGTGCCAATGCAGACTTTTTGTATCTGAAATATAGCAGTGCACCTAGTTTGTTTTTTTAATTAAGTGCTAAGATTACAAAGTAGTCTTTTTGACACTTATAACTGCTTCTGTTAGGCTGTGAATGTGTGAGGATTACTATATTTCTGGGCATAATTTGTAATAATGTGCCAAAAAAATAATGAAAGATGGTTGGTTTCCATAGGCATCCCACAAACAGTCATCTTGTGTTTTAAATTGTAAGTAGCTCCTGATGCCTGTGTTCAGTTGTATTATGAAAAATAGTTTCCGAAAATGTGGCCTGCATCTCATGACTCTTATCTAGTAAAGAAGAAAAGTTTTCATGGAAAAATAGGGTCTGTAATATGATATTTCTTATATCTAATATTGCTGCACTAGGCTGCATGCTAAGTGTGAATTTGGAGTGGATGAGCTTCTCCTATCCTGAAGCCAAAAGATTGCATTATCCTGGCAAGACATGGTGAACTTTTTGATATACAGAGTGTAACAATTTCTATTTCAATTTATAATTGGAGAATATCCACAAAGTACCTATGATCATCAAGTCTCTTTCTAAATTCCTTTAGTTGTTTAGATATTATTTATCACTGGGTTATCAAGTATTACACAAACTAAAATACGCAAAACCCCAGATTAAAAAGACACTTTTCTCACTTTTCCCTTCGGCAGAGGAGCTTGACTGTTGGTGTTGGATTTTTTTTCCATTTTTTTTTAGGACCGTCCATCCAAAGGGAAGTCTTCGCTGAAAAGATGTGTTGTAGACCTTAATGAACACTATACATTGGCCAAACCGGACAGTCTCTACTTAAAAGAATAAATGGACACAAATCAGACGTCAAGAATTATAACATTCAAAAACCAGTCGGAGAACACTTCAATCTCCCAGGTCACTCAATTACAGACCTAAAAGTCACAATATTACAACAAAAAACCTTTAAAAACAGACTCTAACGAGAGACTGCTGAATTGAATTAATTTGCAAAATGGACACCATTAAATTAGGCTTAAATAAAGACTGGGAGTGGATGGGTCATTACACAAAGTAAAACTATTTCCCCATGTTTATTTCCCCCCACCCTCACTGTTCCTCACACCTTCTAGTCAACTGCTGCAAATGGACCATTTTGATTACCACTACAAAAAGTTTTTTTCTCTCCTGCTGGTAATAGCTCACCTTAACTGATCACTCTTGTTAGAGTATGTACGGTAACACCCATTGTTTCATGTTCTCTGTGTATATATATATAACTTCCTACTGTATTTTCCTCTGCATGGATCCAATGAAGTGGGCTGTAACCCACGAAAGCTTATGCTCAGATAAAATTGTTAGTCTCTAAGGTGCCACAAGTACTCCTGTTCTTTTTAATGCACACTGTCATTCTTTGACTGAGGGTATGTCTTCACTACTGGCCGTATCGGCGGGTAGCAATTGATTTCTCAGGGATCGATATATCGCGTCTCATCTAGACGAGATATATCAATCCCCGAACGCACTCCTATTGACTCCGGAACTCCACCAATGCGAATGGTGGTAGCGGAGTCAACAGGGGGAGCTGCGGACATCGATCCTGCGCTGTGAGGACGGTAGGTAACTCGATCTAAGATACTTCAACTTCAGCTACATTATTCACGTAGCTGAAGTTGCGTATCTTAGATCGATCTCCTTCCCAAGTGTAGACCAGCCCTGAGTTTGATCACTCTGGCAAGGAGTTCTATGGTTGGGATCCTGCCACCAAGAATGGTCTATACACAGTGGCAGTTAGTCACAACCTACATCATTTCAGAGACTTTGTCCCTGTGGAATGCAGGTGTCTTACAGGTGGAAGACAATTTTGATTTAGGTCCCAGGTTTTTTTACAATATCTCTAATACAATACCCTAGAGGTATGGAAATGGGTATGATAACTGATGCTAGAAAAGAGAGTTATGCTTAAGCAACAGTCTTGGCATGACTGTTTTACTCAGTTGCCTCTGTGGAACAGTCAGAAGCTTCACACCCAAGCTCTAAGAGTGAATGGCTTTTTGACTTATTTGTCTTATACTGCTTCTTTCTTTCTTTCTTTCTTTCTTTCTTTCTAAGCTGATTTGATTTAAGCCACTGTTGCCTGGGTTAAGGACTGATCCAAGCCCCTGAAATGGAGTTTTGCACAAGGTGGTGTCCATCACTGCTCACATACCCCTTTAACCTTTCTTTTTCACAGTTTAAATAAATACAAAATGACGACTTTTCCCCCTAGAGTAACTAATAGACTGTCATTTAAAAATATATATAATACCAGAAAAGACTTGCAATGCACTATGTGTGAGAGTTTCGAAAGCTCTCTGTTGGCTTAATTTTGTTCCCACTGAAGTCACAAAGGGCTTGTAGCTGGGTAAGAAATGGTTTTCTTGTCCCATGAGAATTTTCAAGATTTCAAAATTTTTCCCCATCCCAGAGCATGATGAAAAGTCAAAATCTTGAAACATTTTGTGAATCGATAATCAGGAAAAAAAATTGAGATTAGGCCAATTGAAATGTTTTGATAATTTTGAAATATTTTGTTTTGATTTAGACTTTAAAAGTATTTTAAAACTCTTTTTAGTATAAATTACTTACAATTTTAAAACAAAATGTTTTTGAATGAAAACATGAAACTTTCTTTTTCAAATGTCAAAAAGGAATGTTTTAACAATTTTAAAACTATTAAAAAATTATTGGATGATTCATCATGAACATTTTTGGCGAATCACTATTTTCCACCCAATAACATTTAGCTGGAAAATTCCCAACCAGCTATAGTAAAACCCGTAAATAAGCCAATGCTAAGTAAGCACTTTTGAAAATCCCTTCCTACTCTGTTCCCTAAATATAGTAAATATTATAGGCCATACTTTTCATATGCCTATTTGTATTTATTCATATTTAAAACTCCGCACCAAAGAAATTCTTTTCGTAGTAAAGAATGTCCCTTACCATAATTTAAAAAACAAGATAAAAGGATTGCAAACACAACTGATGTAAACAGCAGTAATTCATACAACTCAACCAGTGCCAAGAGCTTAACATTATTCCTGAGTATATGTAGTCATCGCTGACATAGTTTACACCTACATTGGTTTTGAAAGATACAAGATACTGGGATCATTTGAGTTATCATTTAAAACAGGTACTGTGTTGAAACATGGCAATTGTTTAACAGTTCACAGCAACACTGTAAAATAGACTAGAACAGGAAAGGAAAGGCTGAGTTAAACTACAGCAGATTTTAACATAGGGATAGTGCAGTTATCCAAAACAGAATTTGGCCAGGGCAGCAGGTTAATACCTTTCCTCTTATGAAGAGTACCAGTGGGCCTCTAATGACCACAGATGGTTAGGGCCTCAGTTTTATCTCTCATACAAAACAAAGAAAGCCCTCTCCAGCAGCACAATGCACCCTAACATCATGCTGGAATTGATTCAGCAGTAACTCAGAGGGAACAGTGCCATCTACTGACTGAATCATCAGAACCACTTCCTGCACCAGCTTGGTATATGTTGGTGATCTGTCCTCCAAGTACTGCACTTAGCTTAGCTTCAGAGAGCTGGTGGTATGGTTACAGGTTACTTTTTTCTCCTTTATAAGTAAAATAGTCAAAATCAACAGAAAACTGCTTCCTGGCACAAATTTTGCCTTATCCTGGAAGAAGGATTTTCAGAATCCTTTTACGGACACACATTTACAATAATCTGGAAAGCCAGGAAGTGTTGGATAGAATACTTTCCCCATGAGTGTTGTAGGCCTTTCTTTGAAATTCTTTTTATTGGCCAGAAGAATTGTATGTTCTCCTACCCAGCATGAAATCTTGTCTGAAGTCCACTGAAATCAACAGAAAGACTCCAAATGACATCACGGCACTTTGGATTGGGCCCTTGGTGACTTTCAGCAAAGTCTTTGAAATGTGTCATCTGGACATTTAATTTCATGACACACATACTTTATCCAGATATTTTCTGAAGACGTGGACATAAAAAGCAAATATTGGCTGCCACTGCTAGTGACAATGGGTTGACTTAATTTAAATATTCAACATTACATATTTTATATCTTACAGTATCTTCCTGTCTAGGCATTATTGATTGAGGGCGTGATCTTACAAGACTTTCATTTGTCAAATTCCTGTTTTTAGAGGTGAATCCTCAGTTGAGTGCCTAGCTTGATTAGATGCCCCACTTTGGGCACTTCACTAAATGTGGATCAGAATCACTCTTTTGCAGAGCACACATAGATAAACAGCCTATTTAAAGCCTATATAAAGGGAGGGGGAACTTTATTTAAATATAATAAATAAAATGTAGTTCAGAAAAGTATTTGTAATGTAAACCAGAACAGAATGCCTTACTAGAAATTAACACAGGTTGGCCACTATGAGACATGTTGATTCGTATCATGAGAAAATCCACAGGAGAGATCTAAACAGAGAGAAATATCTGCACCGTTCTCCTCACTGAGATTTGCCCCTGAACGTTGCCATTAATGGGGTAAGGTTTGCCCTCCCTATAAACAGCATATGAGATCTCAGGGATGGTCTCTTTAGTTAATGCCCTGGACTAAAATACAAGAGAGTTGGGTTCAAATCCTGGCTTTGCCAGGGACTTCCCATGTGACTTTGGTGCCTCAGTTTCTCGCTTGTAAAATGGCAATATCAAGACTTATCTCCTTGTGTTGTTATGAGGCTAAATACACATTCATTTATGTGAGTAAAACACTCCTTTGCTGTGGTGATGGGGGCTACATAACACACTAATTGAATCTATTTCTCTGTATTAAGTATCCTCACACCTTCTATGCGTCATCTCGATTATCACTTCAAAAGTTTTTTTTTCTCCTGCTGATGATAGTTCATCTCAACTGATTATCCTCTTACAGTTGATATGGCTACTTCCACCTTTTCATGTTCTCTGTATGTATAAAATCTTCTTGCTATATGTTCCAGTCTATGCATCCGATGAAGTGGACTGTAGCCCATGAAAGCTTATGCTCAAATAAATGTGTTAGTCTCTAAGATGCCACAAGTAGTCCTGTTCTTTTCGCCTATATGAAGAGTATCCTAAATCCTGGGTTATCAGCAGTAGGCCAGACCCATCTGCACTTTGTTTCTCTGCTCCTGGTTACTCCTTCCCCAGTACCCAAGCATTCATTGAAGTTGCAGAGTCTTCCTTTTTTTGCCATCAGCTACTCACCTCACAGGCTGATCCCCATGACAGACAAGACCTCAGTCAGGCCTCCCAACTTACTCCTTGCCACTATCCCATCTCCCCCAGATCCTCAGGCTAAGTGGAGGGGCAGTGCCATAGAGGCAACAGCGCCTTCCATTCATGTGGGAAGAGTATGAGGCACATGTGGAAGATCCCTTTTGTATGTAGATGAGGGATCCAGTCAGATCTGGTCTTATTTACTATTGAAAGCTTTCTGTGTCTCTGCAGTAACCAAGCAAGAATTAGGAAAAGATATAGGGTCATTGAAGTCAATGGCAGAGCTCCTATGGAGTCAGGATTTCACTCATAGCGTCTTCCCTCATATACCATTGTAAATCAAGACTAACTCGATCAAAGCCAGTTGAGGGTTGTAAAACTGGTATGAGAGCAGAATGAGGCTCAGACGTATGGCACTTATAGCACAGAAGCAAGAAAACTCTGGAGTTCATTAAATTATTGGAGTTTAGTGAAAGCTTTAAAAAGTAGCAGTCTAATTATGCTAAAGTGTATCTTGTGGTTATTAAACTGCCAGAAGCTGGGATTAAAACACCAAAACACCAAAATAGGAAGTGGGGGATAGCTATATTTCATTGTTGCAGCCCCTGTGACTAATACTTTTATGATTTTTTTCCCACTGAATTCACAGTTCTCTTTCACTAGTAGGAAAAAAGGCAAATCTTGTTTCAGTGCATTTAGTTTTTTGCCATGGCACATATGTACAGTTATGCTTAGATATAGGTCGTATGTTTATGTTCATTTCTAAACTGTGTAGATGCACATGGTCCTATGAGAGCCATTCTATTCAGTCCCTGTGAAACTTCTGGCACTGGCCACTGTCTGAGACAGGATACTGGGCTAATGGACCATTGGTCTGAGCCACTGTGACCATTCTCCTCTTCTTATGTTAAATTCTTGATTCTAAAACAAAATGCAATATGTATTTAAGGAATATGTGTGATTTTAATGCTAAACTGTATATCAAGGGCCTTATTCTCCAGTATAGCAGCTTTCCCCTGTGACCAGGGATAGTATATGGAATTTACTCTCAGCTCTATTATTATTTTCCAAGATCCTTTGCCTTAAAAATAATTTAAAAAACACTCCAAAAATAAGGAAGAGTGAGGATTTTAGGGAGTAGCAAATCTTTTCCCTTCTCCCTGGCAACAGAGGGTTCCAGACAGCCTGGCTCTAGTTTTGCTCTGGTATGCAGTGTGGGTCAGGTTTGGGGATTCTGTGCTGGGGGTCTGCACATCCTGTATACCAGGGTACTAAGCTCACTGTATATCCCAGTATAGTGGAGTTTGAAGGTGAAGAAGCAGTGGTTGGGATTGATGAATCTGCTACTACATGACCATTGGGCCTTGTCTCTCACAAATGCATAAGAACAGTGATGAGAGCTCTGCTACTGCTACTCCATAGTCTCAGGAGGCAGGATTCCATCACCTCCCAGCCTGGCAGAGCTCATGTGCCAGCCTACCTTACTAGGTTAAGCACAGGAGACAAGGGTTAGTTTGCAAGAGCACGTTAGATAATAACGGTTGTCTCTAGGCTCCATGGAGCAATCCAGTGGCATGGTGTTAACTATTATTAGTATCCAAGTTCAACGCAGCAATTAAGAGGATGGCACGTACACAGCCAAGGATACTGCCTCGTACAGTGAGAAATATTGGAAACATTTCCTATAATCTAACAGTCATTCAAAATAACCTTGATCTGAAACTATGACACAATCTTATCCTCAAGAAAAGTAGTTTAAAGAAACCTATTATTAACTTTCTATGGATCAAACAATGAATAAAGGCATAAGGTCAGCTATGCATGTTACTTTTTCCTCTTACTGACATGTCCCTTTTCTCTTTTCCACGATTTCCCTCAGTGCCTGGAGCCCTGCAAAGAATCTTGGGACTTGAAGAAAAACCATTGCCAAAGTTTCTGTGAGGTAGGTCAGCCCTGAGGCATTCTTTCTCACTTTGTTCTAGCTGTCTTTTTCATTTGTACTACTATGGAGGTTTGCACTTTAAGGTGACAGCTAACACAAACAATCTACATATGCCGCATTCTCCTGTATTTTGGAAGGATGAGAGTGTAACAATTTATTAGTTTTAAATCTGAGTAACAAACATTATTTTCACAATTTGTTACTGAATTTTTTATATGAACCAGGTGCTTTCCTCAAGTTGAAACTTGAGTCCCTCACTAGAACGAGCTTAATTAACTTTACAGATATGAGAAGTTCTGTTAAAATCTCTCTAGCTAGTTGCTATTCCTGCTACACTCCCTTTCATCCCTTCAGGCCCCATGTAGGAAAAAGTGTGTTTGAAACATATATGAGCTAATATATGAGCTAGAATTCTTTACAATTCTACGGTTGATGAAGGAAGACTGAGGTTTTGTCTGCACATGAAAATTATTCTGGAATAAGTTAGAATGAGAACTGAATGCAGATTAACTATTCCCAATTAACTCCATGTGTAGACACTCTTATTATAAGAAATAAGAAAGCCTTTTTCTGGTTTATGTTAATCCTCTTCCAAAGTAGATTAAGTTAAATTGGAGAAGTCGGTCTTATTCCAGAACCAGAATGTCCAAATGTCCAGAACAAGAATGTCCAAATCAGGAAGAGTTCTTTGGGAATTGCTATTCTGGAATAACTCGGTAGGTAGAAAAAGCCTGATTTAGGCTGGTCTATGTTGATTCAAGGGAGTGAAAAAAGCCATGCCTCCAAATAACATAGCTATGATGTCAAGAGTCCTTTTACCAGTATTCTGTATATTGTTTGGGGAACTGGTTTAGATATACTGGCTTGCACCTTAGACCAATACAAGATAAGTATCCACTAGGGGGCTCTGCCACTATAACTATATCCATATAGCTGTATCAGCAAAGTCTTTCTGGCATAGACTAGTTAAATCAGTGCAACGTTGTGTAGATAATCCTAGTTGGTTTGAGAGTGGTTCATATAAATATATGCATTAGTTTCTTACAGATTTAAGCTAAACTGAATTTAATCCATAATAAGAATTTCTATGCAGGGGTTTGCACTGGTTTAACTAAATCAGTTTTAAAACATCCTTCCATTAAATTAATAAAAGTCTGTGCATAGACAAGACTTTTGTTTTTGTCTAATGGGGAAGTGGTTTTGGTTTAATCTAAGGTGTTAATTTAACTGATAAAGTTATACCGCTTTAGCCCCCCTCCCCTTGCCTTCCCGCTCTTATTCTGGTATGAGAATACTTTTTTTTTTGGCTTAGTTTATGTCTCTTGGGAAGCGGTTTAAACTGAATTCAAAAAAGTATTTTTATACCAGAATAAGTTTGTCTGCATGGGGTCAGGTTATACTGGTGTAACTATGCCTGTATAAATATGTTAGCATAACTGGTAAAACTTCCCTCTGTAAACAAGTCCTTAGATTCCCTTAAATTAGGGATTTGTCTACTCTACCCTACCATTTTTGCCAGTAAAACTTTTATTGGTCAGTGGTGTCAAAAAACACCCCCCGACCGACATAAGTTTCACCACCAAAATTGCTGGTATGGACAGCGCTATGTTGGCGGAAAACACTCTGCTGCTGATATAGCTACCACTGCTCATTGAAGGTAGTTTAATTATGCCGGCGGGAGAACTTTCTCACACCAGCATAGAGCGGCTACATGGGAGATCTTAGAGTGGCACAGCTGCAGCAGTACATCGGTCCCTTTATAAGGTCTATAGTGTAGACATAACCTTAATTGATTTAAACTCATGCAGCTTTCTCATGTAGACAAGACCTAAAGTACTATAAAGTGGGTATAACTTACATCATCTCATACATCCCTCCTCACTGTAGCTTTACATCTCCAAATTTGAATTCACACATTTTTGTTTAAAAGAAAAACATTAGTAGAACACTGCTCTATTGTATTTAGAATGTGCTAGCATCCCTTTTTGATTAGTGAGTTTATGATTGAAGCTAAATTTAGAACCTCAAAGGCCAGTAATGAAGAGCAGCACATTTAGCAGCTAACAGAAAAATGAGCTGTGAAACAGATTGCGGAGGAGAAGCCTTGAAGACATTATGCCTCGAGGGGCTATAAAGTTTTTTAATTAACTGGCTGCAAATTTGTGATGTTTTAGGATTAAAATTAGCCTCTCCCTCCTTCTCACACACACTCCCTGTCACCCACAACCTCACTGCAGAAGATGCCATTTTGATTGAATTAACCCAGGCCATTCTCATTTGCAGTGGAATTATGTCAATTTCTCTTTATTCAGGATAACATTTGGAAGCAAAAATTTAACTTCAAAGTTTGCAAAGTGTCTACCGGGAAATAAGGGCCTAATTCAGCATTTCTTACTCATGTGAGGAATTCACTGAAACAGTGGCACTAGCAGTGTGAGGAAGAGTTACTCACAAGAGTAGGGGCTTGTAGAATAGGGCTCCAAAATCATTCTCTGAGAAAATTCATAATACTTTTAGCAGCAACTTTAAATGAACTCCATAAACCCATTATTGGAACTACAATGGTACATACCTTTTAACATTTTGTAGCTTTGCAGAGAACTGGAACCTATTTTGTCACAGAAGTAGAATTCACTGATCGTTGAAAAACTATCTCTTCTTTAAAAAAAATGATATTAGCATAAAGATGTTGGGAAGGCCCCTCACATCAATATGATTCAACAACCTAATGAAAATATTACTAGTACATTTTGTTTGTGTGATTTGGGGTGGCACTAGGGTGACCAGACAGCAAGTGTGAAAAATCGGGACGAGGGGTGGGGGGGTAATAGGTGCCTGTATAAGAAAAAGACCCCAAAATTGGGACTGTCCCTATAAAATCGGAACATCTGGTCACCCTAGGTTGCACTATGCACTATGGAATGATTTTTATAGTAGAGGTGCTGATGATGGAAACAATGGATTTGGTGTTTGCTGTTGCTACCTCAAGGCAGGGGTGTGTGCTAGCACTCCCAGCATCCCTAGTTCCTGCACCACTACTGTGCAATATACTAGGGTTAAAGTGCCTTGAAATACAAAAGAAAAAATGCAGAATAGTTCCAAAAGGGACTATCCAGACAACCCTTCCCCTTTGTTTTGTGAATGTTTTCAATCTGTCGTGAAGCAACTTCATAGTCAGCTAATATGAGGAAAACGAGAGAAAAGCTGGCAGATAAAAACAATGTAATTCCATAAAAGACAGTGGTCTTGTTTGCGAGAATTCACCATTCTGTACTCTGCAAGCTTTGTTTAGAAGCTAATAGATATGTAAATCCTCAGGGGTAGTCTTGCAATAGCTGAACATTTGAATTTTCTTTCCAAAGGTCTTGGAAAACTTTCAGCGCTATTTTTTTTCCCACTGAAGACTTGTACAATTGTTTCATGTTCCCTTTAGCCTCTTTTCCCCAAGAAAAACTATGAATGCCTAACTAGCTGTGAATTCCTCAAGTATATCCTGTCAGTGAAGCAAGGAGACTGCCCAGCACCTGAGAAGGCCAGCGGTTTTGCGGCTGCCTGCGTTGAAAGCTGTGAGGCTGACAGTGAATGTTCTGGGGTGAAGAAATGCTGCTCCAACGGATGTGGACATACATGTCAAGTACCAAAAAATCTGTACAAAGGTAGAGATCATTAGGAGGCAGTTTTAGTGTGCTAAGTATTTTAACCTGTAATAAAGCTGCCTGAAAAACAAGACCTTTAACTTTATAGGGAAGTATGTGTGTGTATGAGAGAGAGTGAGAGAGGTGATTGTGAGGATATAATTGTAACTGTAAATTGTTCTTTGTCTCTGGAGGTTTTTAACAACAGGTTAGAGAAACACCTGTCAGGAATGGTCTAGTTCTCAACCAGGGGTACAACTCATCTAGTTATGAGCCTAGTTTTAATGCAGGCTACAGAAAAAGCACTAGCAAAGTCAGTACAAACTAAAATTTCATGACTTGTTTATACTGCTCTATATGCTATACACTGAAATGTAAGTATAGTATTTATATTCCAGTTGATTTATTTTATAATTATATGGTAAAATGAGAAAGCAAGCCATTTTTCAGTAATAATGTGGCTGCAACACTTTTTTATTTTTATGTCTGATTTTGCAAGCACGTAGTTTTTAAATAACATGAATCTTGGGGGTACGCAAGACAATTCAGACTCCTGAAAGGGGTTCAGTTGTCTGGAAAGGTTGAGAATCACTGGTCCAGTTATGATGTAGTCCTGCCTTGAGTGGAGGGGACTGGACTAGATGACCTATTGAGGTCCCTTCCAATCCTACACTTCTGTAATTCCCTTGTGGAATCCCTAACAAGGTGTCAGTGAACCACAGATAGGAGGCCACAGTGAATCTGAATCATGGCCCATCTATGTAAAGTGTCACTTAATTTTACACAGATGAGAAGAACAATTTGAACAATGAAAATATTTAAAGGTAAACAGTTGAAATGACTTAAATCAGATATAATCTTTGTTAATAAGAATCAAGTGGGTCACGCTACCAAGTACATAGTGAGAGATAATCATCGGAGAGCAAATGAATGCAGTATTCTGAATCAATGGCCTTGATATCTTGCAGATAAAGCAGTTAGAAAATACAAACAAAATACATGTAGGCACTATTTCAATACCTGAAGAAGCTGAGGAAACAAGTTCTATTAAAATGTTTTTAATTGCTTTGATTGAAGTCTTGAAATTCTGAGAAGAAAGTTTTCCTTGTCATGCAACAAATAAAGTACTATAATTTATGGAATGATTGGCTCTAAGAGTGATTCCCAATTTTAACAATAACTTTTGTTCATTTAAATATTCTTAAAGTGTGAATCTAACACTGAAAAGTGATTGTATAAAAGGGACTTTCTCACCCCACAGACGTGGTTTGTGTGTATATTAAAAGTCACTTCCCCTTACTTTAGTGAGAAAATAAAAAAATAACAGAAGTGTATACTTCTGTTAGCACTGTCAAGGACATTATCAACAGAACTGGACCAAATCCAGCCCACTCTACCCAAGTCTATCTATCTTGACTTTCTAAACCCAGACAGGGTTAGCAGTTAGAAAACTCTTTTGATTTACTTACATAAACAGAGCAAATTTGATCAGAAAGTTACTGAAGTACAGTAAACCTGAAACCTAGAAAGGCACTGTATGTAAAGTGCTTTGGGATGACCTGCAATAGGAGCTTGATCCAAAGCTCCTTGAAGTCAATGGAAAGACTTCCACTGGTTTCAATCGTCTGTGAATCTGGCCTTATATAATTACAAGACTTTAATACATTATTATAACATCACATATTAATGTGCAAAAGATTATTAAAAATGAACTATTTCATTAAGTCATTCATATTCTTTTTGCTGCAAATCACCAAAAAGGGGTGCTAAAGTAACAGAGTATCTGTATTCCATGGGAGCAGAAGTTTACAGGACCAAACCTCAAATGTGATGTTATATAGTAAGTTTAATTGAGGGCATTCAAATGTATTTTATAACTGGGTCGTGTGTGGAGTAGGGTGTAGTGGAGTGAGGTGCAGGCTAAATTAAAGGGATGTGTGTAGAGGACAAAGCATACATAGGGTATGATATTCTGAATGAATGCAAAAGGAGAAGTTTGGTCTAATTAAATACTTGTAGCACTAACATTCTGCTCCAACATCTTATCAGTTATCTTCAATAGGTATTTGCTTGTGTTACACAGGAAGGGCAGAACCAATGCTCTTCTGCTTTCTCAGATGATGAATTCAGATAATTAGCCCTTCAAATTGTCTTCATATAGCAAGGAACAAGATGGACCTGGGCAGGCTTGCTTTTCATTTTCTCCAAGCACAAATGACCTCCCTGCCACTAGGAAGAGCAAAATCAACAAGCGTGACTAAGATCTAGTGAACAAATCTAATACTCATGGTAATCCTTTTGACACCACTCCTAACCAGAAAATAAACTCAGATTGAAACTAAGAGAGTCTATGGGCTTGTCTACATCATGGTTATGTTAGTATAACTTATGTTGCTCAGGGATGTGAATAAACCACCCTACCTGAGCGATGTAAGTTACATTGATCTAAGCACCAATGTGGATGGTGCTGTGTCGGCAGGAGAGCTTCTGCTGACATAGCTACTATTTCTCATGGAGGTAGATTTATTGTGCCAATGGGAGAGAGCTCTCCTGTTGACATAGAGTGTCCTCTCCAGTCGTGCCAGAGAAGCACAGCTGCATCAGTGCTACTGTAACACTTCTAGTGTAGACTAGCCCTATGCAAGTTGCTATAGTTTTGCCGTTGATCAAGCTTTGGATATTGGTAATACACAGAAAAATGTAATGAAAACTTTTAATTAATTGAATATGCTGTCACAGTTCAGGGCAACTGCACCTGTATTTCCTCTCCATGGTCCAGCAAGGGCACCTACTTTTAGGTTTCTAGATCCCAGCTGTTACCTGTCTTGGGCAGAGACTCACGTCTCTCTCCCTCCTGACCGGAGTATTTCCAAACCATATAGTTTCCTGCTCACACTGTTTTATTCCAAACAAGCAAGACTGCCTGCTTGGGCCAGGATCTGCATTTTGCTTAGTCTTCTAAGGCTTATGAGCAACATAATGGCCAGCAGTTGTAAGTTACCACACTGCCCTTTCTAAGCAAGAACACTTATTCTTAAGGTGAAACCATTAGAGAGAACATTAAAACCAATAGAAGAACCTACACTCATGCTAAAAAGCTTAAAAGGGATCACCCCAACTTTGACTCTGATAGGTGTCAGTCTTTCCAATACTTCCCTGAAGATTGACCCCAATGTGCAAACAAGTATTCCCATGAGAATAACTTGAGTCCCATAGAAGATCATTGTATGATGTGTTGTCAAAACTGCTTGCAGGATTAAGTCCTCTGTAATGGTCAAATGGTGTGAATTTGTGTATTTTTCTCTTTTCTTTTAAGTTTGCCATAACACTGCTCTGAGAATTTATAGGTGTTGGGTCAAATTCTCTGCTGTTGTTAATGAAATAAGTGGAGTTAGGCAAATATTGTGGCCCACTGTATTTAACACTAAGACTATCCTTTTTGCCAAAGAGTATGATTAATTATTTACATGGTACCTTCAACTTTTTGGGTATGTTTAATAAACCTGGCTAGGATAGGTTTAAAAAAACCCCAGTGAGCCATGAATTCAGACAGGATGGTCACAAATTTAAATTGAATGTTATTGTCTGAAATTATTCCATTTACACAATTATCCATATTTTTGAACTCTCCTCCACCCCACCCCACAACCCCCAGGTATTAGGTTACTCTTACATTTGAGTTATAATTATGCTTTCTTACGTCTGATCTTTATATATTCACTTTGCCTGGCACAGATACATAGGTATTAGTTGAAAAACACCTTTGGTAACACATTTCCTGGACTCTGGCATTCCACATATAAGACAAGATATGTACTGAATTCCACACTGGAACACTGGATTTCAGAAGACTAATTTGTTCAAGAATGGTTAAAGAGACTGACCATTTACATAATAAAAAGCACAATGAAAAGTAATTGCATCCACACATCTGGATATGAAACTGATGATTCTGGTTTCACAAAAGAACTCTAAAATGCACTTGTGCTATGCTCTAGTTGTTTGTGCGGCTGAGATCCATCTGCACACAATTACATACACCAGAGAGGTTGAGTTACTTCCAATCAAGTGAATCCAGCTGACCCTAATGCAAAGCAGATGTTAGATTTCTTAACATGCAAATTATAGGATTATTGTAATCATAATTAAAGAGGAATTTGAAAATATAGACATTTGAACTGACATAGTTCATGATGCTCATTACATTAGATTATGACTTCTGGCTGTTGAATGATATCCAGGATTTAAACCTATGTGGTAACAGGATTTGGATGCTGAATTTTCCTCATGATGCTTTTAGGTTACTACAGTATTTGTCTTTATTTACTATAGCAGATTATGTAATTGGGACAGGTCTGTTTATAAAGCTCTGCAAAAGGCAGTTTGTTGAACTAAGGAAGTGAAGGAGTTGGAACAAGTAAACCTCAGATATTCCTCATTTAAATATTTGGTAAACAGAGATAAGTGGATTAAAGTTCTGATAATTTATGTTTACACACTGGCAGTTTTGGATTTGCTAAGAAGACACAGATGCTCCCATTATACAGTAATATCAGTTTGTATATGGAGAAAAAAACATCTGAGCCCTGATTTATATATGCTCTTTGAACCAAATCCTTGCTTTCCATTGATGGCAGTGGCAATACTCCTGACTTCAATGAGACTTATGTTTGGCTGTTTTTACACCCCTCATTTGATACAATCCTAATGTAAAAGTATTGAGCTCTTAATATTAAAACTTTTTGTCATTTTTTGGAGTCATCTGTATATGAATACTTAGGGTAGAAACATATTTAAGTTTCAATCTGTGGCACCAATCCACACAGTGAACCCTGGCACCTGTGTGGAGCTTTATTAAAGTCACAACATAATTAAAATACATAGGGAAAAATTGATAGGAGAGTTTAAATGTCAATGCAGCAGTTTTATTTGTGACTTGATCTGAAGTAAGAGAGTGCTAGATACTGAAATAGATGAGTTCCAAAAGAGTATCCATAGAAATGCAACTAAGAACTTGATTTGCTGATTTAATCAAAAGAGACCGGCTCTAGAAAGTAATTCTTTCCCCCCAGTCTGTTATAAATGTTGCAAAGAGGTGTTATAGTCATGATGACAAAACTGCAGAGAGAACATAATACTCTATCAGCATGTGGTGAGTGATTGCTGTAAACTTTTAAAAGGCAATTTCAATAGATTGTAGTGTAGTGGTTGATAAAGGAAATAATGAAGTAGGGTGGGATTTTCAAATGCACTTGGCATTAACTTTACTAACTTTAAGATGAGTTTTACCATTGAGTTTAGTGGGAACAGAGTTAAGCCAACTCTGAACACTTTGGAAAGTTCCACGCCTCATGCATGTTAAACTCCTTAACTTATTTCAGTCTGTCCAGCCATCTCCCTCTTAACTGTCCCACAGCACTTCCTACATTTGCTTACACATACATACCCTGTTTTGTAAACATCTTAACATTTTGTCTGTACACTCCTATTTCAGGTGTTCCATTGAAACCCAGGAAAGAATTAAGATTCACAGAACTTCAGTCTGGACAACTGGAGGTTAAGTGGTCTTCAAAATTCAATATTTCAATTGAGCCTGTGATCTATGTGGTGCAGAGGAGATGGAATTATGGAATCCATCCCAGTGAAGATGATGCTACCAGCTGGCAAACGGTAGCACAGGTCAGTCCTTTGTATAATAATCCCTAGCTCTTGTATAGCAAATTTATGAGTAGACTTCAAAGTACTTTTACAGAGGAGGTCAGTACCATAGACCCATTTTACAGGTGGGGAGATGGAGGCACAGACAGTTTAAGTGACTTGCCCATAGTCACTCAGCATGCTAGAGGCAGAACTGGGAACAGAAGCCAGGTTTCCTGACTTCCAGTCTAATTCTTTATGCACCATAAGATATGGTTTTCTGTCGAGTTTTTTTCATGGGAGAGTAACTTCATTTTCTCAGTCATGTTACTTTTAATATTAATATAATAATACCAAATGCTACAGTTTTAGCACTTCATACAGGTAGAAGGTGACAAAAAAGCTGTTAGTATGAGTGTACCAGCAAAAATGTAAAGGCTTCTCCTAAAAAAAACTTTTCAATCTATATTTTCAAATATGATGAGTCATTTTGGGTGTCTCAATACTTAAGTGTTCATCTTGAGATGCCTAACAGGCTCCTAATTTTCAGGGGATGTATGGTCAGTATTGTCTAGAAATCAGGTCCCTTTAAGATGTGTCAGGTTTGACATTTAAAAACAAAGGTATCCATACTCATGAGTCACTTTTGAAAATTCAGGCTTAGGTACCAAATTTTGCCACTGGATGCATATGACAGACCCAGCCCCTTCTGAAGTCAGCGGGGCCCAAAATAACATAGAGGATAATGTATGGCTCTAATCAGAACAGTAGAAAATTAGTTGGTATAAAAGCCAATTTTCTTTACAAATAAAATAAAAAACAAAGTGGAAGAAACAATAGAATATACATTTGTTGGTCTACTTATTTTAAATTGCAGATTCTATGGCATTTACCTACCAGTCCAGCAAACCCTATGATGTCATGCTCTTATCGCTTATAGCAATCCATACTGTATATGTAAAATTCATATACAAACGCTTTTTAATGAGAAGCAGCCAACAGAGAATAAATTTTCACTTAGTTCCTTCCCTGTTTCAGTCATGCTGACAGCCTACCTGTATGGCAGAACTCCAGCAGTTTATCTTTACCGCTGCACCCGCATCCTTGCTGACAAGGAAAGCAAAACGTTGATTTTAAAAAGAGCTGTGAAATGTCTTAGCAGCAGGTAGCAAGGGGCAGGGCGGCTCCAGCCCCAGCACCCCAAGTGCATGCTTGGGTCGGCATGCTGTGGGGGGCGCTCTGCCAGTTGTCGGGAGGGCGGCAGGTGGCTCTGGTGGACCTCCCTCAGTCGTGCCTGAGAAGGGTCCACTGGTCCCGTGGCTCCGGTGGAGCATCCGCAGGCACGCCTGTGGGAGGTCCACCGGAACCGTGGGACCAGCTGACCCTCTGCAGGCACGTCTGCGGGAAGTCCACCGGAGCCGCAGGACTGGCAACTGGCAGAGCGCCCCCTGCGGTGTGCCACCATGCTTGGGGTGGCGAAATGGCTAGAGCCGCCCCTGGCAAGGGGGGAGAAAAAGTCCACAAAGTAGAGCCAGGAGTTTAAGTTCTGTAATGACCAGAGTTCATTCTCCATTGAGGTTACATAAAAATAAAAATAAGCTCCATTAAAGAACATTGAGACTGTAAAGTCAAGCACTAAAAAATTAGCAAGTGCCAGAATGAACACTACCTGTGCAGCCTTCATCTGGCGCTTTTGTGCACGTGCACTATAACAGAGCCTTGCCCAATGTCACAGGAGAAGTCTGTGGCAGAGAATAGAACCCAGCTCGTCTCAGTCCCAATGTAGTACCTTAACAAAGCAACTTCCTTCCTCTTCTTACAACTTTCAGCTTCATTTACTGTTAATCTTGTAAAATGAATGGCAGAGGAATCCTGTAACAGTCTCAAAAACCAGAAATTCCATGATGTGGAAACATATATATCCCAGAGGTTCCATATCCACAGCATAGAATTTTACCACTTGAACTAGAAGAGTAGCTGATAGAGGATTACAGCTTATCATCACTATGTGGACCACATTGCACATAGCTTATGCAAGTGTTTGCTAGGTCACAATAGATTATTGAGAGTCACAATGCCTGGCTCTGGAGGTGAACATGGGTTAGTAGTTATAGACAGCACAGCCAAGTACACAAATTTGACCTGTTTGTTCTGAAAGGCGATGTGGCTGATTGGATGAGAGTATGGTTTGTCATATTAGAGACAGGGTTAAATTCCTAGTCCTACCTGAAGTGATTATGTGCAGCCCTAGGTTTACCCTAGCTATAAAATGAAGGAATTATATTTGTCTGCCTCCTAAGTTTGGGGTGTGAGGACTTGATCAATAATCTGGGTGGCGAAGTGAGCAGAGTTGTTTACACGAGTCAGTGGAAAAGCTCAGAATTCATAGTTTCTTCCTGGCTCCCAGCCCAGCACTTCTTCCTCTAGTCCAAAGTTGTGGTGAGTGCTGCTGCTTGTTGAGGTATCCTTTTTGGAGCTCAGGCTTGATGGGGTGAGGCAGATATGTTCAATGCACATGGAAGGTCACTAAGGCCATAGCCAGGGATCTGGACTTGTGCGTGCCTGTGGCAGTAAAGTGTGTGGGATAACTGCTTCTACATTATTAAAAAACAGTTTCACAATATTTCTTGTGGGTAATTAAAAATCTATTTATTGTCATGATTTTTACTAGTGGATCAAGGATAACGGAGGGTCTGTTGGTTCTGAGTTATGTTTCTCTAGAGTTTGGGTTCCCCAACATTTGTTCTAGGCTGTTGTAGAAAGTTTCAGCATCACAGTCAATTTGTATATATTGTATCTTGTTGCCTTGAGCGTATTCTTAGTTTAATTTTGCAAAAGTTAATTTTGAAAATGTAGGTTGTCTGCTTTTGCATACGGTTTTGTTTGATACTTATTTAAAAAAAACTGGTCTTTTAAAAAAAAGACATTTTACAAACCATTAGCACACAATGTGCATAACAAACAAACAAAAAAGTTGAATTACATTATTTAACATATGCAAATTGATCATTGCACTAATATAGGAACTTTATTTTCTTTAATATTTTTAATATATTTTTTGTAGTGCCATTCTAAAACTGCCGCAGTAGAATATGACATTCTACATACTTTTTGGCAAAATATATTATTTCAGATGTGTAGAAGGTTGACACAATACACCAAAGTGATGCTCTGGGATCAATTACCATACAAAATATATTGTACAATGTCATAAATTTGTTAAGGTACCTTATATTATTCATTTTCGCAATTTAACCATCTGCACTTAGGTATTGCAGGACAATACCATATGAATAGCAAACTTGCTTTATAGTGATAGACTCAAGGAAATCAATCTAGTTAGCTTCACAAAGAGAAGGTTAAGGGGTGACAGCTCCAATATAATATTAGCATTAGGATCATTGTTGTTTAATGGTCTCTTATATACACTGCTAATATGCAGGTGTGTAATGAAGTTCAGCCAAACAGTATTTAATATTGTACCGCATGCTATTTTATTTACCTAATATATAGGACATCTGTTGAAATGATGCTGAATATTATGATATGAGCTCCAAACACAGTTAATATGATTTTTTTCAAATGCAACTTACCATTAAATTAAATTGATATAAAATATCCCATAAGCATTTAACATTTTGTTACAGTTTATTGAAATGGTGAATGGTTGCTGAATGGTTCAGTTGTTTAGTGCTCCAACATCATACCTCTCGAGCTCTAGTTACATATACTGTATATAATTTGCAACAGACCACCTAACAGGAGTTTTGCCACTGAAACTAATGGGAAGAGGAGTAGGTCTGCGGTCAAGTCGTAAATTAGAATGAGGTTGGCAGTCTCAGCCTAGACAGTTTCTCTATTTCTCATAATCACTACACAGTGATGGCACAATTAGTATTCTTCATTTGAAACATTCCTAGATTGGAATAGCAGGACCGTTATTGGTCAGGGCCAGGAAGTCTTGGCTGAGAAACTGAGAAATTTTGTGCTATGTCTGCCTGTACTATGCCTGTCTTATTATAACCACTCAATTCACCAGAACATTTTAAAAAAAAACACCTAAACAGTGTTGCCTCTGATCCTAGTTACACTGGTGTAAATCTTGAATAACCCACTGATTTCCACTGGTTGTAACCCACATCTCTTTCCTACTGTTACTCCCTTTCCCTGTGCCTCTATTTAGAGTCTAAGTTTTTGGGTCAGTAACTATGGCCTGGTCTACACTACGTGTTTAAATCGATTTAAAGAGCGTTAAATCGATTTAACGCTGTACCCGTCCACACTACAACACCCTTTATATCGATATAAAGGGCTCTTAATCGGTTTCTGTACTCCTCCCGACGAGAGAGTAGCGCTAAAATCCGGTATACCATATCAGATTAGGGTTAATGTGGCCGCAAATCAACGATATTGGCCTCCGGGCGGTATCCCCACAGTGCACCACTGTGACCGCTCTGGACAGCAATCTGAACTCGGATGCAGTGGCCAGGTAAACAGGAAGCCCCGTGACATTTTGATTTTCATTTCCTTGTTTGCCCCGCTGTGGAGCTCTGATCAAGAAGGGTGGCAATTGCGTCCAAATCCAAAAAGAGCCAGCATGGACCGTATGGGAGATACTGGATCTGATCGCTTGTATGTGGAACAAATCTGTTTCTATCAAAGCTCTTTACAGAAGACGAATGCCAAGCGTTTGAAAAAAATCTTCCAGGCTACACAGTGCTGCTGTGACAAGTGTAACGGGGAAGCCAGAGACTCAAAAGACATCATGGACGGAGGGACGGGGGTACTGAGGACTCCGGCTATCCCACAGTCCCAGCAGTCTCCAAAAAGTATTTGCAATCTTGGCTGAGCTCCCAATGCCTGTAAGTTCAAACACATTGTCCGGCGTGGTTCAGGAATAGCTCGTCAATTTCTCTCCCCGCCGCGTGATAGAAAAGGGAAAAGAAATCGTTGTTGACTTCTTTCAATGTCACCCTATGTTATACTGAGTGCTGCTGTAGACGCGATGCTGCAGCAGTGAAGTGCAGTATCCACTCCTCTCCCCTGCCAGTGGCAGACTGTGCAGTAGGACTGGTAACTGTCCTTGTTATCAAACACTGGTGCTCCTGGCTGGCTTCAGGTGAGGCTGGCCGGGGCGCCTGGGTAAAAATAGGAATGCTCCCGTCATTCCCTGTAGATGGTACAGAACAGCTGGTAACCGTCTTACCATAGCAACTTGAGGGCTGAGCTCATCAGCCCCCTCCCTTTCCTGTGTAAAGAAAGATTCTGTCTGCCTGGACTGTCATAGCAGCGGCATGCTGGCTTCTCTCCCCTGCACCGCTTAATGTCCTGCCTGGACTGTCATAGCACCGGGAGGCTGCCTCCCCTCATTTTATGTCACTAAAATTCAGTGTTTCTTATTCCTGCATTCTTTATTACTTCATGACGCAAATGGGGGGACACTGCCACGGTAGCCCAGGAAGGTTGAGGGAGGAGGGAAGCAATGGGGGGTGGGTTGTTGCAGGGCATCCCCGGAATGGCATGCAGCTCATCATTTCTGCGGTTTTGCTTTTGCACCCCTGGCCGATCTCAGCCAAGGGCACCATGATAGCAGCAGACAGTACAGAAGGACAGATACCGTCATCTCATTGCCAATTTACGCTGGCAGCAGACGGTACAGAACGACTAGTAACCGCTCTGCTATCATGCAAAAGCAAATGAATGCTCCTGTGTAGCACTGGAGTATCACTCTGTCCGCGGCATCCAGTACACATACGGTGACTGTAAAAAAAAAGCTGAACGGGCTCCATGGTGCCGTGCTTGGTGTCTGCCAGGCAATCCAGGGAAAAAAGGCGCGAAATGATTGTCTGCCGTTGCTTTCCCGGAGAAGGAATGAGTGACGACATTTACCCAAAACCACCTGCAACAATGATTTTTGCCCATCAGCCACTGAGCTCTTAACCCAGAATCCAAGGGCGGGGGGGACTGCGGGAACTATAGGATAGCTACGGAATAGCTACCCACAGTGCAACACTCCGAAATCGACGCTAGCCTCGGATCATGGACACACACCGCTGAATTAATGTGCTTAGTGTGGCCGCGTGCACTCGACTTTATACAATCTGTTTTATAAAACCGGTTTATGTAAAATCAGAATAATCCCGTAGTGTAGACGTACCCTAAGTCTTTCTCTGTTTCCTGTGAAATAATGGCACACCTTTAGGCTCTGTAAAATTAAGAAAGTATTAAGGGCCAGTTCAACTATGTTCTAGCCCTCAGGGTGCTCATTTGATTGAATTATTCAGTCCCTCTCTACATAATAAAGAAGCAGATCATGGAGGGAAGAAAATGCAGAGGAAGACTGTGAAGGGAAAGGTCTGTAGCCTCCACATAGGCTGCAGTAGTTAATAAGGGTGTCCTAGATATGTGCAGATGGAGGAAGAAGAGCTGGCAACAGCAGCAACTAGCTGAGCCAGGAGTGTACCACAACCACAATAGCTTAAAACAGAGACTAGAGAGGCAGGCAATAAGGCAAGAGAGGAGAGAAGACACTTCGTTCTGTACCCCCAACACCAAATATCTCAATTTCCATGACCGTAGCCTCTTACAGGCAGCACCAGTTACAGACAGCACCTGAAAACGAAAGCAATCAGTGATCTAAAAATAATTTTGCTGGATAGACAGAGCATCTCTCAAAAATTTAGGCTGGCTCACTAAGCCTGGGACATTCACAGACATCAGGAGTATCTATATGAGGCAGTGTATAGCACAACTGGTTCATTTATTTCTTATATAGTATTGACATGAGGAACAAATATGTAATAATGGGCCCTTCAGTTGAACAGAAAAAGGTATAACATTATCCAATGGCTGCAATTTGAAGCTAGACAAATTCAGACTGGAAATAAAGTATTCATTTTAAACAGTGAAAGTAGTTAACCACTGGGACAATTTACCAATAGTCGTGGTGGATTTGCCATCACTGACAATTTTTAAATTAAGACTGAAAGTTTTTCTAAAACATCTGCTCTAGGACTGTCATGGTATCTAGCCCCACTCTGAACCTTAGCGTCCAAAAGATGGGGTACCAGCATGAATCCCCTTAAGCTTAATTACCAGCTTAGATCTGATAGCTGCCACCAATCAGGACTTGGAGTGCCTGATAAACTCTGATCTCCCCAAACCTCCCTGAGGACCCCAAGACCAGACCCCTGGATCTTAACACAAGAAAGTAAAACTCTTCCCTCACCAGTGCCTCTCCTAGGCTTTCCCTCCTGGTTACCTGGAAGATCATGGATTCAAACTTCTTGATCTTAAACAGGAGGAATGTCCTTCACCCCTCCCCTTTCTCCCTCACCCAAGGCAATACAGATTCAAGCTCCGTGATCTAAAACAAAGATGAAATTTACCTTCCCCCGCCTTCCTCTCTCTCCCTTCCCCCACCAATTTCCCTGGTGAGTACAGACTCAGTTCCTTTGAGCCTTAACAAGGGGGAAAAATTAATCAGGTCTTAAAACAGAAAACTTTTAATAAAAGAAAGAAAGAGTAAAGATAATCACTGTAAATTTAAGATGGAATATTACAGGGTCTTTCAGCTTATAGAAACTAGAGACAAGCCTCCTCCAGCAGAAATACAATTTAAAATACTTCCAGCCAAATATACATTTGCAAATAAAGAAAAACAATTAAAAAGACTAAAGCCGCCTTTATCCTGATACTTACTAGAATTAGAACAGAAGAGATTTTTTTCAGAAAGATTGCAGGAATCTGCTTACGTCTGGTCCCTCTCAGACCCCAGAGAGAACACGGACAGAGAACAAAGAACACACAACAAAAGCTTCCCTCTCCCCAGATTTGAAAGTATCTTGTCTCCTGATTGGTCCTCTGGTCAGGTGTTCCAGTTCACTGTTTGTTAACCCTTTACAGGTGAAAGAGACATTAACCCTTAGCTATCTGTTTATGACAGGGACACAGGTTTTCAAACTGTGGGGCACATGACAATCCCAGGCAGGGATGGGACCAGCCCTGCACGGTGGGGCGGGAACACCATATCCACCCTCTGACTAACTCAGCAGGCCACCTAGCCTGTGGATGTCAACATCTACTGTGGCTACACCGATTTCTGCTCCTGGTAGTGTCCACACACAGCTCTGGCTGTGCACCCACAGACCGTCACACCCACCTTCCTACACCCTGAAAACCTGAGTTGGGAAGGGAAGGTATTTTGTCTATTTTTGTCTGAGTTGGGCGGGGTGCACTTAAAAATTGTAACTCAAAGCAGCTCAAAAAGTTTGAAAACCACTGTTCTATGAATTATTTTGGGGGAAGTTCTTTGGCCTCTGTTACATGGGAGGCCAGACCAGATGATCACAGTGTTCCATTCTGGTGTCAGAATGTATGAAGCTGGAGGAGACGTGGAGCAAACACACACAGAATTTGCCTCCTCCGGGGCACTTGCCATCACAGGTTTCACAGTAATTCAGCAATGGATCTGATACTCGGAAGAATGATTAATGGGAAATAGATCTTGTCAAACTAATTTGATATCCCTTTTTTATTAGTTTACAAGTTTGATTGACAAAGACAATAGTGCTGATTTAAGATTTCTACAAGGCATTTGATTTGGCACCACACATTTTGATTAAGAAACTAGAATGATACAAATTCAAAACAGCTGCATTAAGTGGATTAAAAACTGGCCAAAAGATAGGTCTCAAAATGTAAATGTAAACAAGGAATTATCATTGAATGGGTGTTTCTAGGTGGATCCGATAGGGATCACTTCTTCGCCCTATACTCTTCAACATTTTTATCAAATACCTGGAAAAAACCCCCATAACTGAGAGTTTGCAGATAACACAAAGATTGGGGGAGTGGTAAATAGTGAAGAGGAGAGGTCACTGACACAGAGCAATACATACTGTTTAGTAAGTTGGGTGCAAGCAAACAATGTATAGGTCTAGGCATAGAGAATGCAGGCCATACTTACATGGTGGGGGACTCAATCCAGGGAAAGAGTGACTATGAAAAAGACTTGGGAGTCATAGTGTATGATCAGCTGAACATGAGCTTCTAATGCTACACTGTGGCCCAAAGGACTAATGCAATCCTTGGATGAATAAATAGGGGAATCTTTAGTACCAGTAGAGAGGTTATTTTACCCTTGTATTTGGCACTGGTACGACCACTACTGGAATACTGTATCCAGTTCTGGTGCTGACAATTGTTGAAAAATTATAAAGGGTTCAGGAAACAGCCATAAGAATGATTAAAGGATAGGAAAACATGCCTTAGAGTGAAAGACACAAGGAGCTCAATCTATGTATCTCATCTAAGAGGTTAAGAGGTGACTTGATCATGGCAATAAATAGCCACGCAGGGGATAGAAATGTGATTATAGAGGTCTCTTCACTCTAGCAGAGAAAGATATAACAAGATCCAATGGCTGGAAGTTGAAGCTACACTTGAAATATTGTGCAAGCTTTTTAAGAATAAAGGTATATTTTAAGGGCAATTAATCATTTGAACAACTTATCAAGGGTTGTGGTGAATTCTCCATCACTGGAAATTTTTAAATCAAGATTGGATGTTTTTCCAAAGGATGTGGTCTACAGATGCTCCCCGGGTTGTGCAAATCTGACTTACGAAAATCCGTACCGCTTCTGTATTCAAACTAGAATTAATTCAAGGAATTTCTATGGTGTGTGTTATGCAGGAGATCAGACTAGATGATTTCAATGGTCCATTCTGACCTTATAATCTGTGAGTCTATGAAGATCCTGTGTAAAAATGGGTCCAGGATGCAGCCATATCTGGGGCAGATAGGATGACTACAGTGGAGCCTCACTTTCAGAACCAGGTGGATGGCCACATTTCCACACAGAAAGAAGAGTCTGACTCCTATGCATTCCTAAGGATCTGTAGTGGTTTTGGATAGGCCTCAAAGTTTATTCTTATGGAAACAATCCTGCTCTATCTCTGCAAGGAGATCCTTATGGAGATTTCTTCCCCCTGAACCGATTTCCACAGAAATTATCATTGGAAAACATTTCCATCCAGTTCCCCTGCATGCATAGACTTGCAGTGGAGACCAGAATCTTGCCCACTTAAGTCACAAGTAAAAGTAAGCTTTGTCACTTAAACTGATTTTTTGAGGGAAATTTTATAAAAATAATAATAAAAATCCACACTGTTTTGTACAGTTTAGCATGCTCAGAAGCCTTTGTTCAGAATTGTAGGTGTGTTGCAGTTCAGGACTAAGGTGGACTGGCAGAGTAATGTGTGGTAGTTTGCATGGAAATTGCCAGCACTTTTGATTTCACAATTTTATGCAACAATTTCTCTAATGTCCTCAACCTCAAAAACCGTACTGAATAAGCTAACTGTGTGTCAGAAGATGTGAGATAGTAAGATTAACATTTCAGAATAAACAGAGTCAGTGTGTTATGACATTTTTCCCACCAGACTACAGAGGAGAGAATACAACTGTCTGACATAAGACCCAGCAGGTGGTACCAGTTCCGAGTGGCGGCCGTTAATGTGCATGGAACAAGAGGCTTCACAGCACCCAGCAAGCACTTCCGCTCCTCTAAAGGTTTGTATTCATTTCCTTTATCTCACGCTCATCTTGACTACACCTGGAATGCAACCCAATCTTCTTAATATTTTTGTGGTAAATTTTCAACTGGTGGGTTGTCTGCATTTAGTCATTAGCTTAAAGAATGGCCCAGATTTGACTGAAGTTATTACATAAATTAAAGATTAAGGATGCCATGATTCTTTTATTTGCAGGGGGGTCTCAGAATTAAAGAACTTTCTCTTGTGTTCTTTCAGCACGGCTAGTATGAGAACTGAAGTTCTCCTGGCCACATGATACTGAATGTCAAACATGAAAGAATTGAGGTCTAAACATACGTTGTTGCAAGTAGTTTCAATATTTGTTATTTTCTTAGGGAATATATTCCTTCCATTTGCTGGACAGACAGTATCACGTAAATTGTTGGTTGTGTTCAAGCAATTGTAGCACCGGTAATTTGACTTAGTTCTGCTTCTCTGTGCATGCCCTTCACATGGTCTCTGCCACCATCAAAAAGCATAAATGTCAAGCAGACTTTTTATTCTGAAGAGGGAGAAGTGCTAGAAATTTCATGAACTGTACTAGAGACTGTTATTTCTATTTGCTTTTATATAAAAGGCACTCAGGTGGTGATGCGTGGCAGTATAAATCCCTAAAATAGACAGACTTTCTGTTCATTTCAGCAATAGGCGACACAAATCTTTAGTGATGTTAGATGCAGCACACTTCAAGAATCATATGCGTTTCTATTTCTGTTTGTGTTATGAACATCAACATTCTGAAGGTATCAGAACTCCAATGGAGAAGGTGGGAGCAAATATTCAGCATGTTACATGGAGAAATAATCAAGCAATTATGGTGACAGTAATCAGCTATTACTCAATGTCTCAGTGTGTACTTTTTTATTACTTGCCACCTTGACACTCGTATACCCTACAGGTAAACTGTTCAGTCCACATTCTTCCTGGCCTCAGCTCAGCAGCTTTCAGCAGGTAATAGAAATGGCATCCCTTTCCCCAGTGAGCTAAAAGAGTAAATGTAGAGATAACATGTGAAATGCATGAAGAGTTCCTGAACAGGTTTAGTTTCAGGGATTGGAATAGAGCCTCTCTTCTGCATATGGTGGGCTAAACCTGATTAGAGAAGTGAAGGGAAGAGGTGTGAGAAAATTGAGGAGTGGAGATAGGGAAAAGGAAGATGTCTCATCTGTGATGGCAACTTTGGTAGGAATAATGGAAATACAGACACACTGTGAGGAATGGGAGAAAAAGCTTCCAAGGGGAGAGGAGGAGGAGAAATGGAATTTAAAAAAAGGAATGAAAGATAGATGGAAGAATGAGGGTCAATTGGGAAAACGAGGGAGAGGATGTCATGCTTCCATTTAGCCCCATTGACTAATGTGGCTCTTGGTGATGGAACCACGCTGGAATTTGGCCCCTGGTCCAAAGTCAATAAATTCGCTGGCTTATCCCAACACAACCTACTACAAACTCTCAATTGTTATACTATTTTCTGAAGATGTATTAACTTGAATTGTAATTTTACAAAACATATTAGGAAGTTTAATAAAATGCTATGGGAGGGGCATGTTAATTAATTTCTTTTCCGAATCCCTTTAGAGTAAATGGGACTTTTGCATGTATAACTCATGCAGTGTTTTACCAATAGACTCTGCAGAGTTATATATAATTTAAAGGTAGTTGTATAAAAGAAATAGCTGATGTGGGCCATTGATAATGGACCTTTTAATTTTGGGACTTTGGTTTGGAATTAGTATAGTTTAATAAAGCCCAGCAGCTACCAACATGATCACAGTTAACAAAGACATGTACTATTGTTGGCAATTTTAGTAAATAAATCAGAGCAAAAGGGTATGAGGACAGAATGAATGTCTTATTATTGGTAAAGCTGGTCTCTGCCTGTCAGGATTGAAGCATATTGATAGATAGTTTTCAAAGCGACTGCCCATCCTCACCATTCTGTGAATAAATAAGGCTTCATTTTCTAGTTCTGGCACCTTTTGAGTTCACTAAGTTCACCCATAAGAAAGTTTAAATTAAAAAATAACTAGAAGAAGGCTTTTTTCTGTTTTTCTTTTAGCATAAACTGCTATGTGTCCTATAAGAGGAGAAGATATGCTATTGTATTGGATACCTTGGATCTATAGATGCACACAGAGTTTATCGTGATGAGGGCTATGTATACCTAGACAGATGGATAAACAGATAGATAACCGTTAAACTTTCTCAATTAATTTAACTATTGGAAAAGTGATGTTATTCATGATAACTATTCTAAGGTCTTGATCCTTTGCAGGTGGCCCTTATGTGATTGAACATCCACTAACATGAGGCTAAGGCCCAAATTTTTGCCAGTATTGCAGTATAGGTCGGGGATGTATTGGTTGTTTTTTTTTTTTTCAACATTTCTATACCAGCAATTTTTTTAGAATAGATGTAGTTATACTGGCATGAAAGTGCTAGTTTAGCTTATTTTACTTGTTGAACTGGTCTAAGTTATACTGGCACATGCATTTTTTTGCTATTATAACTTCATCTGTAATAGGATTTTTCAGTGTAGCTATAATGGAATAGTTGAACCAAAACACCTTTTCTAGTGTAGACTAGGTCTCAAGTCATGCCATCTCATCAAGGTGCAGATGTCTGTCAGTAGCAAACTACAAGTGACCTGGGCAGCAGTATCTTGGTCTGTTTTCCAAAGTATTTTTTTTTCCTGGCGTAGCAAATGTAACAAGTTGACTTTTCTCTGAGTACATTCATGCTTCTTTATACCACACCTCAATTATTTGTTTGGATTTTGTTAGTCTGGACAAATATTCTGTCTGCCGGGATGCAGTTTAAAGCTGTAATTGTGTAGAGATGCAACGTATTAACAATGAAGTTTTGGCTTTTGCATGGCATTTTCAGGCAGGATTTGTAGTAAGTTCTAATATGTTTCTTCACTCCACAGTGTGCTAGCCCCAGGAACATATGACCTTAAATACCCACATTGAAAATGACCACATTTAAGATAGTTGGAGGCTCCTATTTTTTGCAGCCTACCCATCTGCCCCTCCCCAGCACTTGCATATATAACCTACTATTCCTGGTTGTTCTGTTGGCAGAAAGAGCCCTAAGAATTCTGTGACAAGGACAGCTAAAGCCTGGAGCAGTTTTTACATTCTATTACAGAATAAACTAAAATAATTGGCATCTTTATAGCAGCAAAAAGTATAACCAACTTTGTTCAAAAGGTTCTAGTAGCCCTCACAAGTAACTATTTTCTAGGCTAAACTGCAGCCCTCAACAAGGAAATGTGAATTGCCATGCAAGCAATAGAGAATAGTTAGTTGATCAACTCCATAATCAAATTTATCTCTCTTCAGGAATTTATATAATTATTTTTCAGGCCTGCTGGCACTTTTTGTGGCTATGACAACATCTGTGCCACATTCACAAGTCCAGTAAGAAATATTTGAGGTTTCCCTCCACAAGAAAGACATATGTACAGGGGCATAGTCATATATAATAATAGTACCAATGCCAGAATCAGTGACAGAATTCATTATCTTGTGCCACTAAGAAATGGTCCAATATTTAATTTGTTGGATTAGCTGCAGAAAAAAACAAACCCCTATAGTCTTTGGCTATAGGATTGCTCAGTCTCCTCACATCTTATCTAAATCAGCCTAAATCAATCCTGTATGTATGAAGTACCTGATAAGCATTAGTGGTTTTACATGGAGATGGAGAAGATTTATCAAGGACTGGATCTAGTGTTTCATTAAAGTCTCCAACTGTAATAATAGGATGAAAGCCCATGTCATTTACACTCATGAAAATTTTTGGGATCATTCTGGTTTGTCCTGTGGAGAATGGCAAAGATGATTTTAGAATTGTCAATTTTAGCCATGAGAACAGTAAATCTAACCTCACTGTCAGATATTATCCTCAGAATATTAATATTCAACTTTCTATGTATTAGTATGACAACACCCTTAGCTTTAGAATAAAACCAAACAAGAAACAGAGAGGTCTACCCAAGCTTTATTCAGTTTACAATCTTCATGTTCTGTCAGATGTGTCTCCTGGAACATAACAATGGCATCATTCTCTTTTTTTAATCATTGAAGTTTTTTTTTTCTCTTTTAACAGCGTCATTAAAATCCTTTATTTCAGGAGACACATTTAATTATCGGAGCCATCATTGTTAAAATATACTGGGTAAAATATAGGGTCACTTTGTGAATAAATGAAATAGCAAAATTTCCTGGGTGGCATACAGTTCTTGCATAGCTAAGCAGCAAAAGTTACATAATCCAGGGATAGGGTGTCACTTCCCAATAGCTATTCTACAAGAGTAGGAATGAAATTCCTAGCATGGGACAGTAACAGAATGGTGGCAGAAAGAGAAATTTAATATGTGAAATAACATGGAAAAGATAGTGGAGAGAGAAATACACATTTCTACCATACAATCAAAAAAGAAGAATCTGGGTAAAGAATCTAAAAACACACATGACACCCAGAGGGGGCTGCTGGATCAGGTTAAACTTGGAGATCCTCATAGCCCCTAAGGCCCCAAACATTACTATAGTAATCACTTATTACCAATAGAATCCTGATACATTAATGAAATGATAAATTTTACACCAAAGTTCCTTTCCCATGAGTTAAGGCAATAGGAAGTAAATTGATAATAACCCTTTAACTCTTCAACTCCAGAGAGAGAGAAAAAAAAAACAAGAAAAAACAAGAACTAACATCAATATGAACCAGTGCCCATCAGCTTTTTTAGAGCAGTCATATAAGATCTCTGACAGCAATACATAAATTCTGTATAATTGGAACATTCCATAGATGTCTCCTCTTGCACGAAAAGGGTTTGCATTTTTCTGCCTCCTGAGGGGAACTGAATGAAACTATCTTCTCACCACTGTTAATATGGAGTTGTCATGGTATAATTCCCCTCTCTGAATCTTAGCGTCCAAAAGATGGGGTACCAGCATGAATCCCCCTAAGCTTAATTACCAGCTTAGATCTGATAGCTGCCACCAATCAGGACTTGGAGTGCCTAATAAACTCTGGTCTCCCCAAAACCTTCCCTGGGGACCCCAAGACCCAGATCCCCTGGATCTGGACACAAGAATATGAAAGTAAACCCTTTCCCTTTACCGTTGCCTCTCCAAGCTTCCCTCCCTGGGCTACCCTGGAAGATCACTCGTGATTCAACTACCTTGAATCTTCAAAACATGGAGGATTCCACCTCCCCCCTTTCTTGTTCCTCACCAGGAGCAATACGGATCAAGCTCCAGTAATTTAAAACAGAAGAGGATATTAACCTTTCCCACCTCACCGTCTCTCCCACCAAGTCCTGGTGAGTCAGACTCAAACCTTATCTTAACAAGGGGAAAAATCAATTAGGTCTTTTAAAGAAAAGCTTATTAATAGAAAGAGAAAAGTAAGAAATCTCTGTAATTCAAGATGGAATATTCAGGTTTTCAGCCTTATAGACACTAGAAAGAAAACCTCCCCTCAGCACCAAATACAAATTATAAACACTTCCAGCCAACTACACATTTGCAAATAAAGAAAACAATTAAAAAAGACTAAAGCTGCTTTATCCTGATACTTACTAGAATTAGAACAGAGAGATTTTTTTTAGAAGATTGGAGGAATCTGCTTACGTCTGGTCCTCTCAGACCCAGAGAGAACACGGACAGAGAACAAAGAACACAAACAAAAGCTTCCCTCCACCCAGATTTGAAAGTATCTTGTCTCCTGATTGGTCCTCTGGTCATGTTTTCCAGTTCACTGTTTGTTAACCCTTTACAGGTGAAAGAGACATTAACCCGTAGCTATCTGTTTATGACAGGAGTGTTTTCATGTATTTAACAAAATACTTCAAGTCCATCTTCCCTGTCAATGGTTTTGTTTGGTTAAAAGCTGACCTCACTGCAACCACATCATAGGCATAATCGTGAAAGAGCAGTATTTTAATTGCTGGTTCTCCTCATAACAGCTCCTTTTTTTTCCTCCAGATTTCTGCAAAAAAAGCTCCTTAGTGGTAAACTTCATGAACTTCACAATCAATGCTCTAGGCCAACCACCTGGAGCTGACTGGGGGCAATGGCCTGGTGTGGCTATCCTATATCAAAACAAAAATCTACTGGCAGATCCAACAATTTAATAGTTAGGGACAAATTTGGAAGGTTTACTTTTCTCTGTTCCCTTAGCGAATCCTGATGTTACATCATTGTGAGTGGCTTTCTAGATCCAATAGTTAGGTCTTAATAGTCCTGATATCATAACAGTTCTTCATAATCTGTAATTTGTTCTCTCTGAAATTATCTTCTACTTCAGAAATTCTGTGTTCTGCTTCACCTATCCTTCTGGTTAGAGCTGTAGTGCACTCTGAATTTCAGTAACGGTGACCTGTAGGATGGAAAGAGTATCCATGGCCACCTGTATTCCATCAGGTTCAGGCACCATTTTGTTTGTAGAAGGGAGGCAGGTAGATCTTCTCTTTTTTGGTGCCTTTTGGATTTGGAGAAGATGATGTGGTGCTAGAGGGCACCTTGGAGGTTGGAATAGTTGGGCACAATATTATTTAGGGGCTTTAGGGGACCATGTTTGGGGATTCCCCGGGGGCCACTTCAGAGTTCAAGCAACCTGCATATACCTGGATCGCAGTGCCCTCTGGGGTCCTCCATCTTCTTGTTCTTAAAACACAAAACAAAACAAAAAACTGCTTATTCTATGAAGCATTCCAGTGATAATGACCCTAAACCAGGGGTTTGTAGTTTGTTCAGGGTAAGGCCCCAGCAGGCCGCAAGATGCTTTATTTACCTGAGCGTGCACAGGTACGGCTGCTCGCAGTTCCCAGTGGCCGCAGTTCACCATTCCCGGCCACTGGGAGCTGCAGGCAGTCGTATCTGCACATGCTCAGGTAAACAAAATGTCTCGTGGCCCGCCAGGTGCTTACCCTGAATAAGCTGCAAGCCAAGTTTGGAAACCCCTGCCCTAGACCATTCTGAGTCTATTCGGTTTGATTTTAGAACACACTGTAGTCTCTGCTGCCTTTATATTATAAGGACTTGAGGATAGGAACTTGGTAGTTTGGCATGAGCACACTTATTTGTTTATGACACTATATAAATGATAAATAATATTTCTTATTGCACTCAGGTAATCAGTGACCTCACTGGAGATAACAACAATTGTAAAATATTCAGAATGCTAAAAAGGAGCAGCTGTTTTTTGTGTGTGCTTGGTTTTTTTTCAGCTAAAGGGTTCAAGTGTGACCAATATGCATGGCTTTGCATTGGGAGTGGAGTGAAGCTGCCCTGCTCCAGGGGAAACTCCTTAAGGGATTGTGCCACAGAAAGTATAAAATCCCTCCCTGAGGTACTTGTCTGGGTTAGAGAATGCCCAGCTCTTTGGGAGAAGGACTGTCATTTTGTATAGCATTTAGCACCATGGAGTCCTGGTCCATGACTAGGGTGTTGCAATACAAATAATAATGATCAGAATGATGCTTCCCAAGAGAGCTGATTTAGAAATTTTGAATTTTTGACTTATTTT
The DNA here is from genome assembly GCF_003597395.2 of Chelonoidis abingdonii. Taxonomy (NCBI): domain Eukaryota; kingdom Metazoa; phylum Chordata; order Testudines; family Testudinidae; genus Chelonoidis; species Chelonoidis abingdonii. Next base: position 238,139,505 of record NC_133769.1, read on the forward strand.
TTGCCATCTTTTGCTCATTTGAGTGGCTAATATTTTCCAAAACAAAAGATTTTTGCAAATAAACAAAATCATAAACAAAAAAAAAATCATTTTCCCTCTCACATGTTGACTGGTTCTACTCCCCAATCTGTGCCACTGGGCTCTGGAATGGGAAGGAGGAGGGCTCCTTGGGAGGCAGCAGTCCCTGTGCTCCATGACTTTGTCTGCCTGGGGGCAGAGGATTGCAGAAAGCTACTTGTGCCCAAACCCAACTTGTGTGGATGTTCAGTTACCTGCTGAAAGGTGCTTGGTGCCAATGATATGACCTGTTAGTCAGTGACACAGTATGAAATTGATTTATACAGAAATAACAAAAGTGCACTTGGATCAGTGTTTTGAGCTCCAGTTGTGTAGCATTAACCTAATCCAACTTTGTGTATAATGGAGGTTTAGTCTCTCAAGAACAGGGGTTGCAGTTAACTGGAGGGATCAACATTAAATATTGACATGTAATACATTTATTTTTCAAGCCTATTCCTGGATTAATGTGCTGTTTTCCTAAGCAAAAAGAGGCCTTATAGGTCATCAAACACACACACAAACAGCCAAAACACTCCCTCTGCTAGAGGCTTTTGTCTTCCGCATGAAGGCAGTTACTAGCGTACACAATATAAATTACCGAGAAAAAGGAAGCAGACAACATTGTTTTCACAGTACATTAGTACCATGCTGGATGTGATTTCATGCATACATTACTGAGTGTTAGTAAAACCAGAACAGACACCCACTCCCAGCAATAAAACTCTTTCTGTTGCTCCTATGAGACCAATGATTTTTTATACTGTTGCACAGCTGGTTTATGTGTGCCATTTCCAATGGGCAAAACAGATCCCTCGGCATATGCCTTGGAACTGTTTAATAGCTAGAAACTTGTCTGTGTTGCAGCTTCAACAGTTTTGTAAAGACTTACAAGGTATAATGTTTAAAAGACAGTGTTGGGTCATCCATTATATATATATGTGAAGTGAAAAAAGGTCCTAAATTAGAATCAAACTTGCTCTGATTATTGCAAGTCATAAGGAGTTTTAGTGTCCTTTTTTCTCTATAACTTGCAGTACAATTCATTTATTCATTATGCTCATTACACATTAAGCAGTTGCCAAGTTTTGACCATGAAATGGTTGCATTTTGGTAATGGGTGAAGTGATCCCACTGCATAGTTTGTATGTATTGATTTGTTAAGGTTGCAAAGTGCTTTTGGATGTAAGGTGGTTTTCAATATAGTAAAGATAATTAATATAACAATACATTTTTTAAAAAATTATTCAGAATATGGGGGAGGAGGTAGTTAAACAGCAAGGATTCCTCTTTTGGGGAATATGGGGACTAAGTTTTGCATGTGAAGGCAGAGTAACCAGCAACACAGGAATTTAACTCCTTTGGGTATACACAGACCAGATATGGTACAGACAAATTCAGTATTTGCCCAATGTGCTGTGATGGTGACCTCAACCTTGACCTAATGAAGCTATCATTTCTAGGGGTGAGAAGTGATTTACGTGTCATGTTGCTTAGCCCAGAACTATTTCCAGATCGAGGACAGGTCTGTGTGCCAAATTCAAGTATATAAGATGATTTTTTTTTTACTTGAATTATAGTACTCACCACAAAGGAAAGAGTTGCAAACACCGATGCCAGTTTTTCTGCAACTAAAAGGTTTGATTGTGCCCTTAGCTAAGTACATGCTTATGCAACAACAGTAATACAAATATGCATTTGAGAAACTCCAAAACTGGAATTATAAAATAGTGTCATCTTCCAAAGAGGTATCAAGACAAAATGCACCTATCTAATTTATATTTTAAGTGATCAGTAAAAGGGGTTAATGAAGTGTAACTATAAGGTAACAGGTAGGGTGACCATATGTCCTGATTTGGCCGTGACATTCCCTTTTTTAAGCCCTATCCTGGCTGTCCCAACTTTTTTGGCAAAACTGGGCATTTGTCCCACTTGCTCTTGCCAGCTGATCATCAGTTGGCAAGAGCAAACTGGACAAATCCACAGTTTTGGCAATAAAGTGGGGTGTGACCCCTAGCAGGGCACACAGGAATGTATGGGGGAGGGAGGGGCAAGCGGCATTGCCAGCCCTGCGTGAGACGGAGGGCTTGGGAAAGCAGCTTGGGTCGTGCCAGCCCCATGCAGGCGGGTGGCTGAGGGGAGGGGGCTCGGGTCAATCCAGTGTGTTTGGAGGAGAAGGGAGTGGTGGGCGAGCCCCAGTCGGTGTTCCGTTTACCCTTTGGGAAAATATGGTTACCCTAGTAACAGGTTAGCATCGTAGTCACATTAATCAATATTTTGTTTCTGTAGAACTATATAAGCTTTTGCATTATTTTGATACAAAATTTCTTTGCCACTAGTATTTGCCTTGATGTACAAACCATGATATGACTTGTCAGCACCTGGTAGAAGCATAACATTTACATTCAATAATGCAATAGTAAAAGAGAGAATACGAAAAAAGTGTTATCAGATAATTGAGGAACACATTATTAGGGAAGAACACTTTGGTGGGGCTATTACAATGTTAGTTCTGTATTTGATATTTAAGAAATTTGTTTTATCTAACACTATATGTCTGGCTTACTCTCTATTAGTTCTCACTTGTGACTTTTGTCTATGAAATAAAAACCTTTTAAATCACAGAAAAGCCGGAGATTCCCAAATATTTGGACTTTTAGGGAGGTAGTTTTGTCAGTTGTAGTGGTGATGAGTGTCATAGAAATGTCTATAAATAAAATTAGGTACCAGTATTTGCGTGTAAAGACATTAGACAAAGTAATGCTATGTTAGCTTTAAATAAAATGGAACAGATCCTCTGCTGGCAAAATTGTCATAATTCCATTGATTTCAGTAGACTCCATTGACTTAAATGGAGGTATGGCAATTTATAACAGCTGAAGTTCTGTACATACATCACAATCTCAGGAAATATTCCCCACCTCCGGGCAATATTTTTTTGCTACTGTCCAAACAGACAGTATTCATATTGCCTTCAACCCGCTAATCTGTCTTCACAGGATTCTGATATTCCAAATTTTTAAGCAACTTCAAACAGTGCTATATTTTTTAAAAATCACCAGTCTAGAGAATTTTTATCTCTTTCTCCCTCAAATGTGAAATTTCTCCCCCCAAAAGTCCAAGGACCAGGATGATAAAAATAATAATAAAAAAAAATGTGGTGACATTTTTCGGACCACAAAATGGTACACAAAAGAGAATACTTGGAAAAAATATATGGTGTTGTCACTACTGCTGGCGTGTGACTCAGCAGAATTCATATAAATCCCTTAGAAAAGAAGAATATTTTCCAGGAATATAGGACCAGATCCTCAAAGGAATTTAGGCACCTAAATTAAGTTAGGATCTAGGCCTTAGCATTCTGAATGAGTTTTTCATGGAACTCTGAAGAATGGTGTTAACATTCCATTTCAGCAAAAGAACAGCTCTGGTAGCATCTATTCCCATTCACCTCTTAACTTCTTACCAAATGCTTTTCATTACACTGCATGTTTGTTCAGCTGGTCTGTTGGTTTCTGGTAAAGCCAGAGCAAATGTTGTTTGGTATAGTAATGTCTTTCACTAACATTTTGTAGTTATAAAAAATACTCTGGGTGAAAACCTGACCCTTTGATTCAATGGGAGTTTTGCCTTTAGCTTCAGTGGGCCAGGATTTCACCCCATATGTTTTCATTGATGAAATTAAAAAATAGGGACATTTCAGGTTTCCTGAAAGTTTCCAGGACACTGGGAGGTATCATATGAAAAAGGACAAACAGTCACTTTACAGGATGGGTACTAGGAACTTTTCTATACATAAAAATATCCATTACCTGCAATCTCACCAGGCTAAAAGCAGAAGCTTTATCCAGTTGGGAAGGGGAGAGTCCCAGCTTCAAAGGGACACACAGCATTTGTCTCTAGCCCTTAATAAGCTGGAGATAACAAATTTTAAAGTTGTCAGAGTTATGCATCTAGAGAAGCTATTTCAGTTCGTTTTTAGACGTTTTTAAGAGTGCTCTGAGCCCTCTACATTTACACTATAAAAATGAAGCCATCCATCTTAATAGATGAAGGAATAAAAAAATAGTCTCAATAACTTATTTTTTGTATCCTTCCATCTGCAAAGACATACTATGTAAAATACCCTTAAAATAATTCTCCTGTAACATATACATAATGTATCAGAGGGGTAGCCATGTTAGTCTGGATCTGTAAAAGCAGCAAAGAATCCTGTGGCACCTTATAGACTAACAGACGTTTTAGAGCATGAGCTTTCATGGGTGAATAGCCACTTTGTCGGATGCATGTACATAATGGTGTCACCTGGTTTACTTGACGCTCACATGAGACGACCTGTATAATTCACCTATGGCTTTGCCGTGATGGGCAATATGATGATGATGATGTTGATTTATTTGGTATTATCATAGTGCCTTGAAGCACATCCAGCACTCATACTGATAAAACATGTATTGCTTCTCACACTATCATACAATACACAAAATATGTAAAATAAATTGCTAAAACTTTAAATCAGTCAAAGATATGTCATTAGTAACAAATTCAGAAGTTGGCTCATAGCACTTAAATCATGAAACATATATTTATGAATCATATATTTTTAACTGATCTCAATAAATTTCCTTGTGATATGACGGTTGTCATGTACCGATTGTTTTAACATATGTAGAAAGTAGACGATAAATTATATTAGCGCACAGTCCCTGACATTAGTTTAAGATTAACTAAGGAAATACATCACTCATAGTTGTTTTCCCAATATACATAGCTAGATTAATTATGTACTTAAGACCCAGGCAGTGGATTCTTCACAGTTATGGAAGTGACTATAAGGGCAACAATTCACCTAAGGGAAAATAGGAAACTGGTTTCCAAGAAAGCTGAAAGATTTAGAGCAAGTGTGAAGAAGCGAGGAATCCTCATTACTAGGGAAATCAGATTGAATTGCCCGAGTCCAATAACTCAAGCATACTTGATAATTTTTATGACCAAAAATGAGGTTGAGTGGAATATGTGAGGAGCGGGAGCAGCCATTATTATCTGAAATTCCTTTTTAGTGACAGTAATAAGCCATTCATTATTTCACATCTGCTAATCTTTAAATAGGAAATGCTGTCCTTATTAATTGTGATCATGTCAGTTTGCATCCCTTAAGTGATAGAATTTTTCAGTGAGACCATTTATCCTGGGGATTATCTGACAAACTTTCTGTGCCTGGAAAGTTCATTTAACAGCTCATTTACCATTATAAAACACTCAGGTGAATCATGCAGTAAATGAATGTCTGTTCTCCCTTGTACACACCTCCAGCTTTATTTCTGCTAATAAGTGATGATTCATTAGGCCTACAGTTCACGTGCAAAATGAGTCTTTTCAACCATATTACTTTGTTTGTTATAAGCTAGTAATATACCTTGACATTTGGCAAAATGTGTTATTCTAGCTGATATACTTTTAAATTTAAGTGTAAATCATTCTTGTTTCATTGCTTTACTCTGGATCAAGAACTTCTCTTTTACAATTCCATAGTGTTTTGATGCTGATGATGTTGGGCTAGAACAAGCATAAAAAATGAAGACAAATTGTCTTGTTTTACTAAAGAGTTTTCCATTTAAAATATTGGCCAAATTCATTCCTTGTATAAGTCAATTGTCTTCACTGTGATGTTGTTTACCTTAATTGAGTCCCCTTGTGCCTGTGCATTATGACATAGTCTTTAATTACATGATTATACACTATTTTTCTCTCAGGATCTCTGCCTCATTCAGTGCACAGGATGGACCTGCTCTGGAGATGAATTGGGGTGTGTAGTAAAGGAAGTTGTTGTATGTAGGACCCCAGCTAGGGTGATCAGATGCCCCGTTTTTAAAGGGACAGTCCAATATTTAAGCCCTCCCGCAGGTGTCCCTACTTTTTCTTAAAAATGGACAAATTGTCCTGTATTTTCAGTGCCCTCCTCATCCATCAGTCCTGGCGGGTCCTGCTGCTGGCCTGATCCCTGCTCATAAGCTGCCCACCCACCCACCAGCGGTGTGTGTGGGGGTCCAGTGGCTGATGAGGGGGTGGGTGTGTAGGCTTGTAGTGGGGTGGGGTGGGGTGAAGATGCAGTGCGCAGGGCCAACCGCTCCCCCTGCTGATCCGTCAGCACAGTCCCCACTGTGTGCTGACTCTTGGCCTGCAGGGCCCTGCCCTACATCCTGTTTCCGGCTGATTCAGCGCCCCTGGAAAACTCAATACCCTCTGTCCTGGGGCACTGGCCAGGAGGAGCCGAGCCCTGCATGTGCCAAAGCCCCTGCACAGCACTGGCACGGGGAAGCCTCTCCACTCCTCAGCTAAGCTCTGGAGGGACAGGGGAAAGCGATTTCCAGCTTGTTCACGCCCTGAACCTGCAAGCTCCACAGCAACCCCTGGGGCAGGGGCTTAGCACCCTCTTCGTCCATCCCCCTCATCCCCCCACACACACTGGGTCCTGACCCCAGGGAGCGAGGGACTGCTCCATCCCCTAGGCAACTTCTCCTCCTGATCCAACTCTCTGACTGAGTTTACTGAAGCCCTTGCAGTCAGGTTCCCTGGGCTTAACCCCTTCTTGCCTGCATTGTAGCTGGGGGACAGGAGGGGCTGGGTTATGTTGGTGGCCAACAACAGCCTGGAGGTGTTAGCTGCCTTTCGACACTCTGCGGGCAGGAAGGGACAAACTGCTTCCAGCCACAGGGGATGTGTGGAGAAGAGATGAACTCTGCAAAGACATGGGCCCGGTCATTCTTTCCTCACCCACTCTTCCCTTGAGGCTGGAAACAGCTCACATCCCTTCCCTCCCGCACAGTCCCGAAAGGCTGCTGCAGGCCAAATTCTTACCCTGAGTGCCTCCCTCCTCCCCCACACATGTTGCCTCAGAAAAAAGCGGTGCCAGTTATCCAGAGATCTGGGTCCATCCCAGGGGCCCAGCCAGGTAGGTAGGGAAGAGAGCGCTGGGCAGGAAGGGTTTGGTCGATCGGTCACCCCCCTGTGTGAGAAAGGGGTACAGGAGTGTCTGTGTGTCATCCCTCCCCATGTGAACCCTAAAGCCTTAAAGAAGTTAAATAAAAAGAATCCAACTATGCTGTATTTCTTTCTAACAGGGGCTCTCTCAGCTTCATGTTAATTTTAATGTTTGTACTGCCTTGTTCTGATTGATTGCCATTGAACTTGCTTGAATACGAGTAAGTTTCTCTGGTGTCCCACATTCAATACTGGGAAATATGGTCACCCTAACCCCAGCCTCATTTCTTGCAGAAGTTGGGAAGTGTGTAGTGAATGAGACAGGATTGCAAGAAGAAAAAGAAGGGTCTTCTGGTTAAGAGAGCTGATTGCTGCTCTGGTGAATTGAATTTTATCCTAGCCTCTGCCTCAGAGTTGCTAGGTGATGCTCGACAAATCACTTAAACCAAACTTTTCACAGATGGTCACTGATTGTGCGTTCCTCATTTTCTGGCTGCCTGACTTAAGACTCTGGGGTCTGGTCTACAGAAGTGCTGAGCGTTCACAGCTGCAAATGAAGTCAATGGGAGTTGTGTTTTGAAGTTATAAAGTACTACGTGATGCTAAATACTCTAGAAAAATAGTTCATAGGTATCTCAAATTGGGCATCCAAAATTAATGGATACTTTTGACTTTAATCTCTCTGTGCCTCAGAGAATAAAAGGGAGATAATACCAAGGGTCTTGTGATGCTAGAACCATTCTGTGCACTGTCTGAGGCAGGAGTCCTGTGGAAACAAAGGTATATGATAACGTAATTAAAAACTGTCTTGTAATACATACACACAAGGGAGCCAAATTAAAGTTGAACAGATAACCTTAATTTCGACATTTCCTATCTTTTGAATTCAAATCATATGACATCCCCATTCCGGCTGCCTGGGTGCCAATAGGAGTGTCACTGGAAGCACAGGAGAGACCGGTTCCCTCCTCTCATTTTCAGCGCCAGGCCCCCCCACTGGCCCTACGCAGCTGAGGCAGACCTTACAGGGAATGTACTTCTGAGCCACTGCCACTGTAGGCACAAGCATGATCACTTTCTCTTTGGGAGTTCAAAGAATCATTTCAAAGAAAAGATTACCTGGGTTAAACAGACTTAGTCTTAGAAACATCTGGACCATTTGGGCTGAAATTTTGCAAAACTATTCAGCCTGAGGCAGATACTTGACATGGAAAATTTCAGCCCAAACACTTACAGTTTGGGAAAATTATAGGCAATTAAAAAGTAGGATCTTATAATGGGAAGTGTCAGGCAACCTTAATAAGCAGTGCTTCCAGCCCCACCTGTAGTATAGGGTCTCATAATCAGGACCACCTCCTAATTCTCTTCTGGGCTCTGTCACTGACTTGCTGGCATATGCCATAGTTTGCCACTCTGTCAATGCCTAGTTGCAGACAGCAGAACTGACCAAGCTGGACACCTCCTCTGCATGAAAGAGGGGTCAGTGTTGGTAGAACATGCTTTGAGAGAGTCCTCAGCTTTTGAATTTACTCTCCTGCATGGTGAGGAATAGTCCATATGTTGACCTTGAGGTAAATCTTGAGGCATGCCCTCTTTACTCAGGCTTTACTTTCTCTCCTGGAGAAAAAGGAATGTGATAAGGACTGACAGTATTGTTAAGGATGTTATAGTTATTTCTGTGGTTATTTTCAGGTTTGGGGGAGGCTGTTTTTTGGCTGTATTTTTAAAATGGTCTTTTTGTTTTAAATTATTTATATTACAAATCCAAATAAATCTATCAAATGGCTAGAATAGTACTTCCCTACCTCAAAGTGCTGTGAGACTTAATTTATATTCACAAAGCCCTTTGAGATCCTTGTATAAAGATGGTATTGCTGCCTAGATTTTAAGGTGATAGGCACATTAGAATTGTGTTGGCTGTATAAATCATTGAAGTGATTCATGGGTCCACAAATACAGAGACAGTTGCAGGATCCACATTACTTACCAGAAATTAAAATAGTAGATGCAAGGATTCATTCTTTGATCTTATTTATTTGAAATAGAATGCATAGATTGGAATGATGAGCATGTAAAGTACTATTGGCTGCAGGAAAGGAAGAGAGATGTATCTTTGTTATTTTTACTCTGAGGAAATGCTCAAATACTATGGCGTTGGGCACTGATATCAGAACCTCGAAGGATGGACAGATAGATAGGGGCATACATAGATCTTATCTCCTGAGAATTCTCTTAGGATACTGAAGAGAAAAATTCAGTGTTCTACTCTTCATTCCTGGAAAGAAGTTAATTTTTCTCTTGGACCATCTATAAAACGTTTTTGTTTTATACAGTTCCTCACATGTGTTTTGTATCTCAGCCAGAAGTAAAACCCGTAATTTAACACTTTTTTTATTGAATATCATAATAAATGTTGAACAATACTTGCAGAATAATGGCACAACTAAACCTAATCCCAAAATGTACATTTGAAAAGAGTTTGGATTCCAAATGGTATAATTTACAAAAGTTGATGAAACATATTCAGTTGTTCCTTAAGAATGAAGCAAACTTTGATGATGATAGCTGGTGTTATGAGTTCAGCACTTAAATCTGTAGAGTAGTTACTGAGAAAGGTCATCTTTACTTAATCCAGATTACTTCATATTCTTCGTTTTTTTTGTTTTGTTTTTTACTCCAGACCCATCTGCTCCACCAGCCCCAGCTAATCTCAGAATTGCCAACTCCACTACAAATAGTGATGGAAGTGTAACTGTAAGGATTATTTGGGATCTCCCAGAAGAACCTGATATCCCAGTTCATCACTACAAAGTCTTCTGGAGCTGGACAGTCAGCAGCAAGTCTGTCATCCCAGCTAAGAAGAAAAGAAGGAAGACTACTGATGGGGTAAAGAGCAAACTGGAAAATGAGGCACAAATGCTCCTACTCAGTCATGGCATATTAAAACATATTTCTGGTTTAAAAAACAAAATTGCGCTGTACCAAATAAATGTGAAGTCACATAAATAAATAGGATGGAAAGGTGTATTCCTTTTAATTTTCAAGATCTCTCTGATCGTTTTATAGCTAGTTTTGCTTTCAGAAATAAGCATTGCTATTGTTCTGTAGATGCTCATTGAAGTCAAAGGAAGGAGCAAGTGCTGATTGACAGCAGAATTGAACCATATATATGGATGGAAATATTTCCAAGTGTCTAAATCCAGATAAACTGGAATCTATTGTAGATGTACAGTTAATATATAACACTAATTATTTCTCTAATGTAAGGCTTATTTTAATGAAAGCCTCTGAATGATGGAATGCTCATTTAATAAAATGTCATCTATAGCATAGTTCTTTCATTATATCAAGGGATCTCTGATATGTTTGCTCATATCAGAGTCATTTCTGATGGAGTAGTTACCATGTAGGTCCAAGATAATAACAAAATCCTTCTTAAATAATCCTACTGTACCAATGCACTGAAATATTTCCAATGGAGAAAAATGTCAGCTTCTGAACTGATATGTAACACATTGGTTTAATGAAAAACTAGCTGCTATGATCCCCTTAGGCACATTGCATTTTCTTTTTATAATAGCTTAATAGGTAATAGAAATAGAAACAATTAAGGGCCATGGGCCAGACTCTTGTCTTAGTTACATTAAGAGCAATATACTAGCAATATATTACAGTCCTGATTCTCCACTACATCTGAGAATGTAATGCAGAGTATTGGGCCACAAGGAGGTGATTTTAGCTCTCTGATCCTCAGCCACCTGGCCCTAGTGGAAGTGAGAGCAGCAGGGGGCCTATTCTAATTTCCGCGATGACAGAGGATTATGCATAATGGAGCTCTGTTCCCTGGAATCACTCCCTGGAACACCATTGACACATGCCCCAGTCCCCTCACACTGCAGATTGGGGGGCACCAGAGTTCCACCAGCAGAGAGTTCCCCTATGCAAGAGCAGTTCACTAGCAATTTCTAGCCATATTTCACATGACATAAAGTGGACTTAGTGGACCAGAGACTCTGGTTTTATGTGTTGTTCTTCAATTCAAAGCCCCGGGGTAAAAACACCTAGAAAGGGAGGGTAGCATTCCGAGGTATCTCTGCTGTCTTAGAACCACTGTGTATTCTACTAGGTGATACAGGAGTAGAGCTGGCATATAAAAGGCAGGTAGTGAAGTCTGCAGTTCCCAGGTAAAGTACTATAGATCAGAGGTCTTCAACCAAAGAGGCCCCTATCCCATGGATCCCTAGCCAGGTATGTAGTGAGGCTGTCCTTTAAATCACAAAATGAAGAAAATTCAAAATAGAATTGGATCCTTAGTGTTATTTTAATTAAAACCACTTTGGATGTATGAGTAGGAAGCATATTACATCAAGATGTTTTAAGAACGGATAATAAATAATACCGTGCTCTTATATAGCACTTTTCATCAGTAGATCCGAAAGCACTTTACAAAGGATTAAGTGTCATTATCTCAGTTTTCCATCATACAAGGTGACACGTTTTTGTTAGTAGATCCATGTTCTGGCCATAAGATATGTTCCCAGCTATCACTGAAACCTATGACAACCAACCACATTCATCCAAAAGCAGAGATTAGCCCCTACAATACCTCTGCAGAGAGGTATCTCGTGCTTTGTTCTTTTACAGCAGACTGTGAAAGCTATAAAGTGATAGCAGTAAAGGGGAAAATTCCCTGTTGGAACTCCACTGAAGTCAGTTCTAATCAACGACCCATTAAATATTAGAACAACTTTTCTAAAAAACAAAAATTGCACATTTCCAGGGATGGAGAGATGTATTCCTCTGATTTAATAAGATCACTCTGAAACTTTTTAACTAATTTTGCTTTTAGAAGTGATCCAGTCCCTGCTTTTATGATTATATCTATATGAAGTCAGTGGAGTTGCCAGCAGAGAATTTGTCCTACAGTATTTAAAAATGAAGAATGCCACCACATGAACTGGGAAAATCAAGAGGCTTAATCAATTTTATATCAATCTCTGACCAAATCAAGTAATGATTGTTAATTTGTCATACTTTTAGTTACTACTAACGTACTATTTGGTGTTAAATATAGACTCATAGACTTTAAGGTCAGATGGGACCATTATGATCATCTAAACATGACACTGCATGATTCACATGACACTCCTAGTTGACACAAGAAAGCTAGAGAAGTAACAAGAAATTCAGAATAAAAACACAGAGTAAAATTTGTGCCTGACAAAATGTACAATGGGTGCATTTTTAGGAATAAGTCTATAAATAAATGCAAAGAATTCAGAAAGGCTGTGTCTCTTGTTTGCGGTCTTATGGGAATTGCTCTACTTTGCGGATTGTTAACTAGACAATGAAAATCCAGTTTATGTGCATCTTCATGCGGTGACATTGGAGAACTGAATTGTTATTGAGTTTTTTGTTTGTTTCTTTTCTTTCTATAACAAAGATGAAAAGCACTCTTGTTGGTATTTTAGGAACAGAAGCAAATAGAAAAATATTGTTCAATACACTGCACAGTATGTTCTATCTGTCCTCAGACTAGCTGTCTCTAGACAAAGCTTCCTGTTGCTTAGCTAATCGAGTCTGTCCAGGAGCTGGGAAACACAAAGTTTAGATTTCACTGGCCAAATTCTTTTTGGCACCAGAAAAACTTGTTATACATATAAAAAGAAATTTAGTCTTGGCTTAAACAGTTGATGCCTGTATTTACTAAAGACAGGCAAGTTCTGTAGACATCACTAAGTTTAGCATTTTAACAACAACACAGCAAAACAGAGTCCAAATGAAAGAAAGCATGAAATAAAAATCAAAGAACAAAGCAAGTGAAATTCTGGTGAAATTTATAAATAATTCTTTCTCATTCCAATAAGAGTTTTGTGTGCCTAAGACAATAGGCCTGCTTTTAATTTAGTAAGAGCCAGTGTTTCAGTAATACCATAACTGTTCTGTGTGTATATTCTCTTTTATGATAGTCCCAAAATTATGTGGTCCTGGAAGGACTGCAACCCAACAGCAACTACATGGTGGAACTGCAAGCAGTAACATACTGGGGACAAGTACGACTAAAAAGCACCAAGGTGTCTCTCTATTTCAGCTCAACTCAAACAACTATTAATAGTAAGTAACTGCATCCAATTCCTCTTATGCTCTGTTTTAACTGATGATTTCTCTGATTTAACCCCCCCACCACCTATTATAGGTGGCTGTATAATAGCATGCCTCTGTGGTCTTGGTCAGGTCACTTAACTTTTCTGTCTTTGTTTCCTCATCTGTAAATTGGGGCTATAAATCTTATCTACCTCGCCTGTTTTGAAAATTACTTAAAAAAATAAACATGTTAAACATGGGCATATTTGCAAGATCAGGGTCATAATATTATATTTGTGCCAAAATTCCCCCAAATACACATTAAACTTCCCAATAAATAGAGCAGAAGCAAATCCCAGACCACTGGCTTTATGATACAATCTTCCCTTGCAAAAGTTTTTAAAACGTTGACAACTTCAAGTAGCCCATAAATTCAGATCTTAGACCAAATTTATATATCCTGTGGATTCGGACTAAGGATTGATTCTCCTACTAGGATCTTAAAATATAAAACTGTGTGTCCCTAGTTGACAAGAAGTTAATCACAAACTTGTATCACATGCACAGCACCTACCTTCAAGATGAAGTCTTGAGGTATTAAGTTCTTTCTTAAACTAAACTCACATGCTAAACAATACAGTGGAAAAATTCTTTAAAACCTAAGGGGCCTATACTGTGACACTCAATCTTAGTTAAATACTCTTTGAATAATAATTTGTCTAAGGTCAAGGTCAAGATTGATCTGCCCTTCCAACTGCTGATGTGTCATCTGATTAACCAAATACAACCATTGATGCTTATGACAGTAATAGTTTTCAAGATTAGAGCACAAACGGTTTCCAAAGTTTGCCATTTTACCCATCTTTCATTCCTTTTGCATTAGTTTCCCTTTTGTTATAAGCAAAATGAAAATTAATTGCAACAGTTTTTCTAACTCATATCATTCTGTATTCAGTACTGAATATTCTGATTGCTAATGTAGTTGGACTGCTCAGCAAGCATGTTCAGTCTGTTTTGGATACAAATAAGATATATTCTATATATACCTAGATATAAAAGTTAACAAATATGCAAAAACCCCATTATAAACAATGGTGCTTTCCTTTTCCTGAAGCAGGAGGGAGAGATGGAACTGTTTCCTTCCCCCTCCGCCTGCAACACACATACATTATTTTTATATGAAATGAGTCAGTTACATTTGAATATACCCCAAAGGATTATTTTGCTATCTTTCTCCAACCCCTCAGGCTAGATCTGTTTACAGAAGTGTCATTGCTATGAGTACATGTAAGTTGTGCTTGGTTTGTGTGTATGTGGGTGAGTGAGGGGAAGCGTTGAAAAATTGTTCGGCAGGTCCCAGAACTGCTTTCAAAAATTATATGCTAGGCTCTAAAAAAATCATGAGATTATCTTAAAAATCATAAGATTAATAGTAATTATTTGGGGGAGGGGTGTGTGTGTTTTCCTTCCTGGTTTTTGAGCTGTTAGAGTTCATGGTTATTAAGATTTTCTCCATAACCATGAGGGTTAGAAGCTTACACCAAGATCCTCAAAGGCATTTAGGTGCCTAACTCCCATTGAAATCAATGCCTTTGAGGATCTGGGCCTTACTTTTTTAAAAAATGAAAGAGATTCTCACATAATATTATGATTCTAAGGCTTTTTAAGGAAAATCAACAAATATTGTGAGACTTGCTATAAAATCATGAGAACAGGCAACACTGGAACATAAAATACTTAGGCTGATTCTGGTTGATGTTACTAAAGCACTGCAAATTAAGGGTTTAGTCCTTCTCCCATTGAATTCGGTGGGACTTTTACCATTTATTTTCCTGGGAACAGAATCAGCCCAAAATTTGTCAGCAAAATCTGTTTACTGATTATACAGATTGTAGTAACAAATCACAAAACTGAGTAGTTCAAATGTAAGCAGAGCTATTGCTTGTCTTATAGCAAAGGCATGAATACAGAACTGCAAAGGCCAAATGCTCAAAAATATTGTGCTATCTGTCCCCTGAAGCAAGGCTTACAGTGGCAATATTTGATATGAGCAAGATTCTAAGAAAATATGTAGGGGACTGGCAATGTTTTATTGAAACATTTCACAATTCATCATCATCATAGTGAAATTCCGGTTAAAAATGCTTTTAAAATTAACCCCAACTATGTAAGAGTTAGCAGATCTGTTGCAGATAAACAGATTTTGATCATAAAACTAATCAAGTGAGCGTGAATTAAAGTAAAAACGTAATAGAACAGTGTTAACCATGTAAACTATAGACACAATGACACATGATCAAGTGGTTAGAATATTGAATTGAGATCAGCGACTAAAAGTCTTGTCCTTGGATACTGGCTCACTGAGTGACTTTGCATAAGCAACTTCTTTCCTCATCTACAAAATAGGAATAATAACTACTTTTCTACTCCAGAGGGGTCTTGTTAGTGAGTTATTTTTCATAAGAACTTGGAGGTTCTTTGATGAAAGTTGGTATATCAGTGCTATGAATTAGTATTTAATGTTATTAGATAGTTTTCAGCACAGTCACTGGGGAGATTGTGATCTCTCTTCCATTGGTATAAATCTGGAGAATCTCTTTTTTGTTTGGTGGATCCTCTTCTGGATTCAGACTAGTTTCACTAATGTCAGAATCTGGCTTACTGTTTTGGGCACTGTGTTGCTGCAGCACCAGTGCCCCAAAGTGCCCCTAGAGTCTGTGTTGCACTGAGCCTCTCCACTCTCACTGCTGAGTTCACTAACAGGTCGTGTTGCTGAGGAGGAAGGGAAGGGAAGGGAATGAGGGATGTTTGCTTCACTTTCCTTTTTTACCCTCTGACACTTTTCTGCTTCCAGACTCCAATGCAAATCATATTTGACTTACAAAATCTTTACCAACAGGGGTTCATTTATTCTAAACTGTATATGTGAATTGTGTGGTTTCATCGGTTTCTGTTCACTTTAATGGAACTCATCACCACAACTAACTTTAAATTCTCTTTAACAGTTTCTTTGGGATAGTCTGATCTCCCCTTGACTCTTTTATCCTCTATAGCTTCAGAAAATAGATTGGATTATATTTCTGTGAAATCTGCTATCTACCTCATCTCTGATTTCTTTTTGCTCATGATTGGTTTAATATTACTTTGGTGAATTTTTAGATTATTGGTTTGACTGTTTTTTTAGGGTTTTTTAAATCCAAGTACATGATTGAGCTATACTTCTGGTTGGTCTCAAACCTCTGTTATTGTCTTTAGTAGAGTTGACCTTAGTAGATTTGCATACAAATATTCAGGAACATTAATTTAATTAAAGCCTGTGATTTCATTTTGACAACAAATCAATTCAATTCACTTTGATTCACAACTCTTTGTTCATTTTTTATGAATAGTTGGTTAAACAGCTTGCATTCATGTGTGTGTGAGGATATTCACAGAAAGCCAAATATTGTATGAATATTATGATTGTGTTAGCTATTATTTATTCATTAGTGACTTCAGTGGAGCTACATCAATTTGCATCAACTGAGAATCTAGTCCAAAGATTTCTGCAATGCTTGAGTATGCATAATTTATAGATTGTACTATATATTGTAGTTGCTGTTGTGTATGAAAGTAATCAGTATGGAAAATGCCAGAAAAATATCTGTTCCAGACCATTTATTCTCACACTATAAAGTGATCTAGCACACACAATTGTATATGATATTCAAAGCCTCTGTAATTTGATTGTCAGCATTATTTTTCCTTCCTGTTGTTTGCTAGTGTTCTACTCTAAATTCACTCAGAAGAGGTAAATGAAGATTGGATGAAATATCAAGATTGAATTTTTTTTCTAAAACATAGTCTCTAAGAATTATTCTGGAGAAGTTCTATGATCTGTGTTATACAGGAGGTCAGACTACAGGGATCGGCAACCTTTCAGAAGCAATGTGCCGAGTCTTCATTTATTCGCTCTGATTTCAGGTTCTGCATGCCAGTAATACATTTTAACGTTTTTAGAAGGTCTCTTTCTATAAGTCTATAATATATAACTAAACTATTGTTGTATGTAAAGTAAATAAGAGTTTAAAAATATTTAAGAAGCTTCATTTAAAATTAAATTAAAATGCAGAGCCCCCCGGACTGGTGGCCAGGACCCGGGCAGTGTGAGTGCCACTGAAAATCAGCTTGCGTGCTGCCTTTGGCACGTGTGGCCATAGATTGCCTACTCTGAACTAGATGATCACAATGGTCTCTTCTAGCTTTGGAATCAATGAACCTAAGAAAGTAGAGCTAAATTTCAGTGGGAATTTGGGGCTGAATTCCCTTAAATTCAGCCTGTGTCCCATTATAGGATATATTACTAGTGCCTGATTCTAAAGGAGATATCATTAATCTACAGCATATTTTTACTAAATAAATATTATAATTTCTCATTGGCAAAGAGACACTTTTCAAGGATACTTAGAGAGATAGGGTGAGTGAGGTAATATCTTTTACTGGACCAACTTCTGCTGGGGAAAGAGACAAGCTTTCAAGCTACACAGCTCTGTAGCTTTACAGTTTGTCTTTTTCACTCACAGAAGTTGGTCCAGTAGACGATATTACCTCACCCACCTTGTCTTTCTAACATCACGGGACCAACACTGCAAATAACTTTTCAAGGATGACAAGCGAAATTTTACCTGTCATGGAGCATGCCTCTGTAAGGGGGTGTGTCACTCACCACTGCAGCGCCTCTTGCTGGCCGTTCTGGCAATTAGCTCTGGTTCACCAAAGCGCCTTCATGAAGTGGCATCTCACCACTGTTGTGAGGACCTGTGTCACACTCAGGACTGCGGTGTCCTCTTCTGGACACAGCCCTCCAGCTGTGCCCCACTCAGTTTTCTCTCCCCGCTTCTGGGAGGGCCGGCAGCCCTCTGACCAGCCAGTTGCCTCAGTGGCAGCCTGCAGTACAGGTTCTAGCCACCTGAGTCAGTGGAAACTGAGGCCAAAGGGGGTGGAGGCAGCAGCCATGCACTGTGTCACCTCCAGCCCCCACCATCTGTTTCCCTGAGCCTTTTCCCCGCTGCCCCAGCACCTTCTCCACCCTTGTATCAAGGCCTCAGTCTGGCATGGGTCAGCTGGGAGCTCACTCATGCTCTCCTGACCTGTCTAGCACTGCTCGGACCATGGTGCTGTCCCTTCCCCCTCCTTCAGGGCAGCCAGTCCTCTCTCCTCAAACTCCAAGGAGTGACTCAAGCTGCTTTGTTCAGCAACCCTTAGTAGTAGTGTAGCTACTCCTTCACTAAGAAGTGGTGCCTTGTCAATTTCTTCATGCCTTTTTACTCACCCAGGGAAGCGATAAAAAAATAAAAGGCGCCACCATCTGCGGCGCTTTTATTTTACTCACTCCATGACGCTCTGGGTCTTCGTTGGCACTTCAGCGGTGGAACTTTCACTCACTCTGTGGGTCTTCAGCGGCATTTCAGTGGCAGGTCCATCAGTGTCGCCAAAGACACCCAGAGCTAGTGAAGGGCCCGCCGCCAAAGACCCGGAGCACTGCAGGTGAGTAAAAGCGCTGCAGCAGGTGGCGCCTTTTTTTTTTTATCGATCCCCCTGTTCCCTCCACCTGGCGACGCCACTGCTTCTTATATGGCCCAGCCTGGCCCTGATTGGCTGTCTCTCTAAACCTTCTCCTGATTGGCTGTCTCTACAAGCCCTTTCCTAATTGGCTGCCTCCTGTGCAGCCTCCCTGGGGCTGCTTTTAACCCATCTTTTGCCAGTGTTGGGCAGACACCCCACCACAACCTCCTAATCTTGAAAATCTTTTTGATTCCACCATTTCAGCTAGATAATCAGCTACAGAAAACAAAGGACTTGATCCAAAGCCCAGTAAGGTAATTTAAGTTAATGAAAAGATTCTCATTAAGTTCAGTGGGCTTTGGATCAGACCCTAAGGGGTTTCTCCATGCTCAGGAACATATTACCTTATCCTTCCGCTCCGCTTGTCTGTTTCATTCTTGTGAAACATACAACATGAATTCCTCTTTCTGAAGTGATAGATTTGTAGGGATTGTCTTATTCAAGCTCCTGATTGTTCTCAAGAATGGACAGACCAATAGAGGGAAGAACAGGACATACACTTGTAAACCAAACAGACCCTATGGGTTCAATTTTTGTTTTTCCTTCTTTGTATAACTTTACAACCCACTTATAATTTGTCATGATAAAGTCACACTATAGAAATCTGTGTGTCTGTGTAAAGAATAAAATTATCCACATTTGGTGATAGCTTGATTTTTTTTAAAAGAAGGAAAGGAACAAGTTGATTAAGGAAATGAACAAGGCACTACAACTTATTTGATGAACATTAAGCAATTGGTGCTTTAGTGGAAACTAGTTGTAAATAAGGCAGAACCTTCAAATTTACATTTTGTCCAATTATTTTAATGAATAAATCAAACCTGAGTGTCCTCTCCTTTCTTTGCAATATATTGTTCATTCCTCAGCAGCTTCTTGATCATTTGCATCTTTACTTTCCATTCAAGTACTGTAATTAAATACATCATGTTTCATAATCAGATGTAAAAATTGTCCCCTAAATTGGAATCTGCAAGTTTCAGGTTGTGAAAGTGCTGATTCAAAGCTTGGATACAATATTACTGTTTTTTTTTTAAACTGAGGATGCTTGGGGTATATTCAGTTTCTGTTCCTAAATACTGACATATGTTAGTAAGCCGTTTCAGTATACCAAAGGCATATTTATTTCAACGTAGCACCCACTTCCAGTAAGTTATATTGTATACCATATTAAACCAAGCTATTTCTT
Source organism: Chelonoidis abingdonii (assembly GCF_003597395.2). NCBI lineage: Eukaryota > Metazoa > Chordata > Testudines > Testudinidae > Chelonoidis > Chelonoidis abingdonii. The sequence goes on from NC_133769.1 coordinate 238,159,417, forward strand.
GATTGTGTTGTATGTTGTAGAAGAACAGACCTCTCCAATTGGGAAAACCCGGAAAGGACTAGTTGATCCTCTTCCACCCTTTCAAAGAAGGAGACCGGCTCGTCTTCTTGAAATTGGAGCTCCTTTTTATCAAGACAATCAGCTTCAGGTCAAAGTCTACTGGAAGAAGACAGAAGGTTTGTTGAAAGTTCTCTCTTTAATCGGGGACTACCATGAACCCATCTATGTCAGAGGTGGAGAAACTCTGACACTGATATATTTACAGTGAAATCTATTAAAAAGTTCTACCCCCAAAATGTTGTTTAGCAAGCCCAAATACAGATGAACCACTGCTTATCTGTTCTTCCAGGAGGAGTTTGGATGGTAAGAGGATACACAAAGAGTATGCACATCTCCTCTGCGTTGAGGAGCAATGCTCTGTGGTGATATATAAGGAAGGGCTTTAGGATACAGGCCGGTGGGGGAGATGATGCGTTGTGAGAGGAAAAGTGATAATTTGGATCTAGTGGGCAGTAATAGCAAGAGAACTGAAGTACAAGTGTGGAACACCTGTATTTTAAAGGTGAGAGGGTCATGCCTGCTTTTTAACATGAGCATAGTGAAAGTTCTTTGGTGGCAGGAATTCGGTCTTGTTTTGCAGTTACATAGGGCCCACTATGATAGTGCCTTACTCCTGAATGGCCTCTGCTACTTTAATACAAATAACAATGAAAAGAGTTGTAGAAATCATGCTCATGTCTATCCCTAAAAGACATGAAATGGAACACAAGGTGTAATGCAACATTAAAGTATAGATCAAAAGTTTTCTATTCCCCCCTCAAAACTCTATACTGTTTTTGTATGCATGTTTTTTTTAAAATTCTAAATCTAACATTGTACTTTAATCAAGTAGCATAAGAAATTCAGTAAAAATAAAGGTCTCATGACTTCTTTAATAAGAATTTTGATCTTAGTACTGATGTCTTGGTTAGATAACAACTAAGAAAGGAAATCTACTGCTGTAGTTGCAGGTGGTTGTGGTATTCTTTTTCACTTATTGTCCTTCCTCTGTAGCGTGGGGCATGGGTCGCTTGCTGGTGGATTCTCTGCAGCTTGAGGTCTTCAAATCACAATTTTGAGGATTTCAATAACTCAGTCATGGTTAGGGGTTGTTATAAATGTGTATGGGTAGGGTTTTGTGGCCTGCCTTGTGCAGGAGGTCAGACTAGATGATCATATTGGTCCCTTCTGACCTATGAGTCTATGAGTCTATGAGTCATGAGTGGTTGCCAAGTGTTGCGGTGAGCTGTATTAAATAGCTCTCATGCTCCGAACCAGAGATGATTGTGTTTTAATGATGGATGAAGTGACTATTATAGAGGGTGCTTTGTAGATCTTCTGAATTGAAAGACAGTTAAACTGATGTAAAATATTGGTATAAAGGCTACTTTTATCTGTAAGAAGCCATTTTATTTTTAATAAATAATTACATTAAATCTTCTCTCAATAAAACTTTAAACAATGAAAAGTTGTTCATGTACTATATTAATAATCATTAAGAAATTGTTTTTGTATACATGTTTACAATGAGCTAGATCCTTCTGCTGGGCAGGTTACTCATGTGTAGATGCAGGGAAACCACAGCTTTAGACTTGTGAAGTTTCCTTGGATTTCTGTCTGGAAACCAGGTTTATCCTTCAACCATGGATCTATCTATCTAAGAGTTTCTACTGTAGTATCTGAGTACCTTCTATGAGAAATAGCTTAGCAGCAGTAGAGTCTCTCGTGATTTTTATAGATTCTCTGGTTTGTCTCCCTTCCTAGGATTGTTTTTTGGTTGATTTGTTTATTTCAGATCTTTTTGTGTTGTCTTTGAATTTTGGATTTGTTGTTGTTGTTGTTGTTCCCCTGGGGGAAGTACTAGATGGAGTACTGGTGTTGAGAAAATTGTTTTTATGAATGGTAGGAATTTTCAACTCTTGGCCTGTGGTTTCCTGGAGGCACATGCCATCCACACAGAGACCCTCTAACTTACTGCAAAAATCTAGAGTATTTCAAGAAAATATGGTGATGTTGCAGCCGTCCCTGCAGCCCCAAACCAGCACACCATAACCCCACACAGAAAACCTATATCCCTCTGTGGCACTTTCAAAAGAGTCTCTGTGGGCCAAGGGAAGAGAGGAATGATGCAATGAAGACTACACGACCTCCTTCCACAACCTGACTTCTGTTCTGCCCATCCCAGGAAGTGTAGGGGATAATACAATACATTATTTTATAATACATTAATTTATGGCTTTACTACACCCTCCAATACATATTTCTATTTATGACTGAGTGGACTTCCAGAGCATCTAATTATATATATTTATGTATATGCATGCCAATGAATGCCACAGGTTGGAAGGCCAGATTGACTTCTATGGGCTCAATTTTCTCTTCTTTATGGGCCTCATTGTGAATGTTCCATTAATATCACTGAACTTGGGTTATGCAAGCAATGTAGGATCTTGTCTTCTGTGTTAAAATAATATTCAGGCTGAATGCTGTTTTATGATGGCAATTATACATACACTTCAGGATGTGCGTTAACGGGAATAACTCCACACCTCGAGTTGTGCAAAGCATTTAGCAAACACACATCATTTTACCCAGCATAATTATCACAAAAGTATATAGTTATTAGACAGATACAATGGTTTCTTGTTCAGAAGAAAAACATTCCTTTCATTTCCTCCATTGGACACAGGACTGGAATTAGAGAAACACTGTACATTCCATAAGTAGCATAAATTCAAGTTTTATCAATGAAAAGAAGAACTTGCTTGTGGTTGGATTTTCTGGCCATCTTGACTGTGTGATATTAGAAATTATGTGCTATTTATGTAAGGTAGTGGAACCAAGTCAAACAAATCACTTTTAACTCCTTGGCGCTGGGAACTGGAGAGTCATAGAGTAAAGTCTGTTGCCAGGAACAGATGAATTCTGAATCTCTAACCTAAAAGGATTAGCTGCTTATGACAATTAAGGTTCTAAAAAAATCTTGTGCAATAATCAAGACTGAAGCAGCAAAAATAAAAGGCTTCTCATGCTTCCCCTGCCCCACAGTGGTTTGGTGACTAGGAAGCTGGGGTTTTGGACTTTGGCTGAGAAGCCTTCAAGTTCCTCCAACATTAAATACCCTCGGGGAGGCTAAATGAGATATTTTCCATGGAATCAAAAAAGAGGAACTTTATTCTCTATAGATCAGTGGTTTTCAAACTTTTTGTATTTATGACCCCTTTCACACAGCAAGCCTCTGAGTGTGATTCTCCCCTTATACGTTAAAAAGGGGGGGTGATCATTTAATTTAATGGGGGCTGGAAGCTGTCAGCCCCAGGTTGCTGAGAGTTCTGAACCCCCATGTAACCACCTTGTGAACCCGTGAAGGGTCACAAGCCCCAGTTGGAGAACCCCTGTTATAGATGTACTTCAATCATTCTCGTCACTTACTGCAGTAATTCTCATCAGTGAGAATAATGTACTGTAATTTAGTGCGATTTCCTTCCAATGCAAAATGTCACAGTAGTGTGTCCTAAACCCATTGCTGCAACACAATTGACGTTTTAGTGGCTCTTATTTAGGGATAATACAGCTATTCTTACTTAGGTAAACTCCCATTCAATCAGTATTCTGCCTGAGTCGTGACTATAGCATTTGACTCAAATTAAACCTCATTTTACTGAGTTCATCAGTAGTTTCCACTTGGTGTTGAATTGTTTGCCCCTTGATTTTGCTTGAAAATATAGATGTTTAAAAATATTTGTACTTGGATTCAGATTTGATTCTTTGCTTTAATACTTACCAGAAATGCAAAGCAAAGAATGTCTTAAACAGGGACTGAAGCAGGGAGGGGCAAAGAATCTATCCTGCACTGTCTGATAAATCAACTGAACAGTAATAATCAATTAAATTACAGGGAAGAATAAAACACAGGGCAAGACAAAGCAAATAGAAAGCTGCCACAAAAGCTTTTACAACCAGATCATTGGAAAACAAAACTAGCTCTTTCTTAGTGCAGGAAGATAAATGAAGTGACTGCGCAGACTGTTTGTTTATAACAGGTCATTTTCATCCTGCAAGGTTAAAAATAATGTGAATGCTTCACAGTATGATCTCTAACGGGCATTGGATCTAGTCCTGCACCCTTCTATATGCAAGCAGTTTCATTATGTTAATGGGACTATTCAAAATGAATAAGGGCTGCTGGATCTGACCCACTGGACAATACATTTGTTAGCGTGGGGAATTATTTCAGTTAGTAATAATTACTGCAGGAAGGCGATCAGTGTTGGAGTACCTGGCCATTTACTCTTTTATCATGTATACTTCCTCAAACAATTACTGTTTCACTTTAGTCCAGTTTAGTCAGTTTCACTGTAGTCCAGGGTGTACAGTTTCACTGTGGTCCCGGGTGTGCTTATCGTACTGTGGAATTTTATAAAATTGCTGACAAGACATGCAATGTCACATTAGTTGGGAAATTATTTCCAGAAAAGATTCATTTTAACAAGGAATTTAAAAAACTATGTATTGGCTAACCATTGAACAAACTGTTTGTCCGAATTAGTTTGTTTTTTCTACTATTCAAGAAAGGCTAGTATGTTTCCAAAAACATCATCTTTCTTTTGCCTCAGTAACATCTGTTTATACAGTTTACGTTTTTCACTTTTTCAGATTAGTTCTTGTCTAGTTAATCATGATCAGGCCTCTCTATAAAGTGAATTCTTCTAATCATGTTAAGCTACATGTGAAGATATTAACATTTCACTCACTGGAGACTTGGCATATCAATATCAGTTAGCTAACCACCTTGACTAAGGGGCAGATTTTCAAAGGTTTTTAGGCACTTAAAGATACAAATAGGTCCCTAGTGGGATTTTCTAAAGCACTTAAGCAATGAGAGTTATGTGCCTAGTGAGATTTTCAAAAGCATCCATCTGTTATCTTTAGGCACCTAAATACCTTTGAAAACCTGGCCCTGAATAACTAGCCTGAATCTTAGCTTCATATGGTACCAGACATGGAAAAGTGTGGCATTATAGTTTCTACAATAGGCAAAATTTCCCTTACAAAAAATGGGGTGCCTGTGGTCATTGCAGGCAAACAGAACTCTTAGTAAAATATATTGTTTTGTGTACTCTACCTGTGGGCTCATACCAAATCCCTGGATGAAAATGCTGTTAATCATCGGTGCAGTATGCATCCAGATGCAGATACACACATTGTGGCTTGGGCCCATCTTTAAATTACACACTTTCCATTAATGTCATTCTTGGAAGGGAATTACCATGGCAGAGAGTTCAGAACCAAATTCTTAACAATCTAAACACAACCACTAATATTCCATATTAGAGCAGGAAATAATATAGATTACCTTTTGAAAGAACTGTTTATTTGAATGAAGTTTGAATGCTAGCCAACGGGTTTTGGTGTTTATTTTAATTGTGCTGTATGAATAAGTGATTATTAGAGGTGGGGTGTTTTTTTCAGAGCTGTCATGAGAACTATAACTACGTATAATAAAATCCACTGCTCGGCATTTTGGAATCTTTTCTTCTTATGCCATTAAACTGGATAAAAGGAACAAATAGATAAACTGTCATGCAAATGCTATTGCAGAAGAAAACATACCTAGGACTGCATAGGAGGTGAAAAAAGAGCAGAGGAGCAGCAAAATTTTTGCAGGAATGTAAAGGACTTTTATAGGGACCCCCTTTCCCTCCTCCCCCCCCCACACACTAAACCATTAGGACAGTATAGGACACTCACCTAAAGGAAAAGAGTTTTTGTTACTAGAATGTTAAAATTAGGACCTCATCCTGAGATACGTTCCATAGGAGACTGTCATGAATGTTACCAGAAATGCCATTGACAATTCAGCCAGTGAATAGATTCACCTTTCCCTCTAGTTTCAGTGCCCTAGCTTTGGAATAGAGTTTATAATGTTTGCGAAAGACACCACATTTCACAGGAGACATAAAAAGGCCTCTTTGCTTGCAGTCTCTAAAAAACCCACCACACTTTTTGCAAGAAGAGTGTTGTTAACCTTAGTAGGACACTAATCGAATTCCAGCCTAGATACTAGTAATTACATTCTGCCTATCTTCAGTTTCTTCACTCTCTTTCTTAAGCCATTTTGTAGTGTTTCTGTGTTCTGTCAGGTAGTTGCTACTGTGTGGGTCACTATAGATTTAGCTGCTTTGTAGCAGTGGAGAGAAAAGTAGATAAGAGGAACAACAATAAATAAATACGTAAATACATAAAATCACATGTATTTATTTGAACTTTATCCATATTCATGCCTCTTTTTTGTATTTGCTTTCCAAGCATATTGCAGCAGTTGAAATTTACTTATACAAATGCTCATGAAAAGTAAAAGTTAAGCTTGCATGTTTCAGTATTCACCCAGGGCTGAAGCATGGCCCAGCTACTGTGGTGGCATAAAGGTAAAAGATGTCTCCTTTCACCTATGCACCAGCTACTGATATCATGGGTGGCAGTATGGGTGTGGAAGCAGGTTCCACAGTGCAAGAGGGGATGGGCAGTGAGAAGAACCTTGGCTCTACTCCCTTCAGCCCACTCAGCAATGTATCTGCCTTGGCTTGCCAAGGGTTGTAAACTGAGAGGGGATAGACCTGGCACAGTTTTCTCAGTCCCTCAAGTGGCAGAAAGTCAAGAAGAGAGTCTATGACTTGGAGATTCAGAATCATCCTCCTAGGCTGCTCCCAGGGCAGCATAACACCGTGTTGCTCTTGATGCTGGGCAGATCATCATGTGACCATCTAGTCCCGTGAAAATAGTACATTCTATATAGGATGTTGAAATACTACTCCTCACAGCATATGCATTCAGCTCCCCAAATCTCTTGCTATAGCACTTGCCACAGAGGCAGTTAAAGAAGCTAGAAAAGTCTCTAAACTAGCCCCTTTCAACTAAGACTTCACCTGCTTGTTATGAATGTAATTTTGTGATGTGCAGTTAAATTTAAAAGCATCAACCAGTCAATAAATCTTGCAATGATCTAATTTGTGTAGAAATAATGCCTTGGCATAGTTCTGCATGATCCAGAAAGGAAATTGTTTAACTTCACTCATCCTGTTTATCTTCTACCTCTTTCTAAGAGACTCAAAGCCCTAGAGACATGTTCAAGCCCTTCTCCTGTTAATAAGATGCATACTGCTCCATGACGTGATCCTGCCAGAGGCCGAGCATTCTGGCCATGATTCACTTAAGTACATGCTTAACTATTGAAGTCAACAGGATTACTCACATGCTTAAGTGCTTTGTTGAATCAGAGCCAAAGTGCTCAGAATCTTGTAGAATCAAACCCCTAATAAGGGAACAAAAAGCAAACCACATCACTTATGTGGCTAATCACAACCAATCAACATCTTTAAAATGATATGGAATACTTAAAGCAAACTATTTGCCGTTGATCTATAGAGTAAGGTACACATACAACAAATATTTTGAGTAATTTTGAATACGGAATAAATTAAAGGAAATTACAGTCTCCTTGTTTCCAAAAGTAGACTGAATTTAATTCTACATTATTCACTGTAAATAATTTGCTCAGCTCTGATAAAGATCTCTTTAGCAACACAGTTTGTATATTTAGCTAGTTACATTTGTCTAATTTGTTGGGGTCCTTTGTGATGAAAGACACAACATATAAATACACAGTACTATCATATACTAAACCAATAATTTGGCTTAAATTTGTTACTTGTACTTGAAATATTCCGAGTTAGATCTTTTCATGCTACCTCAATAAAAGCTTTATTATTTCTAGTTTCATAGTCTTCTTTTGATTTTTTTTTTACCACATGTAGGCACATGTCTTTCCACTGTGAATTATCATCCACACCGCATTGTTCCAAATTCTCTGGCAAACACAGAGATCAGTTCAGCATTACTTTATAAGGGGAATCTGTAGCTGAAGCTTGAGTCTTCATTGGAATTAAATTCTAGACTATGCTATTCTTGTTGAAGAAGTCTGCTTTGAACCATATAATGGGCAAAATTCTCCCTGTGCACGGAACTTCGATTGCCAAACTTGAACAAATTTTATGTAAATCTTTTGTACAGATTTACATAACGTGTGCATAAGAACTTAAGAACGGCCATACTAGGTCAAACCAAAGGTCCATCCAGCCCAGTATCCTGTCTACCGACAGTGGTCAATGTCAGGGGCCCCAAAGAGAGTGAACCTAACAGGTAATGATCAAGTGATCTCTCTCCTGCCGTCCATCACCACCCTCTGACAAACAGAGGCTAGGGACACCATTCCTTACCCATCCTGGCTAATAGCCATTAATGGACTTAACCTCCATGAATTTATCCAGTTCTCTTTTTTCTTTTTACACATTGTTAATAGTCCTAGCCTTCACAACCCTCCTCAGGCAAGGAGTCACAGGTTGACTGTGTGCTCTGTGAAGAAGCAACTTCCTTTATTTGTTTAAACCTGCCTGCCTATTAATTTCATTGGTGGCCCCTAGTTCTTTATATTATGGGAACAAGTAAATAACTTTCCTTATTCACTTTCTTCATAACCACTCATGATTTCTTATATACCATCATGAATCATACTGTCCCTTATTCTCGTTCTTTCGCAAGCTGAAAGTCCCTAGGCCTCTTTCATCTCTCCCTAGGACCTGTTCAAACCCTTCTAATCCATTTTAAGTTGCCCTTTTTTGAACCTTTACCAGTGCTAGAAATATCCTTTCTCTTGAGGGTGAGGAGACCACATCTTGTACAAGTATTCAAGCATGTGGTACCATGGATTTATATAGGGCAATAGCTATTCTCCATCCTCTATTCAACTATCCTCTTTTTTTAATGATTCCCTAACATCCTGTTTGTTTTTGCTGCCGCTCCACACTGCGTGGACGTTCTCAGAAATATCATGATGAGTTCACAGATCCTTTCCTCTATTAGTTGTAGCTAATTTAGGCCCCAATCTATTGTACGGTATAGGGTTATTTTTTTCCAGTGTGATTTACTTGACATTAATCCACAATACATTTCATTTGCCATTTGATTGGCCAATCCATCACTATACGGTTCTATGATAAGAGATCGCTTGTTGCATTCGATATACACGTCGTGTATATTGGTTTAACTATCTTGAGGAATTTAGTTCATCTGCAAACTTTGCCACCTCACTATTTACCCGCTTTCTCCAGATAATTTATGAATACAGTTGAATAGGATTGCCTAGGACTTTGACCTTTGGGGAACCCATCTAGTTACCCCGCTCTCATTACTTGAAAATTACCATTTATTCCTAACTCTTTGTTCCCTGTCCTTTTAACCGTTTTCTCAATCCATGAAAGGATTTTCCTCCTTATCCACGACAACTTAATTTACATAAGAGCTTTTTGGTGTGGGACCATTGTCAAAGGCTTTCTGGAAGATCTAAAGTACACTGTGTCCATTGGATCGCCCCTTGTCCATGTGTTTGTTGACCCCTTCAAAGAACTCTAATAGATTAGTAAAGACATGATTTCCCTTTACCAGAAACCATGTTGACTTTTGCCAGACAGATATTATGTTTTTTATGTGTGCTGAATATTGGTTTTCATACTAAATTTGCTTGCCAGTACTGACGTTTAGATTACCAGTGTGTTAATGCTGGTATCACCTCTAGAGCCTTTTTAAATGGTTGGAGTTACATTAGCTATCTTCCAGTCATTGGGTAAGAAGCTGATTTAAAGGACAGGTTACAAACCCATAGTTAATAGTTCCCCACAATTCACATTTGAGTTCCTCTCAGAACTCTTGGGGTTAATGACTATCTGGTTCCCAGTGACTTGGTTACTGCTACACTGTTTATATATCATAATTTTCAAAACTTCCTCTAGTGACACTTCATCGTGTGACAATTCCTCAGCTATTGTCACTTACGAAAGACGCTCAGGTGGGAATCTCCCTAACATCTCAGCTGTAAAGACTGAAGCAAGATTCATTTAGTTTCATCCACAATGACTTTTATCGTCTTGTAAGTGCTCCTTTGTATCTTTGTATCGTCAAGAGCCCCATTGGTTGTTTAGCAAGCTTCTGCTTTCTGATTACTTAAAAAATTTGTGTTATTACCTTTTGAGTTTTTGTTCTACTGTTCTTTCAAAACTCTTTTTTTTTGGCTTTTCTTATTGCATTTTAGCACCTTAATTTGGCAGTATTTGCTTTCTTTTCTATTTATCTTGCTAGGATTTGACTTCCACTTTAAAAGATGCCCTTTTATCTCTCACTGCTTCTTTTACCATGGCTGTTAAGCCACAGGTACTTTTTAGCTCTCTTTACTGTGTTTTTTAATTTGGGGTATACTATTTATTTGGGCCCTCTTATGGTGTCTTTGATAGAGTGAAATTCCTGAAAGCTGTATCATGAACACTTTTCACTTGTACCTTTAATTTTGTTACTAACCTCTCTTTTTACCTAGTTCCCATTCTGAATCAATGCCACATGGTTGGGTTACTGAGGTGTTCTTCCCACCATAGGATGTGTTGACAAGTTCCTCCTCTACTTGGGCGCGTGTATATGGGCACATTTTTGCTCCACCTCAGTGAATCTTCCCTCACAGGATCTGATGCACTCCCTGTGTTTGATGCAGCGATTGCGGAGGTTTAGGGTGAAACTCAGGTCCCGCCCTTTACTCCGAGCTTCCACCAGGACGGGATAGCAGCTGTCTAAGTGCCTCTTGTAAACTTGCATGACAGTTACAACACTCCTGGGCTACTTCCATGGCCCCCTCCACACCTTTTATCCTCACCAAGGACTACCTCTTGTGTCTGATAACAGCGTACTACTCCGTAAGTCCTTCCAGCAGCACACCCTCTCACTCTCAAGCTCCTTGCCGCTCTTGCTCCCAGCTCCCTCAACACGCCACTTCCTCTCCTCTAGCTCCTCCCTCCCTGACTGGAGTTGAGCTCCTTTAAACCAGGTGCCTGATAGGTCCGCCTTGATTGGCTACCAGGTGTCT
>NC_133769.1:238170465-238236563 GCF_003597395.2 Chelonoidis abingdonii
GTACCAGCTGCTCCAAGAAGCAGTCATTTAAAGTATTGAGAAATTTTGTCTCTGCATTTCATCCTGAGGTGACATGTACCCAGTCAATATGGGGATAATTGAAATCCCCCACTATTATTGAGTTCTTTATCTTTAATTCTTTTAATTCTTTCTTTTTAATTCTTTAATTAGTTCTTTTTCTTTAATCTCCCTTAGATTAGAGAGGCTGTCAAAATTGTGCAAACCTGGCAATTTAAGTTGGGTATGCAGAGAGAATTGGAATTTAAAGGAAAGTCTGCAGAAAACTGTGACTGGCTTTGGTGAAACTCTGAAAACTTAAGATGAATGTTTTGGACGTGCTATCCATACAAGCTGTAGCCTGTCACTAAGTTCATTGTTTTCAAGCACGCCTTGTCTGGTGGACTCTTTTAAATAAGTTTTCACAGTCCATTTGCTCATAAACAAATTGCCTCATATGGAGAGCAAGAGTATCCTGGCTGGCACTCATTGGTACTCTTACACTAACATGTGTCAATAAACATGCACAGAACTGAATAACAATAAGAATACTATACCCAACCTCATATATAATGCTTTTCAGCCATAGAGCTCCTTACCTAGGAGCTCAGTATCATTAACCCCATTTTACAGATGGGTAAACTAGAGGGCACAGAGATGAACTGACTTGCCCAACGGTTCCCAGCAGTCCAGTGTGATAGCTGGTAGTAGAATCCAGCATTTCCAAGTCCCAGTCCAGTGCTCTATCCTCTAGGTTGCATGAGCTCAAATACAAGGAAATAAATGCCCTTTTCTCTCTCAGAACAATAGTGAGTCACGCTGGTTTGGTGGGGTGGGACTATCATACTGCTACTGCCCACACTATACCAATACCTATTCTAGCTATGGGAAAGACTTCAGTTTCCTAGATTGTTGTCCTGACACCCTGCAGCAGCAAAACATTCAACTGTGATGTAGGAAAAAAAGCATCTGAGGCAAAGAAAGAAGTTGTCTGTAGTAACATGATAGAAAAAATAAACCACATTCGATAAATTATTCACATAGCCAGCGCCAGGAGGAAAACACAGCAGAACAGAAACATGGAGTATGTTGGCAGAGAAAATGAGTAGGGGTTACTTATTTTGTTAAGTTTTTTACTATTATTTTGTTTATTTTACAATCAACTTTAGAATCGTTTTAACCAAAAATCCCAGCTGAGTAGTAACAATATCAACTAAAATTGTTTTTGGAATTCAAAACAAAACTAAGAGCTTCAAACACTGGTTTGAGATTACAAGATTTAGCAGATGTAGGCTATATGCCTACAGGTCTGGAGTTACCCATATCTAGCCTTATTTTAAAAAGGTTTTAACGGTTTAGGCAAAGCATTCCAAACCTGGGTGCTTTAAGTTGGAATTCTAAATCCATATTTATGCTCCTGAATAAAAATGACCTGAGTCTGAAAGGTGCTGAGCTTCTGGAGCTCCCCAGGACTTTAGTAGAAGTTAAGGGTGCTCGGTAGAGAAGCTTGAAAAATTCCAATTATTTGGCACTGGAAGTTTAAATAAAAGAAATCTTCTTTTCATTTTTGTCACAATTTCCTATTGATTACTCAGTTTTGTAATTAAAATTGAAATTTTGGGGTTTAGAAATGTTAAAACATTGTTTTCTGTTTGTTTTGTGTAAAAAAACCCCTAGCAAATTATGTCTTTGATTTTTGTTTTGTTTTTTTGCAAAAATCTAAATTACTTTTAATCTAAAACTTTTAAGTGAGTTGTAGTGCTTGGCACCTCTGAAAATCAACTCACTTCTATTCAGGCACCTAGACATGGATATAGGGCATCTATTTAGGAAAGCGTTTAAGCACACGCTTAAATCCATCCCAATTCAAGGTAGTAAGGCAGCATGTTTTTGTTAGTCTCTTTAATTTCAAAAGTTATAGCTACAAGGAATAGCAAGGTTTTCTGCTAAAACTAGCTATGATAATAAAATAATCTTACTGCATATTGGCTATTCTTACTAATATTAACTTCACAAACAACTTTTCATCTGTGACTTCCAGGCATGACTATAGATTACAGTGAATTAACTTCAACCGTCTATGATTCTGAATCATGAGCCTTGGTGACTCTGCCGTTAGATTAAACAGCAGCTTGAATTGGTTGCCCCTTGCATTAACAGCAAGAGTTACTATTGCAATGTTTATAGTTGATAGATGAACAAAAAAATCCAAAGAAAAGTAAAGTAGTGATCTCTGTAGGGACTAATGCATGTTGCTGATGGGAAAAGCTACAGTAAGTTTTTCTTTTGCATGTGTTTAACTCTCACAGATGTACACTATCTTATAGATAAAAACCCTAGAGTCACACAATGTACACTCATAGTTAGCACCCTAATAAAGAAAAAGGAAATGTATTTTCAAAGGTTTTGAAAAGTTTCTCACTAGGTTTGGCTTTCATACCTCAGATACACTAGATCTATTTGTTTTCAAATATATTCAGATATAGTTATTCTTAAAGGTGATGTTGTTACTAAACGTGTATCCTGCATAAACAAAGCATGATTTTTTTAATATCTGTTACTCTGCCAAAGCAAAAGCATCCCTCCAACCATTGAAAAAGTGCATTGCTAAACTAATCTCCTACATTTCAGTTTTCTATCCCAAATCATGGATGCTATAAAGTTGTGTTTTTTGTTGGTGGGTTTTGGGGTTATTATTATTTTTTTATTTCCTTTCAATCTTCTTGCTAGCCAAAATGCCTGAACTCTTTTTTCGCTCAAACTTTCCAAAAATGTCCAGAGACCATACCGGGAAAATTTTAGTCCCAAATTTAGGAAAATCAGCTCAGTGAAAAAGACCTTTTAGAATGGAAATACAGCAAGTAACCTTAACTGTATCTATTACTATTCATGCATTCCAGCCATGATTGGTTATATATATGTTGAAACAAGTATTTGAAGTAATATGAACTGTTTATAAAACTAAAAAAAAAGAAGGAATATGTTTTCGGTGTGGCAGTTATGTCTTGGGGATCAGTAGTCAGGTTGTTATTGGGATATGAAATGTGAATGATAACAAAAAAACCAAACAAACAGAAAACATGAGCAGTAATTAGAGATATTATAGACTTTCTTCACACCAGCCCAGCAACAATCTCATTTGAATCCAGCAGCAGGAAGCTTCTTGGAAAGTTGTGCTTTGAGTTCACTTCTTAGCTTCCCGGCCCATGTAGAGAGGCAAAGAGGTTACCACTGCCTGAATGGATAGGCAGGAAGGAAGAAAGGAATGAGGTGTGAGCAGGGTATGTGTATGCCCAAGTGCAAAGATCAGATTACAGGTGGGGAGCTAGACAGAGCCCCACAGTTCCCATAGAATTTCCTACCTGCCCAAAACCTGGAAATACATTAAATATTGTGTTGAAAGCCTAATTTAATGAGATTTCCAGACAGGATTAGCTCAACTCCATACTGGTCAGTTAGGATACTGCAAGGTTCATAGAATCATAGAAATGTATGACTGACAGGGACTTTGAAAGGTCATCAAGTCCAGCTCCATCTTTCACTGGTTGTTCATGTGGAGGTGTTCAATGGCCTATCTGAAATATTAGTGGTCTTCTCTGGTTCTTGGTGGACAGGTAACCAGGCCTCATTCAATCCGTGACAAAGCCAACAGCAATACTTTCATGTAATGACTAGCGAGTGTATTGAATTTAAAGTTTGAATGGATCTATAAATGGTCAGTAAATTGCTGATTATCAGATAGTAGGAGATCAATAAGAAGATTCACTATACTGTCATTCATCAGAGACTTCAGATGGGTAATAGAATAGTACTGAGTTTTCAGTTCTCTATATGACAGATGATGGACTGCATGTCCTATGTGTTTGTCTCAGGAGAGGGAGCAAACAGAGAACAGGCAATAATTGAATGACTCAGAACAGATGAAATCACATGAGACCTACTTGGAGATGCACTGTGAGTGTGTATCTCACTCTGACAGGTACGTCTAATGGCAAAGCCACAATGGTCAGATTCAAGTGAGAACACCTACATTTAAAAAAAAAATGACAGAAAATAATTAGAACACAGCTGAGTGTTTTTTCATTCATTTCTTATTGAAAACCTTTGGGCTATGAGAGCAGTCATGAAAATAATTAGCATATATGTTTTTATGAAGACAACAGCTACAAAAACCCATTTTGAACAAACTTCCAATCAGTCTTTCTTACCAAATACAATTTGTGCTAGCTTCAGAGATCATTTATTTTCTCTTTAATTTGTAATCCCTCTCTTCTGCTTCCAAATTGCTCATAGCAGTCTATTGCCAGATCAACCCTAAAGCCATCAAAGGTATTTCTTTTCCATTTCAGAAAACCATAATCATGCACTTGGCATGAGCAACTCTGGTGTATCAAGTTAATGACTGTAATAGCCATTTAATTTTATAGCCACTATGCACAGAAATGTGAATACTCCAGGAAAACAACAAGATGCATTTATACTACCATGTCTCAGTTCTTCATTGCTCTTTGTTTTGCCCTAGTCTGCTTTATCATACAGTCTGGATTGAGAGGAATGATTATAAATTTTATGCCTGCCACTACAATTCTGTATGGAGCTCTCAGAGAATTTTTACTAAAAATCACACTAATAATTATGAAATTGCTGTTGTAGAGTCTGTATCATTGAAGTCACAGGAGTTTTGCCACTGGCTTCAATGACAGCAAGAGCAAGCCTTTAATATTGTTCCTAAGAGCTGTGACTAGACTTTCAGTTGGCCACATGTGGAGGTGGTTTCATGATACATTCTGAAAGTATAAGGTTCAGGGAAATTTTCACACATGTCCAAACACAGATTTACTGAATGATGCCATGCAGCAGCATTGCAATGTTCTCACAACGAAAACAGTTACAGACAGTTGGCACTGAGTCATTCCCATCATTCCCAAGATGTTTGGCAGCATAAACCATGGGGATTTTTTCTCCCTCTCATCAACACTTAAATTTTTGCTAAATCCCTTTATTTATTTTTTTAGTTCAGCCTTACTGCACTAACACATGGAATAACTTATTGACATGTTTAATATTATCTTCTTTTTGTTCATGGGAACTTTAAATGCTTGTGAGCAGCAAGGAACTGACACTTCCAAAGTTCTTACAATCCCTTGGTTTTATATCCAGAAAAACCTGGAAATCTGCACATGGCAAAGCATAACTGTAATGTATGTTTTCCTCTTCCTTTTTGTATTACTGTTTTGTTCATTTAGACACTAGTATGAGTCGCTATCATGTCCAGTGGTTCCCAGAATCCTGTGTGCACAATGAAACTAAAGGTCCTGAAAAAGCAACTGGCCTGACCTATGTAAGTTGAAATTCAGTCCCTTGCTTAACTTGAAGTGATTTCCAGTCATCAAGGATGGGGAAAAGGAGGAGGGAAGTGATATGTAATAGCATGCAGAATGTTTTCTACCTGTCATTGGTACAGTAGGAGTGGTTTTTGTTTTTTCACTTCATTGCAGAGTAGTGATATATTTGCGTTTGTTGATTTAACCAAACATGAAAGGTAGTCTAAATGAATGTACTGCATTCAAATGCTTTACATGGGTATCTGAGGTGTTCATATTACACTACAAGGCAAACCTGATTCGTGATTAGCGCTCCTGGGAACCACCACTATACAAATACAAATATTGAATATTAATCAATATAAGCAGCTAGGCTTGTTTTCAGACATAGGGAGGATCCACAAGCCAGGCTCCCCCTGAGAAGAGTAAGAGATGAAGAAAAAAACCTCACATGGTAGATGATAGACATTAATGCTGGAAGGTGCAAAGATATCACACTGATTCTCCATCACTGGCAATTTTAAAATCAAGACTGGATTTTTTGTAAAGATATGCTTTAGTTATAACAGGAATTAAAGTCAATGAAGTCTTATGGCCTGTATTATGCAGTAAATCAGACCAGATGATCACAGTGGTCCCTTCTGGCCTTACAGTCGATGAATGGTGGAGTATAAGAACCTGAATAGAAGAGAGAAGCATTCTAAATTATTATAGTTCTGTATAAATAAATATTATATCCCAATTATATTTTAGCAATGACATTTCTTCCTACTGAATGTATTGTCCAATCTAGTACCGCTGTACTCAAGTAATATGCTATACAAAGATTACATTACTAAAATTGACACACCACATTCAAGTCAGTGAATAATGAAGGAAACTTCAAGAAAACTTGATCAGCCTTTCTTTTTCACCCTGTGCCATAATAAGAAGTCAACTCACTGAAGTTAATGGCAAGTAAAGTTAGACTGAATCAAAGGGAATAGTTGGAATTTACTGCTGTCAGAGAGTGAAATACTGTCAATGGATTTAAAAAGAAGATAGATAATTTTGTGATCAATAACAACATTTGGAGTTATGCATGCTAAGGTAAGGGAAAAGTAATATAATTAAATAAGTTTATTGCCACTAGAGGTCAGGAAAGATTTTTTTTCTCCATGAACGGCACTGCACAACTGACCAGGTGTATTATGGTTTCTTGCTTTTCCTGTAAATTATTTTACAATAATTAGTCTAGTCTGATTTGGAAAACCTATGTTTATTTGTAAGTTCCAATCAATACACTGAGATACTGAATATTATTCTAAAATAGTTAAGAAACTACCTTCGATAAACACATGGTTGCAAAGGGCCTGATGCTGAAAACCATATTCCGTTTAGGTCTGATCCTGCTTCCAGTTATGTCAATGGCAAAACTCCCATAGACTTTACTAGATGTACAATCTAACTCTTGAATCATCTTAAATAGGAATTACAGGAGTCAGGTTTTCAGGATCAGCTTCTAATACTGTAATATTCTACTTCGGATGTATCCTGAGCAATCTGATGTGCCAATCAAGGGGCCTAGTCCTACAATACTTACTCATGCCAATAGTTACCTCAGCATCAAAACGGTGATTTGTTTACAAGTGATGTTCTAAAGGGACTGCACTGGAATGTTTCAGTAATCTATTAGTCATGCACTTTTCATGTATGCAGTGTTGCTGTAGCCATGTTGGTTCCAGGATATTAGAGAGACAAGGTGGGTGAGGTAATACCTTTTATTGGACCAACTTCTGTTGATGAGTGAGACAAGCATTCGAGCTTACACAGAGCTCTTCTTCAGATCTGAGAAAGAAAGTCAAAGTGTCACAGCTAAATACAAGGTTTGAACAGATTGTTTAGCATAAGTAGTTAACACAGATTTCAAGGGATCATTCAAGGTGAAGTGGACCGTTAAAATATGTGTTAACTGCTTATGTTAAACAATGCTGTTCAAAGCTTGTATTTAGCCTTGACATTTTGAGTTAATTTCCCAGACCTGAAGAAGAGCTCTGTGGCCTTGGCTACACTGGCGCTTTACGGCTCTGCAACTTCCTCGCTCAGGGGTGTGAAAAAACACACCCCTGAGCGCAGCAAGTTACAGCAAAGTGCCAGTGTAAACAGTGCCCCAGCGCTGGAAGCACGGCTCCCAATGGTGTAAGCTAATGCCCACGGGGAGGTGGAGTACCTGCAGTGCTGGGAGAGCTCTCTCCCAGCACTCGCGCCGCGACCACACTCGCACTTCAAAGCGCTGCCGTGGCAGCACTTTGAAGTTGCAAGTGTAGCCATACCCTGTGTAAGCACATAAGCTTGTCTCTCTCACCAACAGAAGTTGGTCCAATAAATGATATTACTTCATCCACCTTGCCTCTGTAAAGCACTTTCCATGTCAGTAATGAGAAATTACTTAGCTTAACTCCAACACTCTTCAGCTGTTTTCAAACACAGCGTACAAAACTTTCAGAAACACCTAAGTGCCGTAAAGAACTGAAAATCAGTGGGACTTGGGACCCTAAGTCATTTAGATGGCTTTCAGAAATTTTACCAGAAGCTCGAATTTCACTTATTAAACTTGATTTAAACAAAAACACGTATGCAGGGTTTTTCAAAGGTGTCAGGGCTCTTGTTTCGCTGTTGCCTTAACATATACCATATATAACAAATAACATATAACATTGTTTTATTGCTCAGTTGTGGATTCTTTCCTGCTTAGAAGGATAACGTGTTGTATCTAAGGGTGGAGGTAGGATGTCCTCAAGGAAAGACGTATAAGGCCTTCTTGGGATTTGTATGCACGTTAAAAGGAGTTCTTAAATGTAGGTTAAGCCTGTCTTTCATCTCAGCTTAAATCAGCTTCCTTACATTTATTTAATTGGCTTAGCATTTTTCATCCTCACACTGCCATTCCCCACTGCCATCGTGCCAAGGGATTGTTCCCTGTGTTAGAAGTTAGCTACTTTGATGCAGCACGACTAAGATACTCTGTAGGATTGAAGAAAGTATCCAACCACTGTAATAATGTTTTCTGATTATAATTTAATAATAATATAGGCAATATTTGCTTTGTTCTCTGAATAAAAAACACATTTGTATGTGCTAATCATGTAGAGAAAAATGCATTTTACTAGGGGAAAAATCATTTAATCTTATGCCAACATTATGGTTTTAAAAAAAGATTTATTTGCAGCATATACTGTTTTTCTTGGTCTAGGAAAACTACATAATTCTTCAGGACCTGTCATTTTCATGTAAATATAAAGTGACCGTTCAGCCAGCAAGATCTAAAGGTCGTTTGAAGGCTGAAAGTATTTTCTTTACCACCCCACCTTGCTCTGCTCTTAAAGGAAAAAACCACAAGCACATTAGTTGTCCTGCTGAAGGAGGTAAGTCACGGTCTGAAGAACGTGCAGAGTAGATTTCAAGTGCACTTCTAGGCACTCAAAAACAAGTTTTGTAAAGCAATTCTCAAATGTGTTTTGAAAGACTCAGAATAAGTAGAGGAGACTTATTTTTGTGTATCTGGAAGTCCAGGTAATTACCAGGATACCCTGGTAAGTAATGTTTTTCAACATTAAAGATAGGTTTCAGAGTAGCAGCCGTGTTAGTCTGTATCTGCAAAAAGAACAGGGGTACTTGTGGCACCTTAGAGACTAAAAAATTTATTTCAGCATGAGCTTTCGTGAGCTACAGCTCACTTCTTCGGATGCATAGAATGGAACACACAGACAGGAGATATTTATACATACAGAGGACATGAAAAGGTGGAAGTATGCATACCAACAGGAAGAGTCTAATCAATTGAGATGAGCTATCGGGTCAGCAGGAGAAAAAAAACTTTGAAGTGATAATTAAGATGACCCATAGAAGGTGTGAGGAGAACTTAACATAGGGAAATAGATTCAATTAGTGTAATGACCCAACCATTCCCAGTCTCTGTTTAGGCCTGAGTTAATTGTATCTAATTTGCATATTAATTCGAGTTCAGCAGTCTCTCTTTGGAGTCTGTTTTTGAAGTTTTTTTGTTGCAAAATTGCCACCTTCAAGTCTGTCACTGAGTGGTTAGAGAGGTTGAAGTGTTCTCCCACTGGTTTTTGAATGTTATGATTCCTGATGTCAGATTTGTGTCCATTTATTCTTGCATAGAGACACTGTCTAGTTTGGCCAATGTACATGCAGAGGGGCATTGCTTCACATGATGGCATATATCACATGTAGATATGCCATCATGTGAACCAGCAATGCCCCTCTGCCATGTACATTGGCCAAACCGGACAGTCTCTATCACAAAAGAATAAATGGACACAAATCTGACATCAGGAATCATAACATTCAAAAACCAGTGGGAGAACACTTCAACCTCTCTAACCACTCAGTGACAGACTTGAAGGTGGCAATTTTGCAACAAAAAAACTTCAAAAACAGACTCCAAAGAGAGACTGCTGAACTCGAATTTAATATGCAAATTAGATACAATTAACTCAGGCTTAAACAGAGACTGGGAATGGTTGGGTCATTACACTAATTGAATCTATTTCCCTATGTTAAGGTCTCCTCACACCTTCTATGGGTCATCTTAATTATCACTTCAAAAGTTTTTTTTCTCTTGCTGATGATAGCTCATCTCAATTCATTAGATTCTTCCTGTTGGTATGCATACTTCCACCTTTTCATGTTCTCTGTATGTATAAAATAAATGTCTCCTGTCTGTGTGTTCCATTCTATGCATCTGAAGAAGTGAGCTGTAGCTCACGAAAGCTCATGCTGAAATAAATTTGTTAGTCTCTAAGGTGCAACAACATTAAAGAGTCTTTGAACTCTTTTAGTAGGATATATGTCTAACAAATACTTTCAAAAATTTTCCTCGTTACAAATGCAATCAAATTAAATACATAGAGGTGTGGTTTTACCAACTTGACAAGGCTATCATAGTTTTGGTTGGTCACTTAGATAAGAATTTCAGGGAAATATTCAAGTATACATTATAGCAGTATTATTGTAGCAATGATTTACATTGCTATTCTTTTTTTAAGTACTTGTTTGTGCTGGAAAGTTTTAACAGTTATACAGATAGAATTATACAGATATTAGTTATACCTTTATAATCCACCTCGTGAATGCTCTTATTCCAGTATAAGAAGGCTGTTTTTGGTCTAACTTATCCCCTTTCCCAAATAAGCTATAGCAAAAAATTAAAAATTAAATAAAAATTTTAAAAAGCATTTTTATACTAGTATAAATGTCCACACCGAGAGTTATACTGGAATAACTGTATCAGTTTAAATTCAAACCCTAGGTTATATCCAAAACTACTTTCCTGTGCTGACAAGGCCCAAGGCCGTACGTTTTAATCGCCAGTGCTTTGCACCTTGTGTAGTTATTTACACCTGTCCAAAGTGAATGTAAAATGCCCCCATTTTGAATTGGCAGATTGCATGCCACTTTGCATTCACTTTGCACAGGTAAGTGACCAAACAAAATATAAGTCAGTTAATAATCAAGCTATGGGACTATACTGTACTTTTTACCAGATGCAATACTGAGACGTTACCTTGAAACTCTCCTAAAACTCCTATAGTTTATGCTGTTGCCTCTTCAGAAGTATCTTAAGAAAAGTATCTTAAGAAAAGAGGTGGCAAAAAGTTGGCATCGTCCAGAGTAAACTAGATAAAGAATTGCCATAGACACGTCAAGAAACAGACTGTGACCCTGGGATCTCAAGCTATCTTAACACTATTTCAACTGTTCCTCAAAATATAACTTATCTTCTTGCCTCAAATTCTTGCAGCATCAGTTCTCCCTAAAGTGCTGGCCAAACCCGAGAATCTATCTGCCTCTTTCATTGTTCAGGAAGTAAATATTACTGGTCACTTTTCATGGAAGATATCAAAGGCAAATCTTCATCAGCCCATGACAGGTTTTCAAGTCACCTGGGCAGAGGTTACTACAGAGAGCAGACAAAACAGCTTACCCAACAGCATCATTTCCCAATCACAGATACTGCCAGCAGTAAGTTTGTTTTCTTTTTATTGCTAGGGGCATTGCATGTTTGTGTGCATGGCTAATTTTGTATTTTTAGTCACGATTTAGCTGCCAGGCACCATGTGTGTCTGAGCAGAAAATGGGTTCACTTTCCCCCCCCTTGTTTGGGATACGTCTCCAGAACAACTACTCATCTCGATGACACATCAAACATTGTAATGTGTGTGATTGTCAAATTAGCAACCATATTTGAGATATGCCTTAATGAAGGCAAAGATCATCTAGGCAGCAGAAGATATTTTTCTTTTGATGATCAGGCCACTCTGTTCCTAGGATAGTAAGGATTTGTTAATTCTTTGATATCCAGGATGGGAAACTTAGTGGGGTTACCCTGAATGCAAGATAATTTCTCTCTCCTTTGTGTTAACCTTCCTTCTGGATATGTGCTTTGTGGAAAATAAAGCTCTTCTCCCTTTTCTGCAAATTTGGACCAAGGTATAAAGGGACACACTCTCACACTGACCGAGAGGGGACTAACAAGTTTCTCTGGGCCTGTTCAACACTAACAAGATGCAGGTGTGAGACTTGTTCTACCAGGGTGGATGGGGGAAGGGAGCAAGGAGCTTAAAAGGGAAAAGCTGCCACAGGAGGGCTGCGGGAAGAGGAAAAAGGCTGCCCTGCTTCAGCTTGGCTTGCTGAGAAGGAGACAAATAAATAATAAATTAATGGAGATATCCTATCTCCTAGAACTGGAAGGGACCTTGAAAGGTCATTAAGTCCAGCCCCCCTGCCTTCAGGGTCAAACCACTGAGCTATCCCTCCCTCTACCCTGCCCCCCACCCCCCAGGAGGGAAAGCAGCACTGTTTCTATCTGTCACTGAATAACAAACCTCATTGCTCCTGAAGATGCACAACCCAGCTGCAGAGCAGCATGCCCCATGGAGAAGCTGGAGGTGGACCCTGTTTAGACTAAGCCTAAAGGGCTGACTCAAGAAGACTGCCTGAGATCCAGGTCATCCTTACTTCTCTTTAATTTCCCACAGACTCCCCTCTCCCAGAAGAGAAGAAAGAGGGGAGGGAACTTTTCTTTAGTTTGTTTGCAGGGACGACGAGGTGGGGGGGAAGCTGGTACAAATTACTGTGGCCCAGCGATCCAGAAGGGGGCCTGGGGTCCGGCTTTGTCAGCCCTGTTTAGCTGATCCGCCGTTGCTGGGGGGCCCAAATTTTTTTTTCCACCGGGGCCCAAACCTGCTCTTTGCAGCCCTGTTTGTTTGCTCCAAGAATCCCTTTGGGCATCTGTGAGGAAGTGAGAGAAAGCCATTGCAAGGACCTGAAGCAGGGTCTGGAGGGAACTTGAGGGGATCCCTGCCCCCCTTACATAGACAGTTAAATAATGATAATTCAAAATAGAACTAGGTCTCTGTTTATATAAAGTGTGAGAAGATTTAACTTACACTATTCCCCCTTTTCTTTGCAAGGGCTCCAGTTCCTCCTGTAGTAGTAGCAGCAGCAAGCAGGAGGGAGGCCATTCAAGAGGTGTTGCCAACTTCACCAGAGGCAGAGGTTGCCACTAAGCACCCAATGACAGGGTCGGCTTTAGGAAGTGCGGGGCCCAATTCCCCGGAATCGGCCGAATCGGCCTAAAGCCGGCCCTGCCCTGTGGTGTTTCCATTGACTTCAGTGAGCTAGATGAGAACAAGTGTGCTGCGCATACTTTAAATGCTCTGTCTGTTGCCTGCCAGAAGAAATTGCTGTGCCAATTCCTAGAATGCTAGGTGTAGCTACCAGGTGGAGCTTACTTTGTGTTTGTTCAGTGTTTGGTTCCACAGACATTAGTTTAATGACACTAGTTCAGTCCTAGGACTACTCCAGTGGATGGTTGTCTGGTGATTCAGCAGCCCAAACGAACTTGGGAAGAAGTTGAATTGAAGGTCTGATTCTTCACTGCATTTCCTTGAGTCATTTACAAGTGTGCATTCTCATTTGGAAGTGTTTTACACCTAATTTGCACTTATTTGTTTGACTGTAAATGATCGCACAGGGTTCAAAGCAGTGAAAAGTCTGGCCCAGGGTTAATTAATATTTCAACTCTCTCCACTTCAAAAATGGGATTAAAAATTCAGGGCCTGTTCATTAGCCTGGGTAGCTGAGTGGATCTATACTAATTTTCACCAGCGGAGGCTTTTGCCCTTGACTCAAAAAGACCATCAGTTTACAAATCAATGGCAACTAAAGACAAACATTGGCTTCTATAAAATATTTTACGAGACATACAATGTACTTGTTATCTGAAAAGTAAATAAAACCTAGAAATAAACTTAGTTCATGACACTGACACTTTAATTTCAGGAAACTGACTAGAAAATTGAAGTTGGAAGTATCTGGAAGTGGCATAAGTTATCTTTAACTATAGGGAAAGCTGTATGTTAAGGGACAAGGGAAAAATGTCCTATAGGTGAACTCTATGAGTATGTTTACACTAGAAACGTTACAACTTCAGGGCTGCAGCTGTGCCACGATAGCACTGACTCTTACTACAGTGACAGAAAGGGTTCTTCCGTTGACCTAGCTGTGTCTACACTTGGGTTATGGTTGGCTTAACTACTTCTTTCATGGGTATGAATGTAGCTAGGTTGATCTAAGATTTAGGTGTAGACAAGGCCTGAGAACTGGCTTTTTTTCAAATTCTTGCTCTACCAAGTATTTTTGATACCAACTCTTTAGGAACATGCTAACCAAACCAAAAGAGTAGTGAACTATATAAGGAATGTATGAAATCATTAAAACAAAATCTTAAGAAAACAATCTGTGGGAGTTGCAACACAATTTTAAAACAAGTATGTATGTGAAAAAGAAAGTATCTACTTAATGTACAATGTCTGGATGGATCAATTGTGTCTATTATTTCTGGTAGACATAAGAATTTATTCCATTCATATATTTTTAGGATCATTATGTGCTGACTGTCCCCAACCTGAGGCCATCAACACTTTACCGATTAGAAGTGCAAGTGCTGACAACAGGCGGGGAGGGACCAGCTACAATAAAATCTTTCCGAACACCTGATCTGCTGCCATCTTCACCATATAGTAAGTGTTGTGACATAAAAGTATTTGCACTAGCATACGTGCAGAGAAAGGCACTTAAAACATTGTCTACTGCAACAATTAAAACAAAGTCATGGGATTCTACTGCTCTAACCCTTTATACAGTGAGCAGTCTTAAACTGTTCTGTTTTTAGAGATATTATGGATTCCAGGGATAGTCCCAATAATTAAAATGGAGAATCCTGCTGGAACATTTAATAGCTCTGAACCCACAATAAACTTTTGAATTGCATCCACTGTATGTTTACCACACAGTTTTTGTTGTTTTTCCCCATATATAAATACATATAAAGGGTAAATGAACCCAATAATTTTAGAGTATTTAGCGCAGAATAATGCTATTGTTGCTCATAATCACTGTCTTCCCACTAATGTAACACTGCAAATTTTCACCAAGGCTTAGTAGAAACAACGGCTAAAAAATAAAAATCAGAGCCACAAACTGTTAACCAAGAGACGTTAGTAAATACTCTGTTATGATATCTAATGATCAGTTACGCAAATATTGGTTCAAGTTAAAAACAAACAATCCACCTATTTGGTATTATAGGTTAAGATAGTAGCTCAGATTATCAGCCTCCAAAACTTGTTAAATTCAGGTCGCTCTTTGAGGGGGGAAAAACTGCAAAAAGGTAGTTTAAGTGATCTGGTGATATTATCTCAGGACCTCAGGGTCATGTTGAGGCCATTGCAAAGTATTGCAGCAAAGAAAATACACATGTGGCACAGCCAGTGCATTGCTTTGCGAGAAATCTATGGATAAGACATCTGGGATACAGAGGTGCTGTAGAGAGAAATGCAAGTAGTAAATAATTGGCTGAATTTAGGAATTAAGAGTTCTACAGTGATCTGAGGTTTAGAATACAGGGTATCTGACTTCTTGGTTATCTTGAAATCCAGACTAGATTAGAAGTGATCCAAAGCCTGTACTGTTTCCTGGCTTTCTGATGACCTATATGCACATATTTCCATGTGTCCAGATCTCTCCTCCCCCTCAAAAAAGTTCCCATGACAATTGGCAGCCTAATCTCAGAGACCAAGAATTGAGAGGAAATGGAAATTTTACTATCCCATAGCAATGGAACCTACAGGACAGGGTTGAGGAGCGTTATTAGAGCAGCATGGGAATTTTGCACTGTACTGCTCATTCTGTGCATCTTCAATCCTAAATATGATCAATGCATCACCTAGTGTGAGCACTGAAGTCACTTTGAAACAAAAGAATTGGAAGTAATTTCTAAGGTCCTGATCATCCCACTGCACCAGACGTATCCACCAAGGAGGCTGGAAGTGCCATGAAATTACCATCAGAGTTTCCAAGACATTGTTCCTGCAGCAGGAGATTGAGAGACTCAAAGGCAGAGAAAAAAGTAACTTAAAGAACTTACCAGTACGCTGGAGTCCTGAGCGGGGGTGTGGCCTCAATCGGAAGAGATGGAGCCTTTCAAAATTTAAAGGCCCTGGGGCTCCAGCTGTGGCTGGGAGCCCCAGGGCCTTTAAATCATCCTGGAGCTACCAGCTACAGTGGGGGTGGGCGCCCTGGAGCTCAGGGGCAAATTAAAGGGCCCAGGGCTCCTGCTACTTGGAGCTTCGGGGACAACAGGACTCGGGCAGTGATTTAAAGGAGCTGGGGCTCCGGCCGCTGCGGGGAGCTCTGGGCCCTTTAAATCCCCGCCCAAGCCTGGCTGCCAGAGCTCCGGGGGTGATTTAAAGAGCCCAGGGCTCCCTGCAACAGCTGGAGCCCAGGGCCCTTTAAATCACCGCCGGAGATGCAGGTCCAGTCTGGACCATACTGGCTTACTTCCACCTCTGCTCAAAGGAAAAATTTATATTGCTCTGTGAAAGAGTGGATTCCTCTGAGATCCTCCAAGAGTGTCCACCTGCAGATCCTATGTCACTTTATTTCTGCTCTGCTGCTTGTGCACCTGTCCCACTACAATGCAGCTATACAGCAAAGTTATGCTATTAAGAACTATCCTACCTAGTTTATCCAGAACCCCAGTAACGGGGCATCCACAAAACAGAGAGGAAAATTATTGGTTCTTCAGACAATGTTAATTTTGGGGAGTATTTCACACTAGAAAGGATTGATGGGCAGATAGCGTATAATTCCACCAGCGCCCCCTTGACCTCTTTCTTCTCCCCACTCTGTGGATCTGGAACTCCATGGAGCTGCCATGGAGCGACATCAAGGGAGAAGGGTGAGTGATGTCACTCAGAGATAGAAACCTCCATTCCATGTCCCCTCTAGCAGAATTCCACTGGTTTTTCATCTCCTCCATCTGCAGAGGGGCTAATGTGGCTCTACCCATATGACGTCAAATACATAAAAAATGTAATATCTAGAGGTGAAAGATTCTGAATCCTATTAGCTATCCCCTGAGCCATGGAGTCCATTAGTCCCAAACCCATGAATAGATACCATAGTACGATGTTTAGAGCTTCATAGCATAGCAACACTTAACAGATGCATAATTAGCTCTTATCAGTGTTTCCAGTCAAAGCCCTGAGTTGTAGGGTATTTGCCACTGATTTCAGTTGAAGTTTACATAGTAATATATGAACTGTGGTTATTTTCTTCTCCCCTGGAAAGACTGTGACCCCAAGTCATTGCACATTATTTCAGTTAATATTGTAAATTGATTGCACAATATAAACAAAAAAGGCAAGTATGTTATTCATTAGATAATAAATGATGCCTAAATTTATTTTTCTCTGCCTTTTTATGCAGTTAGATTTTAAGAAGTTGCTTACAACAAAATACTATTTTCTAAGCATTTAGAATAATTCAGGTTAATTTTATGGGAACCAAAGAAATATCTAACAAATTAGTCCTGATCCGACAAAATAATTGACCTACTTGGATCCTTCCACCCTTGCAGAATTCCACTGAAGTCATATGAACTGTGTGTGAGCATGTGTCAGAACTGGCAGAGTTTTTTTCAGGTTCAGGGCCTTGTATGCAATTATTCCACTGAAAGGATGGATGGTCAAGTGGTTACAGTGGCAATCTGGGCTGTAAGAGACCCCGCTTCTAGTCTTGCTCTGCTGCAGACATTCTGTGTAAGTCACCTGGTATTTCAGCTTTCTGCCTGTGAAAGGGGGATAATAGCATTGCCCTGCCCTATAGAGATGTTGTGGGGATAAAAATGTTAAAGATTGGGAGATGCTCAGATACTATGGCAGGGGTCGGCAACCTCTGGCATGCAGCTCGCCAGGGTTTGTTTATCTGTCACGTCGGCAGGTTTGGCCGATCGCAGTGCCCACTGGCCGCTGTTCGCCATCCCAGGCCAATGCAGGAGGGAGGAAGTCGCGACCAGCACATCCCTCGGCTCACAGCATTTCCCGCCATCCCCATTGGCCTGGGACAGCGAACTGTGGCTAGTGGGAGCTGTGATCTGCCGAACCTGCTGACACGGCAGATAAACAAACTGGCTCGGCCCTCCAGGGTGCTTACCCTGGCGAGCCGCATGCCAGAGGTCGCTGACCCCTGTACTACGGTGATGGGTGCCTAATTATTTTATCGTGTATACAACAAGGGTTAAAAGTGGTGCATACCCTTTCTTCTTTACTTAGGACCTCATCTGAAACAGCACCATCCACATCACTACAAGCCACCCCCAGAAAAACACTAGACTGCTTCAGATGATTAAACAAATAACTGAGAGAAAAACTGAGCTCCCACAAGAAGACCAGAAAAATGCACATCTGTAGGAACAATGAATCAATTTTTTCCAGTGGAAGTTATCTTCCTATATGATTTGTAGCTACTTCTACATAGTTTAAGCATGAAGAATAGTATTTGTACCAATGCCAGAATGAAATGTACAGCAACTATCATGACAGTACCACCCCTGTTCTGCTAACTGAAGATTGCATCCAATTCAACACATCTGAGAAAAATCAAATATATGTTTGTTGTAATAACATTTTGTTTCCTAGGTTTAAAGTACATTGAAGGGGTGCAGTGAATAACAGAGGGTTTTGTTTTGCTAATCTTTATAACAATATCTGAGACATTGTTCTCTTATGTATACATAACTTTGAAAGCCAGAGGCCAGATCTTCAGCTGGGGTAAATTAGCATCTCTCAGTTGAACTCAGTGGAGCTGAGCCAATTTACATCAGCTAAGCCTATACAGTAAATACAGTTTGCCATTAAAGGAGATCTCCATTTATCTAAAATAAGTGCACAACCAAATAAATAGGAATAACAGATACATACAGTTCAGTCTGCAATGGAAGCTACTATTAACTTAACAACAAAAGTAGATCGTACTAGCTGATATATTTTCTTAGTAATATATCTATATTTTGTGTGGAAATGGTATCATGAAGCTCTCTCCTTAACAAAATGTGTTAACAAGGGAGATTTTCAAAGGCATAATTTGCAGTTAGGTGCCTAACTTCCATTGATGTTCTATAGTAGCTGGACACATGCCTTTGAAAATCTCCCCCAATTTTTTTTTTACATATATATTGAAGAGAATCCTGTATTTTCCCTGTTAGAGAACTAAATAGTGAATGTTCACATTTTAGACATCAACATTCCAAAGCACGTGTTGTGTTACTTTGGGGTTTCTTTGGCTTTTGGATGTGCATATCTATTTTCACCAAGGATCTTTTGAACAGCAGAATGGATGTGCTGGCTACATGGTACTCCGCTCACAGAATTATGTGACAATACATTGATGTCTGGAAGTCATTCGCTTGTAATTTATTTGACTGCATTTTTCAAATTCAGGCATGAAGGGTACCCTGTTTTCTAACCATAAGGGAATGCAGGTGACCTTATTGTGCAATGTAAACAGGAAGAGTAATTTGCCACAGAGAGACAGTCTTCAGTAGTAAAGAGAAACTGCTTGGCTTTATAATCAGAATGATGGAAAATTTGCCTCTATACACTGTGGCCATACAAATAATCCTGATGACGCAAACTCATGTCCAAAAAATTGCTGTCTCTGCATTCTCATGTGCAGATTCCATTACACATCTTTAAATGAGAATAATACATCTCAAGATTTCTGTAACTTGAAATTGACAAATAACTTCATGGAATCCCCCAACAAGAAGTGCCACAAAAACAAACAAACCCAAATCTAACTACAGATAAAGTTTCTGTACTTGACTTCTTCCTCAGATACCCTCAGAGGAGGAAATACTCCTTGTCAAAACAACAATAAATATTATGAAGAACACCAAATAAAAAGATAACATAACTGTGCCTGAGACTGAAAGAAAATGGTTATGCTCAGTATACCACAGCACAGAAGAAATTCAAATACAGATCATCTGCATTGAAAAGATTTGACTAGGCTGATGCTACCAAGAGTCAAGAGCCCCACTGCAATTTATGTCTAGTTTGTTCATTCAGTTTTTCCAGTATTTGAATTTTTTTTTAAAAAAAAAAAGACAACTCAGAGATTATTGCATTAATTTTGCCTTTCTCTTTTTATTTTCTCTGGTACCTTTTTGATATATGCACCCATGGAGCAGTAACTCGTCAGAGCTGTCTTTAGGGTACAAGTCTTTGGCCTTGGATAGTTACTTCACAAGGGCTGTTCATGCTTTGGAGCTACAAAACAAACAAACAAGCAAAACCCTAACACATACCATAACTTCTCTTCCCTATTACATAATGCGAGCAAACTTTGAAGGGAACCGTAACTGACAGAAACTCCACAATTTTCACTCAACTGACATGCATCTAGGTACACAGGTCTTCAGAAATAAATTACTAAATCTATGCAATTTGAATAGGACCAAGTCATGGCACAATTTATACATATAAATTACATAGGACATAAGTAAGGCTAGGAAAGTACTCTGGAGTTAGACTATGTCACCGAATTCCCTTAGGCTTCTCAGCTTAAATTTTTTGGCCAGATTCTATTCTCTGTAGTGCTGGAATAAATCTAGAATAAATTGACTGATGTTAACGAAGTTATGCTGAATTCACATTGATGTAACTGAGTCCAGAATTTGTCTCTCTGTCTTTTTGAAATCCAAGTTGATGGCAAACCTTGGCTTCAAGAAGATAGAACCTGGCAAATTAACAGCTCTTGATTATTTTACGATAGGTCTTGATTGTTCAGTGGAATGTCATATACCTCCAAATGGTTTGAGCTGTTTGCAAGATTTGTTACTTTTTCTTAATTGGATGTTTGAGGAGGAGACTAAAGTTCATTAAAATATTTATAAAATAGTCTGGAGGTTTTTATATATTTATATAAAGGTAAATTATTTATTATAGGACCAATCAGCCTAACTCAGGCAAAACTGTCTTTGAAGAACTGCTGTTGAGTTTTGCCTGAGTAAGGCCAGCAGGATTTGACTCTTTATATTTTGGAGATAAAGGTGAAGGGCATGGGAGTGGAATGAACAGATTATGGTTTATAAATAGATGATTAAGACGTTAATCTTACTCTTTAATAATCAGTTTCTCAACTCAACATTCAGCTGTAGAAATTTCATGGGAATAAATGATCCTGAAATCTTATGAGTTAACCAAACCATCAACACATGAGGCATTAAATGACATCTTATTTGTTCTTAAATACCAGCCATTTTCATATAATTATTTGAATTTAACATCATATATTTGAAGACTTCTTTGCCTAGATCCAGTGGGAGTTAGGCACCTCAATACCTTGAGGATATGGGTCTTAGTGTCTAATTCATAAATCCTCATTTACTGAATTGTACAGGGTTTTTTACTGTCTAAACTTTATGACTAGTCTAAATCATGCTAACATTGCATTCAGCAATGGAGTTTGAAATCACTACTTGAGATTTTTAGTTAGAAATTTTTTTTCTCAGTTTCTCAGTAATCAAGGTCAAATATGGATAGTGGGATATTTCTAGGTACGCTGCTCTTTTACACCCATATATTACTAATTTACTTATCATACTATTCTGATTGATTTATCAGTTAAATCCTGGATGGCATACATTTTGTTTGCTAATGGAAAATTATAGGATTATGCCATTTTTTGCTCTAACATTAGAAGCTATTTTTTACATTGAATGCGGTTTAAAAATGAGATTTTTTTTCTTATGGCAGTTAATTTTTGAGCTTTTGATAGAGCAGAGTAAGGACTAGAAAATATTTTTATCTTAAAACTTAAAAAGAGAAAGGTTGTACCATACAATTATGGGTGCCATGTGGTATTCACTGGTAATATTGTTGAAGGGGACAAGAACTTCTTACAAATAAAAGGTCAGAACTTCAAGATACTAAACACCCTCAGCTTTCATAGCATTTCTCTGTAGTTGAGGGCATAATGCAGCAACTCCCAGGTGGCACTAGTATCACACACAAAATCAAAGAAACACTGGTCTATTCTTGCACCATTAATGCAAATGGAAATTTTACCATTGCCTTCAGTGGAAGCAAGATTGAGGCTGAAATATTCCATGGGTCTAATCTGAATTCCTTTCCCACCCAACACTCTCATTGAAATCAGTCAGAGTTCTGGATATAGAAGCCTTGCTTCAGGAAAGCATTTCTATTCAGGACAGAAATTAAATGCATGCTTAACTGCATTGATGTTAATAGGACATAAGCACATGTTTAAATTAAACATGTGCTTAATTCTGTCTTGAATAGGAATGGATTTAAGCACGCCCTTAAGTGCTGTCCTAAATAAGCACCTTAAAGAACATAGGATAAGGCCCAGACTGTTTTAAGTCCCCTGTACAACACTCCTAGAAAATTTATTTTTGCCCTATGTATCTGTAAAGCTAGCTGTGATATTGACTTATTTATTAATTCCTTTTCTTTCCCTGTATGCCAAGTATATTCTAACATTTTTATCAGTACCTGTGAACATCAATTACTATAAATACTGTTATGCAAACTTGTGCATTGTAACCCGGAATCTGATGCTAATAAGCTGTTGCATGTAGTTTAAGTAAATAAATAAAAACTTTATTTAAAAATGTAAATGAATACCTGCAGATGTGGGTGATGGTTATATATGGTTTTGCATGCCCAAACTCATTGTTCAGTTATAGGCATGAAGTGTAATGACTGTCTTACCTCTACTGAATATATTAGTAAGGTACAATTTACAAAGTAATTAACAGAGGTCTATATGTGAAATAATTTTTCCTTTTTACTTAATTATATTGTAATGCAGAGATGACAGAAGTACTTATCTGTTGCCCAAATTGGCTGTAGAAATTATGTTCCTATAACTATCATTTAAAGTCAATATTTATTTATGTATGTAATACAGAAAGGTTGATTTGTGTGTATGTGTATGTCTATCATGTTATTTAGAGCAAAAATGCTTCTTGTAAAAACATTTTGTAAAAAACAATGTAATTGTAAATAGAGTCTGATATTCTGTTACTCAGTATTTTCATGTTTAGAATTTGTACATACTGTTTAAGTAATAAACTATCCTTCTACATGGAAATGTAGCTTTATTATCTCCTGCAGAAACAGCTTATGCTTTTGCTTCTATTAATTCCTAGTCTTATCCTCTTCTTCCATAAATCAGCTTTAAACTGCATATCTTTTCTGTGTCCATGTGTCTCATATCAGGTTCTGGAGAATGTTAATAAGAAAGCATCCTATTTTAATTAAGTATTTCAGAGCTTGACAGTCATCACCTCACAAGGCTTTCATCACATTTGAAATCATTATTCATAGTTTCGAAGTAGAAACCATTAACACCAACTTCTGAGGTATCGTGTTTTTTTACTTTTGGAAGTGGTCTCAAAAATCTCATACTACATTGGGATTTCACAAGAGTACATTCTGAAACAGTTACTCTCCGGCAATAATTCTTCAGCAGAAAAATTTGACAGTGTTTCTGTTTAATATAAGAGAACACAGTGACACTATTCATTCACCTTTGCTTTTTACAAATGGATAGAGGAGGAAGAAATTAAAACGTTGCCAATTATAAACCAATGGCTTGACCCTGCAAACTTTCCATGTATGAAACTTCTAGTGAAATCAATTGGAACTTCATGAATGACGGGCTTCTGAATTTGATCCCATTTTCCCATTGTTAAAATTGTATTATTTTAATTAAAGCAAACATCTAGCTTACTTCAGAGAAATCCGCTGATGGGCCATGGTGGTTTGTTTACCTGCAGCATCCGCGGGTTCGGCCAATCACAGCTCCCACTGGCCACAGTTCACCGTTCCAGGCCAATGGGGGCTGCGGGAAGTGGCGTGGGCCGAGGGATGTGCTGGTCACTGCTTCACGCAGTCCCTATGGGCTTAGAACGATGAACTGTGGCCAGTGGGAGCTGTGATTGGCTGAACCAGTGAATGCTGCAGGTAAACAAACCATCCTGGCCTGCCAGCAGGTTTCCCTGATGGGCTGCGTGCCAAAGATTGCCGATCCCTGCAATAATACATGTTCTGCTCCATAATCACTTAGGAGAGATGATGCTATTGTTTCCAACTAAAGGTATATCAATGATACTTGTCAGTAAAGGTACTTGGATAGTATGATGATGGAGGGAAGGGGGAGGAGAGGGAAATAAATATCTACCTAGAGGAGAAAGCAATGAGCTGTCATCATTTATCAGGTTTTTCTGCAGCTATTATACACAGACTGCATAAAGGATAACAAATTAGAATCCATTCAAACCCCTGAAAGCTCCTCTCTTAGTAAAGATAAAAGCTTCATTACACTGCATACCTCATGAAGAAAAGAAATTTTTACTGGTCTTTTTTTCTTTTTACAGGTATTACATTGTCTTCATCTAGATAAATGCCAGCCTCCCTGAGAAAGGCCTTGAGCTAAAATACTGGCCTTTATCCACTCACTGACAATACAACACCTGTAAAAGAAATACACTGTGAAGTGCAGTGAGGGCATAAGATTTGAAGTTAGGATGACCAGACAGCAAGTGTGAAAAATTGGGACAGGGGTGAGGCAGTAATAGGAGTCTATATAAGAAAAAGACCCCAAAATCGGGATATCTGGTCACCCTATTTAAAGTGCAGTCAAAGCGTAAAATGCCAGTTGATTTTATGGAAGTATGGTTCAGTGTCTCCTAGTAGGACTACCCCTGTTTGTACTATTTGCAACAGCCTCCCTTGTTTGAAGATTTGAATATTGGCCATGCTAACAGCCTACATTGAAATAAGTAATTAAAGATTTGGAAGTGCAGACTGAAACTTGATGCAAATATTTCATTGAGAGTGCAACATGCTTCCAGACCTGAACAATTTATGATTACATGCTTTAAGAATTTTCCACCTATGATGATGACTCATTCATGAAGGGAGAACATTAAATGGACAATTCTAGCTTTTTCAACAGCCAAGTTTTTGATTAACTGATGACTCAATGGTATATTCCTTTTGAATTATTCTCTTCTCAGTTCTTCAAAGTCTACGCTTTCTCTAAAGACATTTTCTCCATCTCAAATGCAAATCAACTTTTGGAATATCTAAATATTGTTCCCAACTCACCTAAGGGAATAATTTGTAATGAGTCATATATTTGATGAATTAAACTCTTTTTTCTCCTATTTTCAAGTTGTCTGGGAAAAGTCTGATTTTTCTCAAATTTATTCATTCAAAATATTTTGTCAGATAATTTCTACAAATGATTCTGGTTTTGTTGACAGACACGAGAAAGTAGTTCATTGCAAGTAGCCAATATTCTAATTGAATAACTGAGAATTTTTGTTTAGACACATAGGGTCAAGTTGTTGGCTAATATACATGGTCAAACTCCACTGAAGTCAAGAGAGCCGTGCCCCTTTACAAGAGTAGAAAACATGGTTTAGAGGTCACACAGTATGTTTGTTTCCTTATGGGGGTGGAGTGTGTGATGGATGCCTCCACCACGCAAGGCCTGAGTGGGTAAAAAGGACCAGTTAAACCCTGTGACCAGCTACACCTGGAGAAGAGTCAGGGTTGATCAGCTGGGCAGGGGCAGGCCAATCTGCTCTAAAATCAGAAAGTCATGTGTAAGAAGGGAGATGCAGCACAGAAGGCTTGAAGTCACACTCTTGGTTTAGAGAGGGAGAGAAGGAAACCAGGGAAAAATAGAAGCCCTGGGACCCAGGGAAGGGTGTATCCAGATGTGGGAGAGAAGGAGCCTGATAGAGGTGAAGTAAGAAGTAGTCCAGGGGGACAGCAGCATAGTTTGGGACAGTATGAAGACCTTGGCTGCTGGATGTAGGATCCCTGGGTAAGAACCTGGGGTAGTGGGTGCACCCAGGTTCCCCTACCAGCCACTGGGGAAGTGGCACAGAGCAGGCAGTGGATGGGAAGACTGCCTGAGATAGTTCTCCAATGGAGCGTTGATTCCCTAGAATGGGAGAACTATAGTGACCTGGCTGGAGGGCCAAGCCATGAAGAGGGAGCACGCTGAATGATGGAGAGGAAGCTACCTGACTCCAGAGAGAGCGAGAGAGCAAGGCCATGGGATGAGAAACCAAAGAAGGGGCATCGGACTGGTTGTGAGCTAATCCCCGATGAGCCACAAGGAGGTACCCCCGCGGTGAGTACTGAACCTTGCGACAGGGTCAGGTTTCTAATGTGAATATTCACTGATAAGTCTCTGTATACAAACATTCAAAGTAAGGTTCAAAATCACTTTTCAAGTATATTCTGTAACATTTGCTTTCAATTTAAATGCCATGGAATCCCTGTGAGTATGTCTGCAAGTATTACCCAACTTGTTAGCAAGTGAGCAAAAACAATAGCAGCAGAATTCCTTTCCTATTTGCAATAACATTTGTAGGAAATTGAAGTATTCACTCAGCACTATGCCCCACACTTCTAATTTTCCTTGTGCATCAGCTTGCTTTTAGAGTTTGCACTGAAAGCATGCTGTGGGGAGCTAATGCTAATTCTTATAAGCCCCTTTTATAGGGTCCTTACAGCCCAGTGTTCTTAGAGAACTAAGAACTAAGAATCGTGTTCAGTTTTCCTTCCTGGTGCAGGATTCTTGTGTAGGTTTCTTGAATTTGGCTTACTGCATAGTATTTTGCTTATTGGTATAACCTACTTTATTGAAGGGCCTAATCCACCACTGAATTATTGCAGTTTTACAGTGGTGAACCAGGCCCCATAATCCTTTAGACTCCACTATCTTTTTGGAGTCTTGTTTTGTGAAGTTTGTGCTAACAGCCCACAATTGTTTTAGCTGAACTTCATATTAGTGTTTTCTGTTGTGGATCAGCTTGAGCATTCTGTTGTTGCTGGGTTTGAAATGTAAGGACTTTCCTGAGATAAATACATTGGAGCACATTCCAGCTCTCCTATTTAATTCTTTTATATTTCTCCTCTCTGCACTGTATGTTACTTCAGCTTGAGACTTTCAATATATTTCCAATAAAGAAAATAAAACCATTCAAATAATAAATCCTCATTCATCTAATGTATTTAATAAGTGATTTAAAGAAACTGTCCTCTTAGCACAGCAATTTTATTTTTACTTGTAAATTACAGCCAGTGCACAATATTTCATGTCAGATCAGCACTTACAGAATATAGTGTTATTTTGTTATACTGGCTAACATATTTGCTCTCAGTTTGAACGGTAGGCATGCAAGCTACAGTAAATTGTTGAAGGTACATTGAAACATATTGAATTGTTAGGTGTCAACAATGTCTGTAGATTGGCAAACACAGCAAGTACCATAAATTATGCTCAGGTTAGTTTAATACATGACCTGGACTGCAGAGCAAACTATTTCCTGTTCATCTGCAGAACAGGAGACATGGATGAATAACAGAGACAGTTAGATGGACAGATATGCAGAAAGAGCAATATAAGATCTTGTGCCTGGACAATATCAAAAAGCACAAAGTTGACATTTCTTAAATCATCTTTATATGTTTGGTTTCCCATTAACTATTAATGCATGCTCAGACCTTTCCAGGGGTCACATTGATTATTTGTATTTTTGTTCCATACATTGAATCCATAACAGGAAAGGAGGCTTTTGTTTGAGGGGTTTCTGATAATAGTTATCCAAACTCACCTTGGGAATCAGACAACAGCAGTTGTAGCAGTGTAATTCTACAAGTGTAGACACTTTATTTACTTCACTTTGGGATATTCTTACATCTTGCAATTCAAGC
Organism: Chelonoidis abingdonii; assembly: GCF_003597395.2. Classification (NCBI taxonomy): domain Eukaryota; kingdom Metazoa; phylum Chordata; order Testudines; family Testudinidae; genus Chelonoidis; species Chelonoidis abingdonii. The sequence goes on from NC_133769.1 coordinate 238,197,965, forward strand.
TATGATTGCAGAAAAATAACAAATTTCAGTTCTAAGATCTACTAGCATTTTTTTACAGCCATGATTCTTTTGAAGCCTTCCATAGATTGATGAAGTCAGTATATTTTTAGTAATAACTGTCAATATTCATTAAGGAAGTTTGTTTTCATATCTTAGCTCAATTCTAAAGCAGTAACATAAATTTTTACTCAAAACCTTCAGCCAATTAATTGTGAAACAATTGAACAAAAGTAACTGAAAAGTCAAATGGTTAATTTAGAAGTGAAAGTATGAGTTTGAGAGTAACCAAATATCCATGCTCACACTGCCAATAGAATTGGATATGAAAAATAGTATAGCACACCATGAAAGATTATATTGTCGTTATAGACAAATCAAATGACAAAGAACACAAAGTAACTGCCTTTGAAGCAAAAGTATTATGGACTCTTTTATTTTTAGTGTTAACAGAACTTCAATGAATTTACCAGAGACTGGGCTGAAATCATGGTTTCACTGGCTTCAATACAGCCTGCATTTCACTCTTGATCTCACAGAAAATAAAACTGGCAGACTTTACCCATAATTTTTCTCTTGTCTTGCAATGCACAGTATGCCTAAACTAAAACAGTGTGGCGAGCTGTGCAGCCAAGTTTCCAAAGGAACCCAGCCTTGTACGGCAGGCTTGTGAGATGGGGCATAGGTTGAAGCAGATTTGCTGTTCCATTTTGCTTACAATAACCATTATTAACATTTCTGAAGGATATCTTAGAGTCTCTCCCCACTGATCACCACTAACTAAAGAGCTATACAATTGTTCAAGAATTGTGATGAGGACAACCACATAGGTACTGCCACCATCCAATGGTTATCTAACCAATACCAGATGCCACAAAGGAAAATGAACTACCCTTTCCCATGCAATCCCAAACACATTGGACACCTGTGCAGTACTGTAACTAGGGATTTATTTTTCCAGGCACCAGCTGATGATCATCCAAACAAGACTGCACTGAGTCACTTAGGACTTTCTGGAAAAAATATTAGGGCAGCAAAAAATGCTGACTGAATGACCAATGAGCTACGGAAATAAAAAGGAGGTTCAGCTATTGATGACAAGTAGCCACGAAAATACTCTTACAAGGTGGCTAATCCAGATCGGCTGCAGCCTAAGGAATTAGCCAATACTTTACAACTGACAATTATTTTTGAAAAACCATGGAAAACTTAAAAATAATGAAAATAAAAACAAACCATTTACTTACCATAGCCACTATCCTCAGTAAACTAATGAAACAAATATTGATGTGGGGGGAGTGCTAAATGTCAGGTTGGTAATGTAACTATGAACAATATGAAGCTAAAATCTCCAAAGAACAGACCTTGCCAGGTGTAAGTGTTTGCTCTTTTTGATAAAGGAGAAGTAATAGGTGGGAAATAGCAGGATTTTACCAATCATTTGACACAGTGTCTCATACAATCTCACTCAAAATTAGGCCAAATTGGGTTAGATGTGGGCATAGAGATATGGACTGCAAAATGGTGTATGCACCATAGAGCTGTGGTGAACCAGCAGAAAGTAGTTAGGGTAGTACTGCAAGTATCTGTGTTAAGTCTGGTATTGTTTAACATTATCATTAATGATCTAGAGGAGGGATTAAACAGAACAGTGATGAGATTCAAAGATGACACTAAATTGGGAGGAAACTGCCAGCAAATATGCACAAATACAGTGTCACTTTCCCTTTGTAGCTAGTACAGGTTTTGTACTGAACCAGGCAACTGATCTTTACTCTGGGTTACTAACTGATCCATTTTGGGACTACAGATCATCTCTAGTAAAGTCTCCTTGCAAATAAATCACCCCTACCCCGAATCAATTTTAAACTTAAAAGCAATGTTGCAAATCTTGAGATTAGCATCCCAACTTGTCCATGGATGCTGGTTTTGGAAACAGATCCCAGTAACCAGGCATCACTCATCCTTGGGTGGGTTATCTCAACAGTTTCTTTGCTTTGACAGAATCTCAGTGTCCTTTTATTTTTCCTTTACATTCCCGTAAATGCTTCCACTAGCTAAACTGACCAAGTTTCCTGTGTTCTCCTTTGCTTATACCAACTGTATTTCTACCCTGGGAAATAATATCTCCTAAGAAGGTTCTTTAAGATGATTCTTTATGCCCCACAGGAATTCTTTCTTTGCTTATTTTTGAGCCACTTCCCTCCTACTCTCTTGCTGGATGATCTGCATTTTCACTAGGTCAGACAGTCATGCATCTATATCAACAGTTTCAGAGTTAGCTCAGCCATTAACTTATATACATATATATATAAGAGAGATTTTAGTAGTTGGGATATATATAAAATCCCAACTATTAAACAATCTCTTAATGTTCCTTACTTACTGATACCAAAGCCACATAGCACTTCTTTGATTATGGCTCTTATAAATGCATCTACTCTTTCTCTGGCTCTTTGTATTCTCTGGTCAAAGCATACCTGTTTGTGTATTACATACCTATTTAGAATGGACTACTAATAAGCTTTTTAAAGACTGATACCATAGTTCCTCTTATTTCCTTCCCCAGCGAAGGTGCTTGATCTATAAATATTATCTTCACTCCCCACTGAATAACTTAATGATGTCATAAATAGATAGCTAAGGGTTAATGTTTCTTTTACCTGTAAAGGGTTAACAAAGGGAACCAAACACCTGACCAGAGGACCAATCAGGAAACTGGATTTTTCCAAATGAGGAAAGGAACTTCTGGGTACTTTTTTCTTTGTCTGTCCTGTTTGTTTATCTCCTCGGCTATGAGAGAAGAGGGTTTCTTTCTATCTCCAGCTTCTCTTTCTACCCTTCTGTTACAAGTGTGAGTAAAAAGGAAAGCAATAGGTTTAGTATTGTATTTTGTATTTACATGTGTGTACCTTGCTGGGAAGGTTAAGTTGGATACTTTTTAAATCAACTGTTTATCCTATTTTCTTTATAAGCATAGCCCCTCGTATTTATGTCATCTGATGCAGAGTTTATATGTTTATGTCTTTTCTCTTCTTTTTAATAAAAGCCTTTCCTTTTTAAAAACCTGCTTGAAGGGTTTTTTCTCTGGTTTAAGGCCTAGGAACGAAGGGGGGGGGCAATCTCCTTTGTGTTACGCCTTGACTCTAGTTTGAATCATAGCCTCGGGGGAGAGGTAAATTGCCCTCTCTGTCTTCATTCAAAGAGTTAAGTACAGTATCGCCCAGGATAACCCAGGGGGGGAGCTGGGAATGAAATAAAGCGGTCGACAAGGGAGGGGGTTGTTTTTTCGCCTTTGGTGTGAGACTCAGAGCTTCTGGGTCTTGGGGGTCCCCCCAGGGAAAGAGTTGGGGAGACCCGGGAGAGTTGATCAGGTACTCCAAATCCTGATTGGTGGCAGCGAGATTAGATCCAAGCTGGTAGTAAGCTTGGGGGAGTTTCATGCTAAGCACCCAGATTTTGGACGCTAAGGTCCAGATTTGGGACAGAGGCTTATTACAGAGGTGATTTGTTCTTCATCATGCTGTGTTAAGCTTTGTTTCTTCAGTATCTGCTGAAGTGCTCCTTCCCCTCCAATGATTCTGGGAGTTTAATCAATTAATGTTTCATGGAGGGTTGAACATCAGCTTATTTTTCCTCCCTCTTATTTATGCCAGTTGAGGATTATTCAGTTCCTTACACCATGTCATGTGAAACACGGTAAAGAATCACAAAGAGTCTTTATCTTCGAACACTGAGCACACACCTTTAGATAAAGGAAGACTATATTATCCCTTCAACTTCTCTTTCTGAGATTTTCTGCCTCATTGTAGAGCTTCTGCTTAGAACCTTTCCATCCTCTCCTGCCTGCCTGCCGGCGACAGATCCAAAGAAACAGTCTTGCAATCTTTGTACAGTAAATCAGACAAAAGATTGAATCGATAATATGACATATTATTTGAAATTTGTTGTAAACAGGACTCTGTCCTTTAGATCACTTCCTGCACTTAGTGTATGTTGACTCAACCTACTGTGAAAATGCACTGTTTACAAAAACATAGTTTCAGAAAGTATTTCAAGAATGTATGTTGAGCTTTAGTTAAGCAAACCTTATTACCAAAGATATTTATTCGCTTTTATAACCACTTTACCCAAGGGTGACCAAAGTTGTTGGGTTTTTCTAATGTTCCATCAGTGTTTTAGCTGTGGTTAGCAGTGATCCCCTGGTATTCCCAACCGCAAGCATTCACAATTATAGTTCAGACTGCCCCAACTGAAAAATCCAAGATCTGGCTAAAACAAATCAAGAGATTGCAAACATATATACATGCTGGATTCTTTATATTTGCTTTCTGGTTCATGAGCTTTTAAAATTCATACTTTGAAGTTTTTCTCCACAACCATCAGTAAATAGAAAGTTACTTTAGAAAAAGAAAGCAAGCTGAGATTCTCCTGTAGTCAAACAATTTCAAGAGCTGGGACTGCAGAAAAACTGCTCAATATCACAAGACTTGTGACAAAATTGAGATAGTTGGCAAGACTTGATCTCTACTATGTAACTTATGAGTTAGGTGTGCTAGTAAGTGGGAGGAGGGACATTGGAATGTCACTGAGCAATGCTGCCAGGCATGTCAGCTCAGGGAAGCAATGCACTTTGTAGAGCTCCTTATTCTCCTTACTGCTTGTCCAAAGAGGGCAGTATCTTCTCCCAGCTAGTTGCTGATGATGATGACAGCATATGTGTGAAGGTACCAGGAGGGTGGACATTCTCTCAGGCCACTTACCAGGGCCCAGGGAAAGCCCCACATTTCTAGGAATACTAGGGATCCTAGAGATCTCTTTGCCATGGGAAAAGGCAGAAAAGCATGGAATTTGCATTTTTACACAGAATCTTCAGTTTTTACATTTTATGAAAAAATAAAAATATATACAGTAGAATCCTGTTTATCTGAGCCTCCATTATCCAGTTCTCTGTATAAACCAAACTGGGATTCGCGCTATCACCCCCAGGAGGTGGGGCTTCAGCTGAAGCTCACCACCTGCAGCTGACAGTGGGAGCCCTGCCACCAGGGCAGACAGCCTGACCCCGCCACCCAGAGCTGAAACTGTCAGCCCCAGTTCAGTTAATACAGACAGCCAAATAATAGAGACTCATTTAAAGTGGGCTCTACTATATATCAATAAAACATTGTGTTCAACTGATGCTTATATATATTGCGGCTAGGGAAACTAAAGATCAGAATTTCATTTTAATTGCAAAAAAGCAAAGGATTTTTATGTTTTTTATAGGATAATTATGGGTTTTTTTGTATCATGGAACACTAGGATCCCTGATGATTACACAAATCTGTTTCTAGCACCCAAGGAAATAATAAAACTGAGATTTTCTTATGCCTAAGGGACTTGGATAGCCAATTGCCCTTAATTAAGACTCTGTCTGAGACACTGTATGTTGATTTAAAAAATCAATATTTTTGCCTTCTTTCTTTTTCAGAACTTAGAGTGGGATTTTCAAATAATTTGGGGCCTGCTCTCAACTCCATTAGGTGCTTCTGAAAAAGTGTTCAGAAACTTGAAAAATATAGGGGGGGAGAAATGAAATGAAGAAAATGATAGTTATATCTGATAATTTTTCAATCTAAAATATTGGTAGGAGTTTCTAGCAGCTCTCTTCTGACACAAGAGATAAGTTCTTCCATTTTTTTAGAGTAAGCATCTTATTCTTTCCCTCTCCTACCCTTTAAGCTAAAGCACTCTGCATATTAAACTTTATTTAACAGTTCCTTTTGAGTTTTCTTTAAGCAGCTTTAAATTTTGCTAAAATTCTTAAACATCATGACGTGCTTTTCTTGCCTTAAATGAGTTTGCATTATCTGAGAGCTTCAAGAATGGCATTATTTAGGTGTAATTAAGAGGAAAATTTGGCCCATTTGTGGCCTGAGAATTTTTTGGAACCTGTCAAATTCCCAAATTTACTTATAAAAACTTTTACCCACCCAAAAGGCCATATAGCAGGAGACTTACCATAAGCTCTCTCCTAAGTATTGCTATAGATATTTGAGTACCAGATCACCCTCTGCCATCTCACTGCTCACACAGATTACTATGATTCTCAGAAGAAGAAGTAGGAGGGAAGAAGGGAAACTGAAACATTGTTGCTGGAAACACAGGCAGGTAAAGGGCATCTGTAACACTCTGTACCTCAAAACAGCACCCTGAAACCCATATTCCCCACTGTCAGATAATTATGATATGATTTGCAAAAGTATGCCTTGTGAGGTATTATTTTAAAAGTCTTAATCAGCTGAACAGTAGTCCTGTTGGATTGTATGTGCAGTCCCTACAAGTGAGATTATGAAGTTTTGCTGCAATATGTTGTGAGGCTGGGAGCACCCACAACCAACCTTTCAGTTACAACAAAGGAATAGCTATCACCAACCAGATAGGCATTAATGGCTCATCAATTCCCCATCCACTATCCCAGAGATTTCTTGGAAAAGGCATATATATGAGGTGGGGATGGACTAACCCATGCCACAGCAAAGATCTTTCCAGCAAGCTGGAAGAAAGTATAAATGAGAGACGGGGACATCATCACTTGGACTCTCCCCTCCCCAACCTATCTCAGCACCTGGAAAATCTCTGCAAGAAAAAGACTTTGAACTGGGCACGTTTGGTCCCAGGCTGGAAAGTGGTCAAGTCTGTGTATTGAGGAACTGTAACCTGCTTGGGCCTCTCTATTGGTGGTTCATGAGTGGTTGGGAGATCATTCATTTAACTCAGTTGGGTGTGTCCCTGCCTGTGCATGTCTATGTAAGTGCAGTGCCTGTTAGAGGTTTGTAGCTTGAGATCAGCATCACAGTGTGAGAGGTCACCCAGGTTGGTGGGTTTGGAGGTCTCAGCAGTCCCACAGTCCAGGTTGTGGACAGGACAAGAAGTAATTGTCAGCAAGGGAGATTTAGGTTAGATACTAGGAAAATCTTTTTAACTGTAAGGATAGTTAAGATCTGAAACAGGCTATATATGGAGGCTGTTGAATCCCTGTCATTGGAGGCTTTTAGGAACAGTTTATACAAACACCTCTTAGAGATGGTGTAAGTATTTAATCCTGTCTCATCATGAAGGGATGGATTAGATGATTTCTCAAGGTCCCTTCCAGCCCTACACATCTACAAGTCTAAATCCATGGGAGTTTTGCCATTGACTTTAATGTGGTGTGATGGGGGCAAGGCCAGATGGCTACAGTAAAGTACTGAGAAACAGGTATGTTAGCCCCAGGCTAAACAAATCCCTAGGACCCTGGTAACCAAATGGCTGTTGCTCCAGGTTAATCAAGGCACCTGGAGCCAATTAAGATCTTTCTAGAAGGCAGTAGAGATAGCTACTTTGATTAGAACACCTGCAGCCAATCAAGGCAGGCTAATCAGGGCACCTGGGTTTAAAAAGGAGCTCACTCCAGTCAGGCAGGGAGAAGCCAGAGGAGAAGGAGCGTGTGTGAGGAGCTGGGAGCAAGAGGGCAAAGAGCTGAGAGTAAGAGAGTGTACTGCTGGAGGACTGAGGAGGACAAGCATAATCAGACACCAGGAGAAAGGTCCTGTGGTGAGGATAAAGAAAGTGTTTGGAGGAGGCCATGGGGAAGTAGCCCAGGGAGTTGTAGCTGTCATGCAGCTGTTACAGGAGGCATTATAGACAGCTGCGATCCGGGCCCGCCCTCTACTCTGGGTTCCAGACCAGGGCCCTATGGGTTCCCCCCCAAACCTCCCAACTCCTGATCAGACACAGGAGGAGCTGACCCAGACTGTGGGTTCCACAAGAGGGGAAGATCACTGAGGTGAGCAAATCCGCCAATAAGTGGAGGACCCACCAAGGTAGAGGAGGAACTTTGTCACAGTGGCCAGTATCAGACCATAATGACACAGACACATATAGAAACAAAGCACCATTAACATAGTAGCATATATGTTGACACTGAAACTAAATGTAACCTAAGTCCATTTAGAAATTAACACAAGATTATACAGAAAATTGCCCTACTTTAAAGAAAGAAAAGAACAAATATGGTCTTATCTTAAACATTTCAGCACTATTATTGGTTACTTTTAATAGTGTCAGATTTAGGACATAATAACTGATATCGTTTGGTAAATACATCTACTGTCTTTCCACACAACTTGGAAAAATATAAATCTGACACAGAACTTCAAGTAACAATTTTGTGAAAAATTATATTGCTTTATAAAGTACGGTATTTTAGTACTACAGTGTTACACTGTCATTACAGGAACACTTCCAATTGCTTTGAGAATGAGTAATTTTCTAAGAGAGGACCATTATTTCACCAAAAAGGCTTCATATGTTGTATTATTTGGTGAAGTAGTCCTGTTGACTTTAATGGGATTATACTCGTGAGATGGATTGTTTGCATAAAAAAGAGTTGCAGGATTGAGTCCAGAGTCTAAAATGAAAATCTTAAATCTGTCAAATCTCTCTCTTTTTTAAACTTTCTTCTGCATTACAAGTAACTACATGTCATAATTTCCCTACTTTGTGATAGAAGTGGTCTCTTTGGCAATTTTTTCAGGGGCCCAAAAGTCCTGCAAGCATGGGCTTAACATATATGAGTATTCCCATGAACTACTCTGGACTAGTATCACTGAAATGATTATTTATAGGAGTAAAGGATTGGATCCTTTAGGCCAGATACTGCTCCCCTTACACACACTGATTATTTCTTTACTGCATGACTAGTTCCCCTGGCTACATTCTCAGTTCTTGCTCTCCTTCACTTGTGAAGACAGAAGAAAATCTGCCCCTTATGTTTTTAAGCTTAGAGGACCCATTGTAATAGAGGACATCTGTCCCCTGCCTAAAATATTGCTTCTAATGCTATTTCTGTTGCACAGGAGTTGAAAACTCAATCACAACTATCTTTTATCTCTGTATTACTGTACTAAGTCTGAATGCATTGCTGCCTTATTTTCCAGTCTCAAGATGTCTTTTTGGAAATATTTTTCCCCTGGTCAAAAATGGAATTAATGTACTTTATTATTTCTGTAGAAATAATATACTTGGAATCTGTGAAAATGAAATTTCACGCTTATTGCACAATGGGAGACTTACTGCTAAGGAAGACTGCTTCATTAACTCAAGAGTAGCATAGGAAGGATTCCTGAGACATGGGTTGCCACACATTGAGAACTCTGTGATCAGTGCAAAAACATCTTATGACTCACTGGTTAGCTATGGGAAAAAATGTCATTTACCTTAATGTGAAATAGGACAATCATTCAATAAGGACCCTAGTCTACTGCCCTTATTCACATTTAGTTGTACCTTACTCTGTAACTAGTCCCATCACAGCTGCTGATGGAATATTCTTTGCTGTTTCAGCACACTCGTGAATGATGTGTGCAACCAGTACAATGTAAATAATATCTGTCTTCAATACACCTGTACAGAAGGTCATACATTACTGTTTTCTCTTAAAAAGGCATGTCTTAAAACGTGTCCTAGTAACATAAGCACAGGGTTAGAACAAGATGTTATACCAAAGCATTGATGCACTTTCTTTTAATGGAGAAATGCGATATGAGAAGAGTAAATATTTGCTAACTAGACAAAGAGAGACACACAGATGCCAAATATTGAAGGATATCCATGTATGTTTCTGTGGAACACTGTAACATTGTTCATCTAACCGAAATATATTACCACTTGTGTAAATAAGGTCGGTTTTGGCTTTGGTTTTCTGTCATCACTAAATATTTCTCCATGCATGATTGAGATTTATGTAACCCTCCTGCCCATCAGGGTTCAGTTTCTAGGGGTTCCATTTCAATAACACAATGCAAAACCAGCTCGAGTCTCCAACCAGTGACCTGGGACAATTAAATACCACCGTCACCACGCCCCTGGGCACCTCTAAGAGGCAATACTTCCCCTCTCACCAGCACGGACTCTGAAGGTAGCAAAAGCCTTTTAATAAAGGAGGGAAACAGTGTGAATTATGTTGCGGAAACACCACAAACAGGATTCATAACACAAACCATGAGCAAAAGACCCACTCCCAAGTAAGTTGGGACCCTCAGGGTCTTAAGTGCAGCAACCCAACAGTCGCTCCACCCATAGTTTCTGACCTTGGTCAATGCAGCCCCTAGAGTTCAGAAGTTCCTCTGCAGAGTTTGACTCCCAGCCTGGGTGGAAGTGAGAGGAGATGGGGGAGGGGGGGAAGCAGGCTCCTGTCTCGGGTTGATTGCCACACCTCTCCATGGGGTTCTGCTGCAGATTACCGCCAGCTGCGTCTCTCTGCCAGTTGCCCTGCTACCCACTACACTCACCACACCTCTCCACTATCTGCTCCTCTCTCCTAGCTATCCTGCTACCTGCTCTGCTCTGCTATCTGCCCTGCAATCCAGTCCGTTTCCCACGGTTCTCCACTATCTGATCCTCTCTGCTATCTGCCCTGCTAACTGCTCCTCTCTGCTCACCACGCTTTTCTGCTATCCACGCCTCTCTGCTAGCCATCCTGCTAGCCGCTCCAATCTGTTATCCACCCTGCTACTCGCTCTGCTTGCCATGCCTCTCCACTATCTGCTCCTTTCTGCTAGCCATCCTGCTAGCTGCGCACCTGTCTTTAGCCCCGCCCCCAACACAGCTCTCAGCGATCTGAGCTCTTTAGTGACTTCAGGTCTCAGTGATTTTAGCTGGTAGTAGGGGAGCCTCAGTTCCAGTGCACCACTAGCTCAAAGTATGTCTAATGCTTAGACTCAGGTATCAGTGATTTCAGCTCTGTAGCATGTAACAAGATTCCAAATGCAGTCAAAATTAGGTCTGTTATTGCATACTGGAGGGAGAGGGAGACAGGGACAGTGCCAGGCACTAGAACAGCAAGTGCATGCCTGGTGCAGAATGCCACTCGCTGTGACGGCAGCAGTCAGGCAGTCTTTGGCAGCATTTCTGCAGGAGGTCTGCTGGTCCCGTAGCTTCAACAGCAGGTACACTGAAGATATGGGACCAGCAGATCACCTACAGAGCCACCACCCAATCCACATGACTGGAAGACCTCCCACAGGAACACCACCAAAGGCTGCCTAACTGCCATGCTTGGGGTGTCAAAAAACATAGAGCTGCCCCAGAGAATGAAGGGGTCAAAGTAGCATTTAAGGCCCTCAGAAGGAGTCCACCCTACCAGGCACAGGTGCCTGCTACCAGTTTATCTGTCAATCCACTGGATTTTGGAACCCCTGTAGTGAGTGCTACTTAGGTGAGGGCGAGTCCCTCTGTCATAAAATGCCAAGTACAGTTCTACTGTCCTTGATTCGCATAACCAGGAGAATAACTCTGCATTACTCCTGACCCAATAACAAAGAGACTGGGGATCCCACAGCAGCCAAAGTGACCATTTGGGCAAGCAGTCCATCGCACTAGGCAGGGTGGGTGTGCCCATGTAAATGAGATTAGCCCCTGAAGTCCTTTTCCACAGCTCACCACCAGATGTCAAGGGAAACCTCATTTTGACTCTGCTTACATCTATACACACACAACACACACACACACACAATTGACAAATATCCTGTACAATGTTGGTGTTGGTAACTTGAGCAACACCGTGTGAAATATTATGACAAAATTGTCATTATTTTTATTTTACACTAACAGTAACTTTCTATTTTGGTAATTCCATTTATTTGCTCCGTTCTAAGGAATGAATGTATTTCCCTTCCCCATTTCCCAGAAGGATGCAGATGCATCAGATGTAGGTAATAGTGAAAAAGGAATGTTGTGGAGCCTCGTAGGCAGTTCAATGAGCAAATAATACATTAGCCCATGGATTTTTTTTTCATTCCTATGCCATAAAAGCAACAAGTTCCTTTTTGTGCATTGCACTGTATCTTAGACATCCTCTCAGAAAGGAAGGCTAATCATCAGGTTAAGGTGCTGGATTCAGACTCAGAAGATCTGGACTGAATTCTAGACTTCCACAGACTTGCTCTGTGACACTGGGCAAATCACCATACTCTCTGTCCCCTAGTTCCCCGTTGATCAGAATCCTTCTTTTGTGTATTTAGATTGTAAAGTCTTCAGGTCAGTCACTGGCTCATTGTTTATGTGTATATACACTATGCTTAGCACAATGAGGCTACTAGAGTGCAAAGACCACTGCCTGTCATACTGACCAATAGTGTTTGCTTGTGTTCCCCCATCAGTTGGTATCCATTAGCTGTCTCTTGTCTTACAAGCCCTTTGAAGTTGGGACCACCTTTTGATTCTGTGCAGCACTAGCAAAACAGGGTCCTGGTCCATGACTAGGGCTCCTAGGCACTATGTTTATACAAATAATAAAGAATCATTTTGTTTTCAGCCTGTAGGTGCTTCGGTAATGTAAACAATGATTTTACATGTTCAATCAAGTCACTACTGAGCATTCATTAGGTATAACTGTAAACACTGGGGACGATCTTCAGCTGTTAATGAATATAATTCTTAAGTCAATGGAACTACGTTGCCTTACATCAGCTGAGGCTCTGTCCTATTATTTTAAAAAATAAGTCTAACTTCAGAGAAGTTTAAATTGTCCCCCAAGACAATCTCTCAAGATAGGGATGTTATCATAAGGAATGAGTTTACTAATGTAATCTCTGGTGCCACTGACCCAAAGAGAGTTGCATTATACTTGTTCACACTGTGAACTCAGCTTTCAGAATTTCACCTTCAGAGCTTTTGCCCTATGGAATGAAAGAGTGAGTTATTAATTCTCCCATGACAGGAGTACTGAGCCACATGAACCCTTGGATAGTTAATAACCCTGGGGAGGAGGAAACTGAGGCAAAGAGTGACCGCAGTGCTACACTCAGCCAGCAAGGGGCACTACAAGGCAGTAACATACAGGACACGTGGCCTGTACTTTTGAACTTTCATGTGAATAAGAGCTTCATCTGTTGCAGCTCATGAGTTCAATTCTGTGTTAAGAACAATTGATAATGATGGAGTCTCCCATCAAGTTCAGCAGTCACTTATTATGTCACATATTATGAGTCCTGAGAAGCAACCAAAGACCACTTTTGGACCTGAAGCTCCATCCACAAGTGCCATAAGAGAGGACAATTGTAGATGTGCGCTCCTTTTAGCCATATGTCTCTGCTTGATTGCTGCAACCCACAAACTCCAAGGTGACAGAGTTGCCACCATTGGATCTAGTCATGGGCCAAGAGCTCCAAGATATTGTAGTCACGATTGGAGATTGGAAAGTGTCTTTGTAACACTTTCTTCATCTGTCCCTAAAATGAGTTCCAGTCTGCAATGCTCTGTAGAAGACAGCCTTTGCTAGCCTACATTCAGACATACAGACCACATGGCCACACCATCACAGCTGCACTGTCACTATAAAATCTTCAATGCTTGTGACGTTGAAGTGTTCCAGGACTTGGGTGTTTGGAACCAGATTTTGCCATTTAATTTGTATCTACTGGAGACTTTGTAAAGTGGAATTGTCCAAGTGTTTCTGTGGTATTTCTAATTAGTCCACATATTGCAGCCATAGAGGAATGCAGTGATGACAGCACAGAAATCATCAATTTTTGCTTGCAGTCTGATACCATGTTCATTCCAGAGATGACTCTGAAGTTTTCTGAAGGCGCTGCTGACAGCACAAATGCACTTTGCAATGTCATGATCAAACACTGTGTATCCTGAAATATGCTATCTTTATTATAAAGACCTATTAAAGTCTAACAACTTTAAGTGCCAGCCCATTTGTACACGACCAAAAGAGATGTAAGAGAAGATTGAACAGTGAGTGCTCTAGAACATAGGATAGATGGGGTGGTTTTAAAAAATACCCTGAATGCAAACATTCCTCTTTACATAGAGAGGAAATAATGAATAAAATAAAGCCCTAACTTTGTTACTTATTGCAGTTATTTTAATTCTGTGTTCTGTTTCCAGTCAATCCTCAGCACCCCTGCCTGAAACTAAGGCTCTGCTCCTTGAACGAAGCCCCAGTAAAGAGGCTTTGAATATTAGAAACAAGCAGAGATTCAAAACCTAACCTCCTAACCATGGTCATGGTGTGCAGCAGCTCCAAAGTCCATCCAGAGTCACACTGGTCCATTCCTTGGACTAGAATATTGACTAGATGCCAGCATGGCCCTGATGTTGGGGTTCATAGCTGTTGAGACACTATCAGCAGGGCCATAACATGCCCTTACTCCAGCTCAAACATAAATTTCTATGCTGGGCTTGTAAAGCCCAATTCTATGTTGTGGAGTCTTGCCTGTGAACTTCCTCTACAGCAGGCCTTCTCCACATTTTTGGGGGAAGATAGGGAGGAGGGATTTGAGGGCTTTTTATGGCTCTGGTGCTGTTTTGTGTATTATTAATAAATGTTTTTATATGTTTAGCACCAACAGTATACATGGTGCTGTACAAGATGCAGATGTCAGTATCACCCTGCTCCAAGGAATCTGCAATCTAGAAGACCCAGAGGAAGGACTCGCTTCAGATAGTTTAATATTTTTTTTCTTAATCTGTTAATTAAAAACCACCACTGACATATTTGTGGGCCTTATGGGAAGACATAGTTCTTTAGGAGAAATTTACATGAGGAGCAGGTAGGTTGGGAGGTCCCTTCAGGCACAGTGGGATGTGTATGAGCTGGAAAAAATGAGAGTAGGAGAAGGAAAGAAACAGAAGTGTGGAGGCTGCCATTACTGACTGAGCAAAGGAGTGAAAAGCTCCAAGGTGTATAGCAGAGTCATTCTGGGGCCCAAAATGTAAGACAAAAGGTGTAAACTTCATGCCATGAGCAACAGGAAGCTTCTGAAGTAATCCGCAGAGAGAAGTGATATAATCTACCTAGGCAAGTAAGTATATTTTGGATGATCTGGAAGAGAGACAAAAAGTTGAGGTAGGTACTTTCTCTTTCCTTAATTCTTCCCCCATAATACAAAAATAATCAGATTTGGAAATAGATGACAGGAAACAAATGAAACAGAACCTCTTTGTTGCTAGGACCTTGAGGAAAAATGACTCAACACTGAAAAAAGTCAACTTTTATCTTGCACAGCAAAATAGCAAAGGGTTGTCTGGTGAATAGTTTTCTTGTACTCTAATCGTCAAGAAATTGAATATTTACTTTTTCAATATGTCAATAATATGAAAGGAAATGTTTGCCTTCCACTTGACACCATGAAAAAAAGTACCACAAAAAAGTTTTCTGATGTCATTATCCCTTTGGTGGGAAAATTATGTTCTTGATGCTATCATGAAAAGAACACTAGGTATGTTGTTACTGCCTCATGCTCTTCAGAGTCAACAAAAAGTAGTGAAAGATAGGAGCAGATTAGCATCATACACAGTGATGGGAGGAGCCTGCCAGAAATTATGAGTAAAGAGGATGGGGGGATGGTAGATTAGTAAGGAAAAGGGGATAGGAAAAACCGAAAGATGGATAATTTAATCCCCACTTCAGAAAAACTCTTTTCTCTCTCTCTCTCTCTCTCTTAGAAAGGTGACTAGGAAAACAAACTAACCAATTATCAGTGTTCTTGAAAATGTAACCAGATATGTGTGCATGCCTAAACAGAGTAAGTGCGTGATTTTACTGCTGTAATCCCTATCCACACCCCCTATTCCCTGATCGCCTCTGCTAGGCCTACAAGACTTCTTTTAGTTTCCTGTCTAGTCCCTTACCTTAGAGCAGCTGCCATTTCCCTGACAGCAGCCTGGCTTCAGTTTCATTGCAAAATCATGGGAGGTGGGGGCCAGCAGTGCTATAGGCATCCTCACTACCACATGCCAAGACTACAGGGAATTACTGCCAATGTGAAAAAGGGCAGCTTGGCTTCAACTTTATAATGGGCACCGGTGGCCATTTTGAATGTGGGAAATTCACAAGTTTGATGTAATCATGAGAAACTAGGGTGGTGGGGGGAATCAAATATCAAATACTTTCAGCTGAGTCCCTTAAGATTTGCTTCCTCCTTTTCTTTTGAAAATGACTGTAGAGTCACAACATATGTTTATAAAATTTTATTGATTTGTTTTTCTCTGATCTGCTAGGCAATTAACTTTTCTGCTAGCCAGTTAACAGTAGCAATAAGGGCCAAATTCAGTAAGTCTAGAGTCCGTCTTAAAGAATAACAAAATTGGCTCAATCCCATGCCCTGGGTGGCATAGTTTGGGTGATTTCCAAGTGTGACTGGTGGAACTGTGGGCATGTAACATATGTAAATGAGACTCTCTGTAGACAGTCTTTTCCATTTCTACCAACAAAGGGAGGAGAAAGCTTCTTCCATTAAGAAGTTTCTAACTATAGGTTTATGTATAGATTATTTCCCTCCATCCCTCTATCTCCCATCACTAGTTTCTTTTTTTAAAAAAATAGAGAATCCCCTCCACAATTTAGACAATCCCCCTCTCCATAATCATAGCCTGCCTCTATTTAATGTGCTTTTCATAAGCACAGGAGGGCAAATGAGGCCCTGGGTGTCTCTGTTGCTGTTAAGGAGGCAGCAATGGGTCACAGCAGGTGTGTCAGGCACAAAAGGACAGCTTATGAAAAATGTTTGCCATTGTCTCCATGTTCTCCATTGTCACTACAGTCCAGGATTCTGAAGGTGCCAGTAGGACGTGCCCAGAAGTAACTCCCATCAGTTTTCCCTTCCCTATAACTCTTCCATCCAAGAATTAATCCCACAACCACTGAAAACAGCTCAGCACATTTAGAATTGCTGACATCATCTGCATTCCTGATGCACCATCACTGAGTGCTGCTGAAGGCATGGGTTGTCTTGCATAAACTGCATGGAAATTTGAACTTTTTGTCATGTGCTAGCATCAAGAATGGGGCCAAAGAGTTCTTGACTCTTATGTTCTGGGTTCCCTTTGTGAATGAGTTAAAGAGCTCTTAAATATCAGACAGCTGAAATATTTGTGGTACAGTATCTATAATGTACAGTAAGCCTAAAAGGATGTGTTCTTTGCAGTTAGTGAAAACATAAGCTGAACAAGCCTGGAGATATACAAATTTGCTTCAGGCTTTGGTGCACAACTCAAAGCCTGCCCAACCCACCTCTACAGTCCTTAATGGGAAATAATGAGGTCTTTGATGTAAGTGCTTTGAACTGCTCCTGTTTAAATTAAGCTCCCAGTCAGATGAGAGCACCCTGCAAAGTTCTCTAAGCCTGCATACTCAATTTCTTTAGCATATGAAAAATATAACTTGTCTTCTAAACTTGCCAGTTGGTTATCTTAAAAATATGTGAAAGTGAATAAAAAATGTGTCATGTTCTTCATGATCAACAAGATGCTTGGCTCCATGGGCAAAAATTAACTGTAGGTGTGGTGAGTTAGCATTGTCTAGTCAGAACAGAACAAAGTAAACACAATTAGATTCTTGTGGCATATTCAAGGAATATATAAAAGAGATGCAGGTGGATGACTGCCTTAATTTTGGAAGTGTTAGTGTGCACAGTTGTGTGGGTAATACTGGAAATGAGGGACAAATTTTTCAAATTTGGGTCCACAAAGACAGGTTGATAAACCCAGAAGACTGTGAATGTCATTCTCGGGCACTGTCTAATCACCCTTCACACTATTGTATTCTTTGCAGTAAAATTTCAAAAGGATACATTTAGAGTAGATCACAATATTCATTCTATTGTATAATGTGTGGTGGAATATATTATTATAGCATATTAGTTAAGCATGTCTACATGTTATTACTATACTTTATAACATGCTTTACTGGATCCTACTAAAGGATGTACAGTAATATCTGTTCCACATTGGATTAATCTATGAATCGTATAATTACACATTTATGTATATGAACACTACTATTTTGGGTAAAATATTAAACTGAAGACATAACCATCCATGGTCATTAAAAGATGCTAAGGTACGTCAGAGCTATTAAACTTGGGGTCTTGGCTAAATTCCAACACAGGTTAATATCTATCATCCTGTAATTCTTTGCTCCTGTTTTTAAAATCTGTTGTCCAAGATCCTCTGATGCACATAAATTCTGCTCAGTGCAGATGAGGAAGGGGCAAAACAGTGGATTAATTAATGTTTATGCTCTTCTCCTGGGACCAGTTAGTCACTATGCATAACTTAGAGCAGCCTCAACAGCTTATATTGGCACCTACGGGCTGTTACATGAGTGGTTTTTTTTAGAGCAAACCATACTCCAGCCATAACCAGTTGCACCCCCAGAGTACCTCCCTGACATGGCCTCTGTATTGGGAAAGGCTGCACAGAACAAACTATGTGAACTCTATCCCTGCTGGAAGAATCCTCAGCTGATTTATTAAGGCCACCTTCTGGCTCTTTTGCACATCAAAATGGATCAAATGGGCTAATGCCGAGGTTAGGATCTGGCTCACTGTCTAATTTGCAAGTGCAGAACAGCTCTAACACAAAGGTTGTATTTCAGTCTTGGGTGAACTGAGCTAAGGTCAAGATTTTTGTTGTTGATTTTAAGCCTGAAATTAAGCTCCTAGATAAGGGGCTTCAGTCTAAAATTATCGATATGCATCCATTTTTAAAAATACATGGGGCCAAATAGGAATTTGGACAGAGTAAGGAAGGAATAAAAACTGATGGCTCAATTGTGGAGAGTCTGAAAACTCATTCCATGGAAACCGGAATGGGGGTGTGCCACCTGTGCAGCATTTGAAATGCACTCCCATCCTTCCACCAGAAAACTCCTTACTGGGATCCAAATACACAGCTGAGGAGGAGGATGGATCTATCCATAATTTACAAACTGTCCCTTTGTGATGTGCAACTCCTTTTTAGAGCAGGGGGATCTGGGGAAACTCCTTTTGAGAATGACTGCAAGAGAGAAGATGTTGTGGAGCTGGGAGAAGGCTTCCAGTGGCTTTGAGTTAGGGCTGAAACAATGGGCCTCTACACACATTATGTTGCTGTTCAGACAATCTTTTGAGATACACTGGTTGGGTAGGGTGACTCTGTTGCTTGTTCTGTGGTGGAAGAGGGAAGTCTCCAGCTCCTGAGGCAAAGAAGTCCGAGACATAGTACAAAGGAATCCATACATAGTTTCCTGTTCCCATATGTTATGCCCCATGAAGGGTTGATGGGGCCCTGTGCAAAATCTTCTATATTTTGCTCATAGAGAACTCTAGGATCCTTTAGGTTGAAATTATCTAAATGCAATTTTTAAACTCCGTTATTGAATATCAGAGATTAATTTATTTTTGTTTTTAATCTTTCCTAATTTATTCATCTTGAGAGGAGTCAATTACAATCACAAAAAATTAATCATCAATTTAGATGGTAATAAAATAAAAATCCACAGAGCCTTAAGCTACACCACAGCCAACACTTGGATTCAAAATACATTAGCATGCAGATGCTTTATGATATTAGTGTGGAACTGTTGGAAGCTCATGTTAGAAAATCCATTTCTAAGTACAGAATTTTTCACTTATTAGATGTTAGTAATTGGCACAATGCTGCTGCTATGTTCCACCCCACAGTTGTTTGTATTTTAGTGGCACATGAGCGAGCTCTTGCTTTTCACCCAAAGCCTGATCAGAGGTGGTAGTGGCCATGTATGTCAGATGCAAGAGACATCCTGCCCCTTCAGGCAGGCATAGCAGGGCAAAGGAGACTCCAATAGACCTGTTAATTACCCTCTGTGTGTCTGGTAAAAATGGGTTTGTATTAATTAGGACTTTAATATGTACAGTTAGAAGGTGTTAGCTAATACTTTTAAACATCTACTGCATACATGGCATGTAGACTTTAACATGTTTTACGCCAGTCTGTTTAATTTATTTATCGTGCACCTTTTTTCCCCCTTCTCTTTTTGTGCCTTTTTGTCTCAAGGCCAGGATTTCACTCAAACCCTATATTGAGCTTTGGGATATTACTAAAAGATGTTATATAAATGCAAAATAATATTAATAATGATAATGGGCAATTCATTAGCATCTGCAGATTGTGCTAAATTGAAATGGAAATAAAAGGTGACTTAATCAATGGAATAAGTGATTGGGCAACAAAATGGCAAATGAATTTTAATGTGGATAAATGTAAAGTAATGCACATTGGAAAAAATAACCCCAACTATACATACAATATGATGGGGGCTAATTTAGCTACAACGAGTCAGGAAAAAGATCTTGGCGTCATCGTGGATAGTTCTCTGAAGATGTCCACGCAGTGTGCAGAGGCGGTCAAAAAAGCAAACAGGATGTTAGGAATCATTAAAAAGGGGATAGAGAATAAGACTGAGAATATATTATTGCCCTTATATAAATCCATGGTACGGCCACATCTCGAATACTGTGTACAGATGTGGTCTCCTCACCTCAAAAAAGATATTCTAGCACTAGAAAAGGTTCAGAAAAGGGCAACTAAAATGATTAGGGGTTTGGAGAGGGTCCCATATGAGGAAAGATTAAAGAGGCTAGGCCTCTTCAGCTTGGAAAAGAGGAGACTAAGGGGGGATATGATAGAGGTATATAAAATCATGAGTGATGTGGAGAAAGTGGATAAGGAAAAGTTATTTACTTATTCCCATAATACAAGAACTATAGGTCACCAAATGAAATTAATAGGCAGCAGGTTTAAAACAAATAAAAGGAAGTTCTTCTTCATACAGCGCACAGTCAACTTGTGGAACTCCTTGCCTGAGGAGGTTGTGAAGGCTAGGACTATAATAACATTTAAAAGAGAACTGGATAAATTCATGGAGGTTAAGTCCATTAACAGCTATTAGCCACGATGGATAAGTAAAGGTGTCCCTTGACTCTGTTTGTCAGAGGGTGGAGATGGATGGCAGGAGAGAGATCACTTGATCATTACCTATTAGGTTCACTCACTCTGGGGCAGCTGGCATTGGCCGCTGTCGGTAGACAGGATACTGGACTAGATGGACTTTTGATCTGACCCAGTACGGCCTTTCTTATGTTTTTATGTAAGCCAAGATCTAGAAGATAACTAGTGATTTTTGGTTGCATTAATCTGATATGCCTAAAAGGGGCCTAATCTACAGAAAGTGTTGAGCACGCTCACAAGTTGGATGCCCAAGAAATGAGACGCACAAAATTACTAATTGCTATTTTTTGTAAATCTTAGTCCATCTGTTCTCATTATACAACAGTATATAATATTTTCTATCATGTTCTTCATGCTTTCTGATGGGAGGCCATGCAAGCTGCAGCCAGAGTAAAATTTCCCCATGTAAATTAAACAGATTAGTTTGTAACTACAGTTAGGTGTAATTATCTCCAGGTGTAATTATCATCCAGGTTTGAAGTAATTGACAGAACATTTCATAAAATTGTAGCCCTTCTCCTGTTCACTGGCCCTGTATGAGGTTGTTTAAGATAGAGGAAGTCTGCCTTGTGACTTTTTACACAACTTTGGGAAACTGGGCCTGAGGATCCCTTATGTGCCCTGTGGTGTGTGTCAGTGTGTGTTCACCTTAGGTCACAGGCACTCAGATAAACCACCAGGAACAAGGCTTTATTCTGTAAAGAACATAGAACAGGATTACAGTCCAGCAATCTCCTCTCTGCTTGCCTGCTACTGCTCCCAGCTCAGACAGTGATGAGACCTCCTGCTCGGAGGGCTGAGGGTAAATCCTGTCAGGAACTGAGAAGTTCTCCCAACGTGCCGCAGCTTGTAGTCCACAACTTGTAGTTCCCAGGGCTGTTGTTGAAACATACTGGACTTTGGGCTACAAAATGTTTTAGTACCTTTTTGGTCTCACATTAGAAAGCATTTGCTGAATATTTGTATTGAATATGTTTGGAAAATATTAAAGTTGATTGGTGCGGTGTGTGTCCTTTACCACTGATAAAAAGGATATATTAGAAGTGTAACTATGAGGAATATTACAGTTCAAACACAAGGTTGTTCTGATGCCATCATGATAACCATGACAGCAGAGTATGTGTGGTGTGTGATGCCAGTGGAATTATGCAGCTTTATTCACAATGAAGAATCCACAGCAGAATCTAACCCTGAGTAATACCATACCACATATGTATATTGTAAGGTACTACTCTATACGAATAAACATGTCAGAAACAGACTTATTGTTAATGCTTTGTTCAATAGCCAACTGAATATCTTTGTGCAGGTACAAAATATCACTGATTAAGTCGGTGCTAAATGGTGGGTCTAGAGGAGCTAATGTAGTTAGCAGGAACCAAAGTGGCATGAATAATTTGCAGAAAATAGTTAATTTGTTTAATTTAGGTTTTTTTTTCCCTGCTGGTAAAATATCCACAATGAAATTACAATTTCCTCATATCTATTTGAATTTAGACACTGCATTTTTTTGAATTGTTTACTCTGTGGATTGATTGCAAATATTTATATAGCAAGCCATATTGTTTAGTTGTGATTAGTCAGGTAAATTACATAACATTGCTTCTGACTGGATGAGCATGAAAGCATTTCTGATGTGAATATAAAATTTCTGCTTTCTGTGACCATCTATCCCAGGAAACTGGATTATGTCAATAGTCATGGAAAGCACATATAAAATAAAGGTAAACTTATCAGTTATTTTTAAAAACTAAACACATATTTGAGGAATATTTCTGCATTTATTTATATAGCTCGAATAAAGCCATACTGAGAGCTCGTAGAAAAAAGTCAAGAAATTGTGGTCCCAATGAAGTCAATGGGAGTTTTGCCAGGATTTTACCTCATATCTTTAATGTGAAATGGACATATAAGTTCACACATACAAATGCTGTACAAGCTGTTCTACTAGAATTGTAAGAGTATCCAAACTGAGCCTTTGTTTATATCAGAAATGGAACTGCAAACAAGCACTGGGTCATTAAAAACTATTTTATGGCTGTAAATTGTTAATAGCTTGGCTCTCTATTTCCAGTTTGTTTCTGGTTCACAGAGATAGGAGAAATACCACGTGATTTGTTCTATATCACCTATATTCCTGACTGGTTGAGGTTATCGTATCCACCAAATCTTTCAATATATTTTAGGGTTTTACGTAGCACATGTCAACCTGATATCTATCTACTAGTATCCAGTATAATTAGGAAAGTGAACCTGGTTTGGAAAAATCCATTTTTAGCTAGCTTCCAAGTAACAGACTGTAATTTATTTGAATTTATTAATTCAGATGTAAAAACTTAGGAAGTCAAACTAAGCCATTTGCCCCTAGTTCTAACACAAGTGTCTGTCTGACTTTGCTGAGCATTGGTCTAATGCATTTATTAACTTTTGTAATTCTTTTGTAAACTATTGTTTAGTTTATATTTAGCCTGATATGAGCATTCTCTGAATTTTAGAAGGGAAAAGTATGTTTAATTGATTCTTGCATCAGATGTCATATTATTCTTGGAAACAGAGTTACACAGTGCTCACTCCTGTAATTCCTACAGTAAATGGGAAACCAGGTTAGGATTTGTGTAGATCAGTGGGATGAGAAAGGGGAAGCTTGCACTGTCATGGACCTATCAATTCTGTGCCTAGTGAGATTCAGTCTATAAGGTTGTCTAGCTCTACAAGCTGAAACGTATTCTCCATAACACACAAAAGAAGCAAATATCCATTCAACTGTGGTACAGCAGATACTGATACTTTCTAGAACACCACGCTATTAACTGTTGTTGCCACACTGGCTCATCTAGACTCTAGCTACCTGGAAAATGAACAGGCATTTGGTGGGACAGTCCATCTCTGTCTTTGGACTGGAGCCAAACATAAATCTTACTTATTGAATGTGTATAAAATCTCACCTTTTAGTGTAAAGCATCAGTCTCTCACTGACTGATGCTTTACACCGAAGAGGAGATTTTATAAATGCATTTCCCTATGATTCACTTTTAAATAAAAAGGCATTTTTAAGTACCTTGTTGGAATTTGTTATATTTTCCAAAATTAAGGAAGTCAGAGACATACCGTGCTGAAATCTGGTGCCCCTGAAGACAATAGCAGGCTCTTGTTAATTTCAGTGATGCAGGATCAGGTTCTACAGAAGGGAAATAACAAGCTTCCTTAGGGTAGTAATTAATAAGAATGTGCTACTAGATTTTAATATGCCATTTCAAGCATGAAGATTATGCTGTCAACACAGCTAATATTGAAAACAAGAAGTAGTGATAGAAGATAAAGGGAGGGACTGTGTCTTTGAAGATTCACCACTAATAACTGCATGTGTACCATTTCCATTTTAAATTAGCAATGAGAAACAAGAGCAGTCTGTCTGGGCAATTCTATGCTCCCCACTCTCACAGTATTGGGGCACCTCCCAGTGATTTAAACATTGAAGAACAATCTCTTTCTTCCTTCCCTGCCTGTAGGAGAAATATTTTAATGTATTTGATTACCTATTTCAGTTTACACTCAGCACAAAAGTACCTCCCTATAGCTCTAGGCGTCCTTGGCAATATATAAAGCTACAGTTATAATTCCATCATTTCCATCTACACCAAAGCTGATTCTCTCCAGACAACGACCAGGCAAATAAATTACAATTAAAAAAGTGCCCCACCAAGTCTTGTGGAGCAGGCGTTGTTGTGTAAAGATGTGGTGTATGGTTGCAGAGATCAAACGGCTCATCATCTAGATTGGAAGATGGGGCCCTGGAATGAAGGGACAAAAAGAGTGCATCAGGGAACAGCAGACTTTTCTGTTGTGCTAGACTTATGCAATCTTTGAACAAAAATAATGTAGGGTACACTGCACACTCCTTATGGCAGCTGGTAGAGCAAATACACTACAGGCATGCTTAGAACAGGTATCAGTAGCAGTGTAGATGGTGAGGCATGACATGTAAAGCGAGTAAAGACATGCCTGAACTCTTAGAGTATGTACGGTACACAGCTCTCTACATGCCGAAGCAGTGCTTCCAGGGCCAGTGCAAGGATGTTTCGTACCCTAGACTAATCCTCCTCCTTGTGCCCTCCCCCATCCCTGAGCCCCCACCTTGAGGCACCCCCCTTGCAGCAGCTCCCCACCTCTGCCCTGAGGCACCCCCCCACCCCAGCTCACCTCTGCTCTGCCTCTAACCCGAGCACGCCGTCATTGCTTCACTTCTCCCACCTCCCAGGCTTGCAATGCCTAATCTGATTGGTGTCACAAGCCTGGGAGGCAGGAGAAGTGAAGCAGCCATGGAGTGCCCGAGGAGGCGAGGCAGGGGTGAGCTGGGGCAGGGAGTTCCCCTGTGTGCCACCACCTCCTTACTTGCTGCAGGCGGCCCTTCTCGTGCTCCCCTGCCCCAGCTCCCTCTGCCTAAATGCCGGCAGCGACCAGGGCAGCTGAAGATCCGGCCGCCGCAGTTGCTATCAAAGAAAATGCCGCCCCTCCCGAAATCCTAGGTTGCCTAGGGCGCCTAAATGGTTGCACCAGCCCTGAGTGCTTCCCATGCTTATGCTGCTATTTTTAGCAGTGCAGTGTCCCACTGCTTCCCTGACGCAGGGAAAGGCTCCAGCAATGGGGAAAGTTCTGGTGGGGGATGCAGTGAGGAAAGACTCTGGCAGCACCCTGCTGCTAAAGCCTTTTCTCACTGAAAGTTGCTGCTGGAGCCTTTCCCTGCTGCAGGGAAAGTCTCTGGCAGTAAGTAAAGGCTCTGGCAGGGGTATCCCTGCTGCTGGAGCCTTTGCCCACTGCCTGTTCCTTGCCAGAGCTTCACATTGTCATAAGTAGCTACATACTGCAGTGTGGATGCAGCTCGCTTTTCACTGTGGAGTATAGGTACACATACCATACATGCTGCCTCCAGTATTGTGCAGTGTAGACAGGGCTGTCCCTAGGGGGGTGCAGGGCCCAGGACATTAGAAACTTGGTGCCTATCTGCTGAGGGGTGCTCCCCCCAGCTTCGCTGAGGCCCTCCCTCAACTCCACTCCTTCCCAGAAGGCCCCATCCCTCCTCTTCCTGCCCCACCCCAGCCCTACCTCTTCCCTGCCCAGTTCCATCCCCTCCCCCTGAGCATGCTGTGCCCTCACTCCTCTCCCCTCCTGCACGGTGCCTTCGTCCTGATGCTGCGAAACATCTGATCCGTGGCAGGTAGTAGGCGCTGGGAGGCAGTGGGAGGCGCTGATTGTTGGGGCCTGCTGGTGGGCAGGGGTCCCTGAAGGGAGGAGGGCTCCTCCTCGCCCCCCCCGCTCACCTGCCATTCACCTCCCCATTCACCTCCTCATCCTGCTCGTCCAATTACCTCCCACCACACCTCCCTACCCGTAGGATCCCCCAAAACGCAGGCCTGAGGCAGTTGCCCCGATTTGCCATACCCAAGGGACAGCTCTGTGTGTAGACATAGCCTTAGTTGTTAAATACAAGCTCTCATTATTCTAATGAGATGAACTGTACATTCTCCACCATTATTAATTATAAGTTCCCCCTTTCTCTAAGACCCAGATTGCTTGCTAATTTCAAACATCAGAAGAAGTGAGTTCCAAATTCTAAGTCCCATTTCTATGTAAATCCAGTCTCCACCTCTCATGAGCCTATCCCTATGTGTCATGTACATTGGTCAAACCAGACAGTCTCTACGTAAAATAATAAATGGACATAAATCCCATGTCAAGAAATATAACATTCAAAAACCAGTCAGAGAACACTTCAACTTCCCTGCTCACTCAATTACAGACCTAAAAGTCACAATTCTCCAACAAAAATCTTCAAAAACAGACTCTGGCAAGAAACTGTAAAATTAGAATTAATTTGCAAACTGGACACAATTAAATTAGGCTTAAATAAATACTGGGAGTGGATGGGTCATTACACAAAGTAAAAACTATTTCTCCATGCTAATTTTTCCCGTACTGTTTGTTACTCACACCTTCTTATCAACTGTTGGAAATGGATGCAGCTGTGGATGCATCCTGCTTATCACTACAAAAGTTTTTTTTTCTCCTGCTGATAATAGCCCACCTTAATTGATTAATCTTGTTATAGTTTGTATGGCAACACCCATTTTTTCAGGTTCTCTGTGTATATATATCTTCTGACTGTATTTTCCACTGCATGCATCCAACTGAGTGGATTTTAGCCCACAAAAGCTTGTGCTCAAATAAATGTGTTAGGTCTAAGATGCCACAAGTACTGCTTGTTCTTTTTTCAGCCATGTGGCTCTTCTCACAGTTACGCCAATATGCTGTCGCTGCTGATGCCACTTCTACCACCACTGCAGGTCTTTCCAGGCCCCCTCAGTGGGGGGTTGTACAAACAGCCAGTGCTCTCCTCTCTATAACTTCTCTTTGTGAAGGAAGGGAACTTATTTATATGCTGTTTCCACCTTCCCAGCAGAATTTGCTTTCAGCAGCTGACTGGGTACTACAATCCACATGCTGCCTTGATCATGAGCTAGCACAGAAACAGGACTGCTGACTCTGGGGATTGTTCTGAAAGAGCTAGCATACACTTTGTTACAGGGACCAAGGCGATGTGTTCATGGCAACTAGTGTTGCTAAGCAGATGGCCTCTGAATTTTGTTCTTGTTGGAACTTTTTTGGTGTATGTAACTTCATGTAGAACAGTATTGGAGATGATATAGTGTGTACTGTAGTGGTCAAATTGTGTCCACTAATAACAATTGTGTCCACTAATCTTCTGGCCAGTCCCAAGTGGAACTGGATGTTTTATATTTTCATGATGCTTTGGGCATGAGGCTGCAGATGAGTCTAAACGTACCCCACGGCCACAGACCTTGATTTAACACGGCTGGATAACCTCCATATTGAAGGATGATGTGGTAAAGGAACTAAGTTCTTCAAAATATTTCCCTCTTCCTACGGTAGTGTCTATTTTTATAAAATACCCTATCACACTAAATATAATATTATTCAGAACCATTTAAAATGATTAATAAACAGAATACATTCATGTTTTCATAGTTGTAAATAAAGTTTTGACAAATGACAGGATATGAGGATTAACAATATAAACCAGATCACACTCCAGATTTTATCTTCCTGTAGCATTAATACATATAAATGCATTTCTTGAATGTTATCTCTAGCTTGCTTGCTAGCATATATATACCTGCCCCTGGAAATTTCCACTACCTGCGTCTGACGAAGTGGGTATTCACCCACGAAAGCTCACGCTCCAAAAAGTCTGTTAGTCTATAAGGTGCCACAGGATTCTCTGCTGCTTTAACAATTTTTAAGACATCTCATATTTTCCCATAAGCTTCTGTTTTTCTCATAATGCAGACTGCTTATCTCCCATTGACTTTAATAGGATCTGGAGCAGGTCCTATTGCTGTCAATAATGAGACAACAGTTTCTCTGCTTATTCTAAGACCTCAATGGTAGTTTTGTCCAATTAATGACAATGTTTCTGGCCCTAAATCTGACTTTTGTCTTATAAACTAAAACCTATATGGTCAAAAGCATTGTTTTTAAAGTATCAGGATTTACCATCTAACTGGTAAATGAACCATAGCAATCTTCTATAAATTGTATGGATAACTACTTTCTTTAATGTCTGAATAATAACATACATAATAAATCAACTTGGAGAGAGCTCCTACTGTAATTATCTAATAATGGTCACATGGTTTGGGGTGAATTAACACAGGGCTTGACCCTTCTGTCCTATCAATTTTGCACAGTCAGTTTGACCTAGGTCAGAAATTCTCCCAGGTCTCTTCTGCTCATCAGTGAATTTAAACCTACCCATTAGGTTTAACCAAATTCCACTAGGTATGTACATAAAACGAAAACAAAATCCCATGTTCATACCAGATATTTTTATAAATGTTCTTTTACTTTTCACCTACAGCATAGTGTAGACATTATGTAGATTAAAGAACAAAAACAATTCAAATGCTTAGTTATTTTGTATGCTATGCAATAACAATCCAAGGACTAATTCTTCAGAGTTACATTAGTGCAAATTAGCGTATTGTATGCCATTGTTAGTATGTCTCTGAAGAGCAAATTTGGACAAACCTATATATCTTACAACTAGTGAAGTGTATCGGTAATAGTGCATACTGATATGCATTCCATCAAACTGTAAATATATATGTGGGTCCAGTATGACAGCACACCTCTTCTTATTGATTAATGTATCTGGTTCTGTTAGGTGAACACAAAAGCAGAAATACTGATTGAGCAGTAAAGATGGTATCACTTAAGGTAAATGATTTATCTATCGTTGAAGAAGGCATTTGTCTCCTAATATTTTGTATATCTATTGTGAAAAAGTTCCTCCTCTACCTTGGTGGGTCCTGTGCTTATTGGCAGATTTTCTCACCTCAGTGATCTTCCTCACAGTCTGGATCAACTCCTCCTGTGTCTGATCAGGAGTTAGGAGGTTTGGGGGGAAGCCAGGCCCGCCCTCTACTCCGGGATCCAGCCCAGGGCCCTGTGGATTGCAGCTGTCTATAGTACCTCCTGTAACAGCTGCATGACAGCTACAACTCCCTGGGCTACTTCCCCATGGCCTCCTCCAAACACCTTCTTTATCTTCACCACAGGACCTTCCTCCTGGTGTCTGATAACGCTTGTACTCCTTAGTCCTCCAGCAGCACACATTCTCACTCTCAGCTCCTTTTGCTCCCAGCTCCTCCTACGCACTTCCTCTCCTCTGGCTCCTCTCCATCTGGCTGGAGTGAGCTCGCTCCTTTTTAAACCCAGGTGCCCTGATTAGCCTGCCTTGATTGGCTGCAGGTGTTCTAATCAGCCTGTCTGCCTTAATTGGTTCTAGCAGTTCCTGATTACTCTAGTGCAGCCCCTGCTCTGGTCACTCAGGGAACAGAAAACTACTCATCCAGTGACCAGTATATTTGCCCTCTACCAGACTCCTGTACCCGGTGAGCCAGCTTATACTCTGCTCTGCTCCCGAGGCCTGCCGTGAAGGAGCCGTGAGCACGGGCGTGTACTTGGTGCGGTTCACCCCTGTCCCCAACACCTGCCCTTTTTGTGGCGTGACAGAGACCCTGGCGCACATTTATTTGGAGTGCGCTAGATTGCAACCCCTTTTCCGGCTCCTCTTGAATATCTTATTGCGTTTTTGGTTGCACTTTTCACCTCACCTTTTTATTTACAGACTTCCCATCCGTGGCCCCACAAAGTCACAGGATCTGCTTATCAACTTCTTCTTGGCCCTGGCCAAACTAGCCATCTACAAAACCAGGGAGAGGAGGTTGGCCAATGGGATTTCCTGCGACTATGGGGCCTATTTCTGCTCCTCTGTCCATTCACGCATCCGGGCAGAGTTCCTCTGGGTGGCATCCACTGGCTCCCTTGACGCTTTTGAGGAGCAGTGGGTGTTGTCTGGGGTTCTCTGCTCGGTATCCCCATCAGGTTCCCTTTGTTTAGCCCTATGACCTCACTCCCGATCCTGTTTTTTCATTAGTTGTCCCCCATACTTATTTGGTGTCACGGACCTGTGGATCCTCCCCTTAGGCTGGGGGGAGGTCCTTTAGCAGTGGGCGGGCTTCACCTCCTGGATACCAGTAGGACCACACTCCTGTACCCCACTGGCCTGGGTCTGTCACGCTATATATGTATCTGAAATGGCATCCCAAATATTGTATTAAAACAACATCAAATTTAAAAATCAAGCTCTCAGAAGTAATTAAACTCAGAATTAAGGTTTTCAGTGCAAACTTAATTCAGACCCCATGTGTATGCAAAATGATACCATCTTTTATTACGTGATCACAAGAGAAACAGTCTCCCTGCTCTCAGTTCCAGTGCCTAGAGCTGTCACAATGGCCTTTGGCAAATGCAAGGAGCAATTGCAGGGAAATTCCTCCTCATTCCATGAAGCTCTGGGATGGAGTATGCTCAATGGAGATGGCACATGTGGAATCTGATCACACGTAAGAGCTCTGAGGGGCTGGAGCATGTTTTGTGCCAATGGAATTTTCAGAGAATTTATTTGCAAAACTCTAATATGTTTCTATTGAGAATTTGCACCTTGAGATTTTTCAGAGGCATATAGCTTGGCCAAATTTGGATAGATTTTTTCATAGGGATGACAAAAGGCACGTTGCTGACACCAGGGTGGGCTCCTTGCCAAATGTCAAGCCTCATGTCCAAAGAATGGAAGTGCTAGAGTTTCTCAGTGATATAGTTAGATTTTTGTTGATATGGACAAAACAAAGTATTCTCTCCCCCACCCCTAAACTTGTTCTCAGAAATGGTTGGACCATTTTAGCTGAAACTTTCTTAAAAAATTCAGCCTGAGGCAGATACCAAGCATGGAAAATTTCTATTTTCCAAACTACTTAAATTTGACAAAGTTATAAGCAACTGAAAACAGGATTTTTGAAATGGTAAGTCATGGCCTGTGCCACTTGTAACAAATAGTTTTCCTTAATGTTCCTATTAATCCTACTTTAATTATTTGAATAAACATATACAGTACACATGAAAATATTCACTGAACATGAATGCAAAGCGAGTTAATGAATTCATATTAAGTGCAAAAGACAAAAAGACTACTTGCTAGTAGGTTACTCCACTGCGAAATTAAAAGAGCAGCTTTAGGAAGCAGACCCAGCAGAGACACTCTCTTCATACTTTATGCATCACATGCACTGTAATCTTGTTTTCTTTGACATTTCTCATACACACTAATCTTTTCATCTTTTGACATGCATACCCTAGCCCTCTTAATAGATTTTACATTAAATAATCAGAGGGCCTCCAGGTTCTATTATCTGCACTCCATCTTTAGCAGGTTTGTTGTGCTTTGTAGGTGGTATCCAGGCATAAAGGTAAATTTTATCACCTAGTGGACTCTCCGATCCAAATTCAACTCTGTGACACCAGTATAAATCTGTGGCAAGACCATTATCCTTGGTGTGGCTATGGCATTTACATGTATATATCTATAGTTTAGTAACTGACAGCATAAAAATGGATAGCTGTGAGTGCGTGCCTCTGGGGATGTGACTTCCCAATTTGGTCCACCAACCTGTATTGTTGGGTGGGCAGGAAATGGTTGATGAATGTTCTTTTCCTTCTCTAGTCAATGAGGCAGAATTAGTGTCCACTATTCTCATAATGTGACATTTCTAACCAGAGAGCCTTAGGAAAATAAGTCACAAGTCCACAATACTTAGTTACACAAATAATCATTATAGGACTGATTCTGCCAACCTTATTGACTAATGCCTTACTCCATGAGTAGGGCCATGGTAGGGAATGGGACTAGCAACATCTCTTAACAATTCATTTATATGAAAGCTACTCAGTTCAGTAGGGTTACTGGTATAATGGCTTCATACGAGAGTGACGGTTGCAGAAACAGGACCATATTTTGTACGTGATGTTTGACTGATATCTTCACTTACTATTAGGCTACATCTACAGTTGAGCTGACAGATGTGATTCCCTGCTCGTGTAGACATATCCATACTAGTTCTGCTTGAGGTAGTGTGCTAACAAGGGCTCTGGAGCTGGGATACCACGATGGCAGCTTGGGTTAGCTGCCAGACTGCCTGGATACATACTTGGGCAGGTAGCTCAAGCTGCTATTTTTAGCATGCTAGCTGAAGCACAGCTAGTATGGATATATCTATGCAAGCTGGGAATCACACTCCCAGTTCAAATGCAGATGTAGCCATAAAATTTGTGCTATAAAACTATTCAAATAAAGTAAATTATTTGTCATTTATTTGCCTTGTGTGTGTGTTTTTTTTCCCTCTCCTAGCCTCTCTCTCCCAGCTCTTCTTCTCTTCTTCTTCTCTCTCTGGCACATTATAGCCTAGTCTCTTGTAAGTGTCATTTACTTTGGTGTCATTTCTGTTGTTGGGTTTAATGTGTGAGTGCTGGGTAGTGTTGGTGGCCTGTAATACATAGGAGGTCAGGTCAGATGATCTAATGATGTCTTCTGGCCTTAAACTCTGTGACCACACACAGACACACACTTTCACAATTTTTTTTTCTAATATAGTGATCCAGGTGCTGAGCAATGTCAGAAATCACCAATACTGAAGTAAAATATCATTTGGGTACCCCAATGTCGTACCTCTCAAGGTGACTCTTACTTCTCTTTATGTTTTCCACTTTGTCAATAAGACACGTGTCTTTGGAGCTGGGATACTTTCAGAGCACATATTGACTGTTATTCCTGGCACGTGTGTGACTGATTGTTTCCAGAGTGAACAACACATAAGGCAGCATCATTATACCCTGCTAGATGCAGGCTATACTCCAAACAGTGGGTTTGTTTTTGTAAATTAGCTAAATGGTTTCCAGAGAATTATGTGCTGAGCTGAAAAGTATTTGGGACACATTTCTTTAAAAAAAAAATGATGAAAGGAATTCAGAGTAGTTCCAAATGGGCCATTTTTGCTTTGTTTTACAAGTCAGGCACACTGGTCACCTGGAAAATATCTATACGACACCGAGACTGTTACACATTCTAATTTACTATTTAATTTTTACTTTGATTCTTAGCAATATATTTTTTTAACAGAAAGTTACCATACTAATGCACAGTTAATACAAAGTCAAACAAGCTTCAATTGAAATAAAGAACTTTGTAATTGACCTATTAAAACCAAACTCTGTGGAACTGACTGATTATTATTATGCACTATTTGCATTAAAAAACCTGGGGTCATTTAATGTACATTGGGCAAAATTGTTATATTATGTCAGCTACAGACCAAAGAATTTTACAGTAAAGTTCACAGACTAACATCCATTTTCAGAAAGGGCAAAATGCTGAAAGGTGCTAAGTCCTTTTAGTTTCCACTGACGTCAATATGAGCTGACTGTGCTTGGTAGCAAACAGGAGACATTCAGTTACTCAAAAATTTAAGAGGGAAAGTAAAATAATTTTCATTCTACGAGCCTGTGAAAATGTGGCTGCAAAACAATGGATTAGTAATATCATAATTAGCAAGCTTCATTGTCTAAGAATAAAAGATATATTTTTTAAATTTGATGTATGTCCCTGATTCTGCTCTTACACTGGTTGCTTACTGGACTAACTCTACTGACTTCAGTTGTTTTACTCATTCTTTATACCAGCGTTGATAAGGTCCAAATCAGACCAGTAAGGAGCCTGACATTTTTACTTATTGTTTTTCAACTATAATAGAAACAGCAGTTTGAATTGCGTATTAGCCCCCACTTATGTTGTCTTGGCCATTGCAGCAGTGATGGAATTGCTAGAAGCACAAGCTTCTACAGCTTGAGGTAAAGAGCCAGGAAGGCTCTCATGCTAAGAGCTGGAACAGGTCCATATCCTCTGCGGATCGGACACAGAAGGGGATCTGTAACATACACTGACTAGCAGGTTACAACAGCATTATTACCGAATGAATGGACATAGATAAAATGATATCCAAAAAACAAACTAGATCATTAGGTCATAGCTAATTACTCCATCTATAGCAATAGGGGAGACTGGATGTGCATAGTTATCATACCCTGTCTATAACTGCCTTCACGTAAGAGAGAATGGGTTTGATTGGCAGGTATTGATTAATCACTAGGTATAATGGACACCAACCGTGCAAGGTACTGAGCATTCTGGCCGCAGTCTGGCAAAGCACTTAATGCATGTGCTTAACTTTAGGGATGTGAGTTCTCCCCTTGAAGTCAGCTGAACTGGATGTAAGCTGCTGGTGGGACCTTTGGATGGGCCAATGCTCACTTTTCTCTGGAGATTTTCTCCATTATACCAGTGACAAGAGTGCACAGCGCATTGACCAGTGAAGAAGGTCTCCTCTAACCCACCCACTGCTGTTCCCCTCACTTGTCCAGATATTACACCTGCTTTCCAGGTGGGCTGGGATCCAGTCCAGGAGAACCAACACCCCCCAACTTACAAGAGGCCCAATTTGGCAGTTTCTCACTACCGTGCTGCTTAGGACATGTATAATTAGTACAGCAGGACTGTTCCAAAGGTTAGCAAGCATTGTCCTAGGGATACCCATTCACATCACTGTGAATTATGCTTTTGTGGAATATATTCAATCTTTATTGAATTTAGCAACCCAAAGCTTAAGAAAAAAAAAAACCCTTCGGTAATCAATTACTTTCTCATAACATGTACACATCCTTATCCTACCCTCCATGGTGCTCTCCTGTTCCTTCCCTGTTCTGTCCAAATTAACGTTCCAGCAGGTGAAGAAAGAGAAAACCAAGTGAAACAAACTACCAAAAGGAATCATGACCAGTATCAGGAAAGATAGTTCCTCTGTATACATTAATTAGGAGGTTAAAATAAAGGGGAGCACAGCTTCCCCACCTTTTGCTATAAACAAAGGGCAAATTCCCTCGTTTGGGGAAGCAGAGTTCTTTATAGCTCTCTCTCCTTCTTGGCTAGTGTGGCGAGAGATCCCCATCCTGCTTCAATCTGCTTCATCCACTGTGTTAATCTGATCTTGTATATCTTCCTTGTTGCTAATGTAGTCTAGCCATGTAGTGTAGCCATGTACTCCAGATTTGTCCATTCTGTCCTGTGTGTCCTGGAAATCACTTTTCCATAAGAAGCCATCTGAGTTAATGAAACTTCCCACACAGAAGACTGTTTGTCTTGTGATTCTGTAATATCCTGTCAGTTAAGATCAAGGTTAATTATTGTTTGTAATGACTACAATAGGCCTTTATATGAATGAGAAGTTTAAACTGAAGGGTGATTTCTTATATGATGTGTCTTATTTTGTTTCCAAACAGAAAAGTCAAAAAAGAACATGTGTAATGCATTTCTTTCCCTTCCATTTCTCAATGTAGCAGGACCTGAGTATCAAATTATCCTATTCTTCATTCCCAGGCTTGTCTTGTCATCCTTCCCCCTCTCACCTCCTCTCAGTAATATGGGCAGTAATAACAATAAAAATAATTATTATTGGAAATCTACAGAGGAAAAATTGCCAACAGTGTTTTACAAAGCATCACTCTCCTCTAAAAATCAGGATAAAGTAGAGAAGTTTTCACCAACATTTTCAAAGCTGGCAGGTGACTTTGGGGGCTTCCATTTTGTGAGTGCCCTTACAGACACACCTTATGTCAAGGCGGGCACCCAAAAAATGAAGCTTCTCAAACCACAGACCACTTTTGAAAATATTGCCCAAGCTAAGAACCCAGCTTGGGAAAGTATCAGAGGGGTAGCTGTGTTAGTCTGGATCTGTAAAAGCAGCAGAGAATCCTGTGGCACCTTATAGACTAACAGACATTTTGGAGCGTGAGCTTTCGTGAATACTCACTTCATCAGATGCAGGTAGTGGAAATTTCCAGGGGCAGGTATATATATGCTAGCAAGCCAGCTAGAGATAACGAGGTTAGTTCAACAGGGAGGATGAGGCCCTGTTCTAGCAGTAGAGGGGTGAAAACCAGGGGGGAAACTGGGTCTGTAATTGGCAAGCCATTCACAGTCTTTGTTTAGTCCAGAGCTGATGGTGTCAAATTTGCAGATTGAACGTGAAGTCAGCAGTTTCTCTTTGAAGTCTGGTCCTGAAGTTTTTTTGCATGCAGGAATGGCCACCTTAAGGTCTGCTATAGTGTGGCCAGAGAGGTTGAAGTTGCTCTCCTACAGGTTTTTGTATATGCCATTCTGATATCTGATTTGTGTCGCATTTATCCTTTTCCGTTGTGCGACTGTCCAGTTTGGCCAATATACATAGCAGAGGGGCATTGTGGCATATGATGGCGTATATTACGTTGGTGGACGTGCAGGTGAATGAACCAGTGATGGTGTGGCTGATCTGGTTAGTCCTGTGATGGTGTCGCGGTGTAGATATGTGGGCAGAGTTGGCATCGAGGTTTGTTGCATGGATTGGTTCTGAGCTTAGAGTTACTATGGTACGGTGTGCAGTTGCTGGTGAGAATACATTTCAGGTTGGCAGGTGTCTGTGGGCAAGGATTGGCCTGCCACCCAAGACCTGTGAAAATGTGGATCATTGTCCAGATGGGTTGTGATCCCTGATGATGCGTTGGAGGGGTTTTAGCTGGGGGCTGTATATGATGGCCAGTGGAGTCCTGTTGGTAGCTGAGGTCAATCCATGCAACAACCTCGATGCCAACTCTGCCCACAATCTACACCAGCGACACATCACAGGACCGAACCAGTCAGCCACACCACACTGGTTCATTCACCGCACGTTCCACCAACGTAATATTGCCATCATATGCCCAGCAATGCCCCTCTGCTATGTATATTGGCCAAACTGGACAGTCACTACGGAAAAGGATAAATGGACACAAATCAGATATCAGAATGGCAATATACAAAAACCTGTAGGAGAGCACTTCAACCTCCCTGCCCACACTGTAGCAGACCTTAGGTGGCCATCCTGCAGCAAAAAAACTCAGAACCAGACTTCAAGAGAAACTGCTGAGCTTCAGTTCATCTGCAAATTTGAACACCATCAGCTCTGGACTAAACAAAGACTGTGAATGGCTTGCCAATTACAAGAACCAGTTTCTTCTCCCTTGGTTTTCACACTCTACTGCTAGAACAGGGCCTCATCCCTGATTGAACAACCTCGTTATCGCTGCTGGCTGCTAGCATATATATACCTGCCCCAGGAAATTTCCGCTACCTGCGTCTGACAAAGTGGGTATTCACCCACGAAAGCTCACGTTCCAAAACGTCTGTTAGTCTATAAGGTGCCACAGGATTCTCTGCTGCTTTTACAGCTTGGGAAAGCATCCCTATTTAAGACATCCCTATTGAAATCAATGGAACTTAAGCACAGATTTAAAAATGAGCTCTGAATAGAGATGGGATATAACATGTGCTTATGGGCTTTTCTAAATCAGGGCCCAAATGACTTTGCTCAGTCATATTACTTCCTGGGAGATGAGAGGTAGACATTTCTGAGGCTACTATTGGTGGCATAACCAGACATATGGAGTAGAATGACAATAAAAATATTCTTTACTCAACGTCTCATGCCTAGGATCTGAGGGCCAATGTACCTCCATTGAATTCAATTCACACCAACTGATGACCTGGCTTTGAGAGTTCAGACCTTATTTATGAAAAGAAATATTTAATATTAGTTTTTCTTTGTCGAGGAAAACTCACTTCCAATACAAAATCCATTTGTCAGTGTGTGGTGTTGTTTCTAGGGACACATAAATTATTGGCAACAAAACAGCAAATCTGTGCAAGATTGCAGGTGTCATTATGGTCCTCGGATGAGCATGGTATTCGGATGAGCCTTCTCACTATAGTATCTGAGCACTTCACAGCCATTAATAGATTTTATTCCCATAAAACCCTTTGAGCAAAGGAAATGTTATCCTGATGTTACAGGTGGGAAACTGAGGCACAGGGTTGATTTTCCCAAGCTCACAGAGAAAAACCAGAAATTGAACCAAAGTCTTCTGAATCTCAGTCCAGTGTTCCACCCATTAAACATTGATCCCACCACAAACACAAAACTACAGCTATGGCTATACTTGGAGCTGGGGATGTGACCCCCAGCTTGTGTGGATATACTCACGCTAGCTCTCATTGAGCTGGTGCACTAAAAATAAAATCATCTGTAATTAATGATTTCCCTACACACACACCCGAATTTCCCCCACCTCTCAGTTTTGTGAGTTAGTTACATACCAATTCAGTGACTGTTTGGAAATCTGAATTTAAACTGAAACATTAATACACACTTTAAAAGCTTATACAGTGTATGATAAAATATGTGTATCTGAAAAAGTATAATAGACTTGAAAGGTATGA
>NC_133769.1:238237524-238241707 GCF_003597395.2 Chelonoidis abingdonii
CAATATAAAATAAAAGTCAACCCAGGGAACTTTTTGCCAGGGGATTCTGTGAAGACTAAAACAATAACAGGATATAAAAAGAACTTAGATAAACCCTGTTGAACAGTCCTCTGTGGCTATTAGCCAGGATGAGGAGGATGGCAATACCATGCTTGAGTGTCCCTACCTGTTTGCCAGAAGCTGGGAATGGGCAAAAGGCGATGGTCACTTGAATGATTACCGTTCTGGTCACTTCCCTTGTGAAGCACCTTGCATTGGCCACTGTTGTAAGACAGAGTACTGGGCTGTAATGGACCACTTGTCTGATCCCAGTATGACCATTCTTATGTAAAAATTAATTGATAATAATAAAAGTTTTAGTACAGAAACTCCCCAATATAAATGACCTCCGCAAGGATAGCAACATGTGAGATAAACAACTTGGCAAATAAGCATTAAAAAATCCTTGGCCTACTAGGAAACATATTTATATAAGTTTCCATTCCCAGTCACAAATCTGCATTCTGGAGCCAAAGTGACTAAAATATAGTCAACAAACAACGTTTATTTAACTGCCCCTCACTCTTCCTTCCACTGCACTCTACTCACTGGTGTTGTCCTTGTCAATGGAGACTCAGAGTTCAGAGGTGGCTTTCACGTAGTTCACCTGCAGGGGGGACAAGAAGGCACTTTGCTTGTTCCTCCAGCTGGTCACTGGTTCGCTCTGGCCATGTTCTTGTTATGCCACCGTTCACTCGCACCACTCTGTGGCCAAATGGCCCTGCACCAGTCACCTTCGCTGCCACCTGCCACTGTGACCTCTGCAAGTTGGTCCTCTTGAGGTTGCCACAGACTCTCAGTGATTTCAGCTGAGTTCTCAGTTGGGAACCTCTCTCGCTGCTAGTCAGTCTGGGTTGTCTCTTACACAAAAACACTGTAACCCAGGGAACACTTGTCCCTTAACAACAGGACTGCACTTAGGACCTGATTGTCAGTGATTCAGCTTGTAGTGGGTCACTTAGAACCAAAAAGACTATCTATGGAGCCTTAATCAGCTCTATCTTTAAACAGTGGGAGAGGATACAGGTCCCACCCCCTCTCTTGAGTCTTCAAATCATCGGAGGCTACAGTTTTCACTGCTTTTATCCTACGATAAGAACACATTTCATCCCCCATCCCCCCACATTCAAGTGGTTTGCAACCCAACCCCAGCCAAAAATCTAGTATCACTTGGACACACAGACTGTTTGCGTGGATACCTAGGTAGATTAGGTATGAACTGTAATATAATCTGGCCCTGAAGCTTTTCCCCGCAGCCCCAGCTCATCACTAGCTGTCAGGGAGAGCTCATTTAGACTTTGGTTACAAAGTCATCATTTGAAATTATTAGGTTGGCCAACATCACCTACATGAAGTCCACTGGCAATCGATGAAAAACCAGCTTGTTAAAGGAAGCAAGGAAGCTAGTCTATCTTATTACTTTTTTTTTAGAAATCTAGCTCTGTTATGTGTTTTGGTGTAACTTGCATTTTCCTTATGTTAAATTTGCATAATCCTAACAAAACATTTACTTTATTCATAACTCTTTTATATATCTCATTGGACCTGACACCCCCGCTGTAAATTCAAACACCCCCCCT
Organism: Chelonoidis abingdonii; assembly: GCF_003597395.2. NCBI lineage: Eukaryota > Metazoa > Chordata > Testudines > Testudinidae > Chelonoidis > Chelonoidis abingdonii. The sequence goes on from NC_133769.1 coordinate 238,239,144, forward strand.
AATTTCAATTCCTGGGGAAACCGCTGTCTGTAATGCGAACAGACCCTGGTCATTGGCAGGCAGGAGAAAACCTGGGACCTCTGTGTATGAGTTTCTACTGCATGAGCTAAACACTACATGCTATTTAGCTAATGTTGAAGTAGACTCATCAATATCTAGGTGGGCTAGGTGCCAGTAGAGGGGGACAGAACACCACACCAAGCATGTGGGTTACGTACTTCTCCTAGCTGAGGAAGCGCATCCAAAACTTCAGATACTTCCCAGCTGATATACCAACAGATCCCTCTTGTCAGCAGGTGGGATCAAATCTGAGGCTTCTGGAGCTAAATGCATGAGCCTCTACTGTATGAGCTAAAAGCCACACAGCATTTAGCTAAGGCGATAGCATACTGATCAATCTCTAGCTGGGCTAGGTGCTAGGCTAGGGGGACAGAGCACCACACCAGCTAGGCACGGGTTACACATAGGCATGGTAGCATGGGCAGTGACAAGCGGTGGCGTGGCATAGTTGCCCTGAGTATATACCCACCAGAACCCCATGGGTACTTACTCGGAGGAAGGGGGGGTTAATTCATACCTCCACTCACAGCTGTCCATGCTACTAGGGCTGTGCTGCCATTTTTAGCACACTATCTTGATGAGAGCCAATGTGAACATGGCTATGTGAGCTGGGAGTCACATCCCTAGCGCCAAGTGTAGACATCACATCAGACTTAGTGCTTTGAAAGGGTTGCAAGATGACTAAAGCTTTCAGATACAAATGAGTGAAATCATCCAAAATTCAGTTTTGCATGAAACCAGGAGAAATTCAGCTGTTACTGAGTTTTGGCTTTATTCAAACACCAAACTGAAAGCAAAACCTGAGGGCAGGAGGGAAAGGAACCTATCTGAATCAAAACAATGGTTTGCAAAACTCCTGCAATATGAAACTGCCAAATTTCTCACCTCTCTATTTTCAGTCTAGTTTTCTCCCAGATTAAGAGATCCAGTTAATTACCAAGATCACAACAAGATCTAATTATTTAACAACATCACATTGTCATGTAGCAGCTCAGCTGAGATTTGAACAGGTATTTCCAGCAGTCTGCTATATCCCTTTCATCAGTAGTTCTCAACCCGCCAATTGCTTAAGGCCCAATCAGCACACATCTGTGACCCATGTGACATCATCAGGGCCTACTGTGTGACCTTTGGCAAGTCATTTCACCTTTCCATGCCTCAGTTTCCCCACTTATAAAATGGGATAATGATTTTTATTTTTATTTATCATATGCTCCTATTTCTTTGTACATTGGCTAACATAATGCATTGCTGCTGCTTATTGGGATCTTTGTGGCCTTTGGGTGCTACCAAAAAACAAAGGAAAAGACATAGGAACGTAAGAACGTCCATGCTGGGTCATATCAATGGTCCATCTAGCCCAGTATCGTGTCTTCTATCAGTGGCCTGTGCCAGATGCTTCAGAGGGAATGCACAGAAGAGGGAAACTTACTATTTTCCCATGCTAGAAAAATTCAGACTGGAAATAAAGAGTAAAACTTTAAAAGACAATTTATCAAGGGTTGTGGTGGATTCTCCATCACAGACAATTTTAAAATGAAGATTGGATGTTTTTCTAAAAGATATGTGGTAGGAATTATTGAGAAGTTCTTTGGCCTCTTATACAGGAGGTCAGGGCTAGATGATCACAATGGTCCCTTCTGGCCTTGGAATCTATGAATCTATACAATATATAAGGAACCTCCCCCCCCCCAACCCCCAAAGAACAATTAAAAGGACAATTCTCTTTATAAACCTTACAAAACAAAAAAGACTTTATTTTTGCACTAAAAAATGAGTTGGAAGGCAACACTAATAGTGGTTATGTCTTTAAAGAAAATAAAATCTAATAGATTGTTTTAAAGAATATTAGTACATAGTAAAGTGATTAATAAAGACATTTAAGTAGGTTTGCTAACAAATGGTACCAAGATGCAATCAGAAAGGCAGGATACCACCTGAACCAAATTATTCTTGCTGGAATATTTGACAATATTTGACCATGATCAAATAACAGATGGTCTATAAACATTATTTAACTGTTTGCTGTGTTGCTGTAACCATATTGTTCCCAGGATATGAAAAAGACAACTTAAGTGAAATAGTATATTTTGCTGGACCAACTTCTGCTGTGGAATGGATAAGTTTTTGAGCTTCATGGAGCTCTTCCTTAGGTCTGGAGAAGGTAACCAGAGTTTCTAAACTAAATACTAGGTTGGGCAGATTGTTCACAGATGTTGTAGAAGACGACTTGAAATGAAGTGGGCAATTAAGGGTTAGCAGGCAGTAGGGTAATTGTTATAATGAGACTTAAATCCAGTGTCTCTGTTAAATCCATTATTTTTAGTGTTCAGCAGAGTTATGCGTCTACATTCTCAGGCTCATCTCTGGAAAGAATTGTGCAGGTTTCTTTTGGTGATGCTGTCTGCCGGGTGCTAAGATACAGGATGTGGACCTGAGGCTGAAAAGGATCCTAGCGGGAGCGGGAAAGAATCCGTTGATTGTCCTTCATGTGGGAACGAATG
>NC_133769.1:238245286-238302039 GCF_003597395.2 Chelonoidis abingdonii
TTTGAGGACTTCAATAACTCAGTCATGGGTTAGGGGTTGTTATAAAAGTGGATGAGTAGGGTTCTGTGGCCTGCTTTGTGCAGGAGGTCAGACTAGATGATCATATTGGTCCCTTCTGACCTACGAGTCTATGAGTCTATGAGTCTATGACTGAGAAGTCATATATGGTATGATCACTTTGGGAAAAGTGTTCACCCACATGTGATATGGTGTTTTTGTCTTTTATCATTTTCCTGTGTGAGTTTATTCAAAAGCATAGTGATTGTCTGGTTTCACCCATATAGTTGTTGCAGAAGTATTTGGTGCACTGGATGAGGTACACCACATGTTGTGATAGGCATATGTAGGACCCATGGATGATAGAGTGTTTTTTCTTTTATCATTTTTCTGTGTGATTTCATTCAAGAGAGTAGTTATTATCAGGTTTCGTAGTTATTGTTGGGCATTTAATGCACCTGATGAGGTACACCAAGTGTAGGTTCCATTGATCTCAAAAGGTGTGGGGGATATTGATCATTCTAACAGTGAGATATGTCTGCATGTTTAGTATCTGTCATTATGGCAGAGTCTGGTGCCATGTTGAGTTGGTGTGTCTTGGTCTGTGGGAACTTGCTTCTGATGAGCTTGGGGGGTTGTTTGGAGGCCAGAAGATGGGGTTTAGGAAACATTTCTTTTAGTAAATGGTTCCCATCAAGTATGGATTGTAGCTGTTTGATGATACTCTGAATGGGTGCCAGTGTGGAGTAGTAGGTGACAACTAGGTTGTGTGGTCAGTGGGCTTTTTTTTTTTGTATTGAAGCTGTTTCTTCTAGGGTATTTGAATGGTCTGTTCCATGATGTGATCTACTTCTCTTGTGGAGCGTGCTTGTAAAGGTGTGTATCCCAGACTTTCTCTTTGGAGCAAATTCTGTGGTATATGAGTGCCTGGCTGTAGATAACAGATTTCTTGGTACATATGGGGTGGTTGCTGGATCTGTGGAGATAAGTATGGTGATTGGTGTGTTTCTTGTATATAGTCATCTACAGGGTTCCAATGTTGAAACTGATTGTGGTGTCCAAGAAGCTGATGCTGGTATATGAAAGTTCTAAAGAGAGTTTGATGGATGGGTGGTGGTTGTTAAAGTTGTGGTTGAAATCTATGAGGGAGTTTAGATTGTCTGTTCAGAGGATGAAAATATCATTGATGTATTTCAGGTATATCATTGCTTTTGTGGGTACTTTTTCCTGAGGTTCTTCCTCAAGGTGACCCATGGTGTATTGGGGAGCCATCCTAATACCCTTGTTCCCACGGTATGGCATATCCCTAGCACTTGCACATTAAACCCATCAGCAGAAATGGATGAGTCTGGCAATGTATTTGGGGTGGAAGAAAAAGTAGTTGAGCAGGGGACTGGGCCCAAGGTCTTCCACCTCCCAAATGGGTGCCCTAACTGCTGCACTACAGAGTCCTTCTCTTTCTCTCTCTCTCTCTCTCTCTCTCTCTTTCTCTCTCTCCCCCCAGTGATTATTTAAGAGTTTATCCACAGTGGAACAGTCATTGAGCCTGAGAGAGAGAGAGAGAGAGAATTTCAATGAGACTTAAGCTCCTAAGTGCCTAAGTCACTTTTGAAAATGAGTCTTAAACATTTTTGAAAATTTTAGCCAAATTTCATTGATTTATTTCTAGCATTGATGCCCTACTTTCTATATCTTTAAAATAACGCATTTCTGTGAGATCAAAATCCTCCAGTAGAATTCTTGTTCCACTAGCAATAATTCATACCAAGCAACAAAGTACTCAGATTCAACAAAGTCAGCGTCTTCTTTTTATTGGGGAGTCTTAAATCCTGATCAACTCACAGCATTATCAGTCTTTCTGCAGTGGAACAGAGGCTCTGACCATGCAATAGGAGAAAACAAAGAGGGTATGTTTTTTGCTGTAGAAAGAAACAAAGAGAAAGTTGAGGCAAAGTGGGAAAGATTAGCTCAGCAATAATCAGATAAGTAGTAACAGCTAATTAGCTTGATTAGGATGTTGTAGATAACTAGGTAAGATTTATATTTGACAAAGCCACTGCAGAAAATTGTTTTTGACGTTCTATAACAGAAGAAACATCAATGTGATTACAGCAAATAAACCGTATTGGGTCTGATCCTGGAAGGTGCTGAATATCTGCAAATTCTATTGACTTCAGTGAGATTTACAGGTGATTCAGAGATAGGGGTGTGTGGGATGGCCCCTAGTTCTTCACTCCTACTCCCTTGTCAGAGTACTTTGCTGGACACACAGGAGGGATTAAACTGATCTAAAGAAATTGAAGTGACATATTGCTTCCCCAGATCAAAGGGGAAGCAAGGGGGAAACCATGATTATCAGAGTCACAACTGATTCTCCTATCTGTGTCTGAGACACCACAGCTATGCACCCCCTCTTACTAAGGGCAGATTGTAAGGTTACAGTCTAGCCCTTAGTGAGAATGCCAATATAAATGAGGAAGTTTGCTGTAAACAAAAATGATTTCATTCCAAGATCTCAATGCACTTCACAAAGGTGGGTGAACATTATTGTCCTCATTTTATAGATGGGGAAAGTGAGGAACAGAGGTGTTACATGTTTTATCCAAGGTCATGCAGAGCATTAATAGCAGAGCCAGTCTAGTGTTCTATCCACCAGAATATGCTGTGTCCTAATTATGTTCATATTAATGACCCTTTGCAGCACTGTAGAATTTTACAACAGTGTCCAATTGTCATTGTATTAATCACAACTAACCAAGTTAAAACATTCTAAAAAGTGATCTGGCGGTCTCCATTTAACAGACAAGATTATCAACTGACTTTCCAGGCTTAAGAAACTATATCCCATTCAGTGGATGTTCCTAATGGTTATGGATACACAACTGAAAGGGAGAATGTTTATGCTTTGTTTGCTACTGTTCATAGTCAGCAGACAGCTAGATTGGTGTCTCTAACAGGGTATATCAGCATTAATGTTTGCTCATACTGATTCTGTAGAAGGTTAGGATTTTAGTACTACAAATCATATAGTAAAAAACACTTTTATTCTAGGCACTCCTTTAGAATCTTTGTAATAACAGGGCTGTGAGTCCAGTTCATTAAATTACCAACTTTGCTTTTTGCAGATGTTTCAAGCAGGTGTTCAGTATGTGGCCAAGAATTTGCTTTCTTCTTTGGCATGCTGCACTGTGGGTCAGAGGTCATGCCTCAATGGCAAGGTCTCAAATGCATAGCAAGTCTCAGTGGTCTTTGTTACAGAAGAAAAAGAATGCAATCTCCTTGAAATTTATGTACTGCAAAAGATAACCATTGCACCTGCAGACTGTTGTTGTTATTAAAAACACATGATAGCTGTTGACAAAATATAAAATGTTGCTCTGTAGTTCCTGTTGAGAATATGCAGGAACTCCAAAATGATCTGTAATATATCAGAGATATACTACTGATGCATGGTCTGACACTGCAGAACTATGGTATACATGGACTTATACTACACCAAGAGGTTCCACATGCATTTAAAACATTGGGCAGAGTTATATTCACATCAAATAAGCATCGCACATTATGTGTTGTATGCTAGCAGGGATTCCAAATAACCCAGCTTAGTTCATAATTGGAAAAGATTGGTCTAGTCTTTCCCGACCACCTGTGTGTTAGCTTTTCGACTTCTCTATTGGAAACAGGGAAAATAGATTCTTCTAAACACAGGGAATCCTATAAAAGAGACCACCCTTCAGCAGTCACTTAAAACAACAAGTTTCCATGTAAATATTACTCCTAATAATTAAGTAGGCCAGGAGGAAAAGTGTGTTTGTATCATATTAGCCAATGCTGAAATATAGTCAGAGGTGAAAGTGGGCCAGTACGGCGTACTGCTAAGAAGTGGCCACCGGGACCGGCCCATACACAGCTGATATTAAAGTGCTGCTGTGGCAGCGCTTAAAACATCACTGCCCCTTTTGCCACCGATGTGTGGAGGAGAAGGGGAAGCAGGCCCGGGGATTTAAAAGGCCTGGTGCCTCTGGTCGTCACCACTGCTACTGCGGCAGCTACTGGAGCAGGGCCCTTTAAATCGCCACCGGAGCCCTGAAGGCCGTGGGCTGAGCAGAGTGGAAGGGCTGGCTGGGGGAGGCTGACCCCCAGACACTCCTTTCTGCCTTAGGCCCTGCCCCTTCTGAGGGCCCGGAGCCGGGCCCCCGTACCGGTAAGTAATTTATCTTACTTTCACCCCTGCATATAGTGGCTGTGGTGCTCTATATAGAGTCCCTTTCAACAAAGTTTCTTAAACCTATGACACTAGTAAATGATGGAAGTGCAAAGAGAAACAACAGAAATAGTGGAATGGCTACAATTAGTGGAAAAGCACAGAGCTACAGTCTCTCTCACTGTCCCATAGAAGGAGCTGATCTTGTACAACTGCTCAATACATTATCACTATATGGCTAGGTAGAAAGAGAGTTGCCATTCAGCCCCTGTATTAATATGCCATAGATAATGCTATCAGTGAAAACCTGATGTAGTATTGTAGACCACATCATTATTTACAGGGAACGTATTTTATCAATATCACATATAGCTGAGTATAAGACTGTAGATTGTATACAGAAGCTATGACATATACACTATATTTGCATTAGAAATTCTTTCAAAATGTGTATGTAGCCATAATAAGTATATGTATAAGACCATAACATCCACAATTTACCAAAGATATTTTTTAGAAAGAAGAAACATGATGCTGAACATGTACTTTCAGTAGTAGAGATACTTGCTGAAATTGTGACCGTCTTAAAGTCAACAGCAATTTTTCCATTAATTTCAATGGGGCCAGGATTTTCATTCATTTTCTTTCTTGTTTTCCTTATTTTTCATGAACAACTGCTCCCTCAAATTTACAGCCAGACATTGATTGTTATGTGACAATGTTAGTATAAACAACCTATTTTCACCCAGAGATTAAAGAACAGGACAGATGTTGCACTCTCACATCAGGCTGCTGTTTTAAAATGAAACACATTACTGATTTGTTTTCAAGAGTCAAACAAATACCCACAACCTAAAAAATCCCACAGCTGGAGAGTTTTCCAGGAGCACTAAATTCTGCTCCAACCAAACGTTGATCATCAGAGCTACGTCATTACTGATCTTTCTTTCAGGAGAACACAACATTTTAAAGAGACAGGGTACTAAAAAAAATTAACCAAAATTTAGTTATTCCATCCAGTTTTTTGTAATACAAGCACCACTTAAAATACACACACGACTATATTTACACTTATATGTATGTTATAACTTTTGCATATTGTACAGGTTGATCCATAATTTATAACTGGAAACTTACAAAGAAATTGTCAACTTTTTAGTATTTTTATTAGTCTCAATGTAAGGTTCTTTTTCAGATTCATATTCATATTGAGACACTAATCATTATTACACATAATTTACATTTATCTGTTACTTTATAGGGAATATCCTAGATATAGGAAACATTAATAAGTTCCCAATGTTTAATTAATTCAGATAAGATCGATCTTAAAGACTTTATTCATGTTTTATTCTGATGAACTCTTGTAGAATTCAGGACTCTATGATTTAGATCATATACTGTAAAGCAAAAATGAAATTGTCACATTATACCATAAAATAACAATCATTCTGATATTTATGAATTATCAGCTCTGAAATAACTCATTCATCTTTAGAATACTTTGCTTATTTTATTATTGTATGTACAAAATTTAAATTAAAAGCACTTTAAGGTTGCAAAGTCAGGCACTCAAAAATTGGGAATGCCAGAATTAAGGTTGCAGAGTAGCAGCCGTGTTAGTCTGTATCTGCAAAAAGAACAGGACTTCTTGTGGCACCTTAGAGACTAACGAATTTATTTGAGCATAAGCTTTCAAGGGCTACAGCCCACTTCATTGGATGCATAGAATGAAACATACAGTGAAGAGATATATATACACATATAGAGAACATGAAAAGTTGGGAGTTGTCCTACCAACTCTAAGAGGCTAATTAATTAAGAGAAAAAACTTTTGTAGTGATAATTAAGATAGCCCATTACAGACAGTTTGACAAGAGATGTGAGAATACTTAACATGGAGAAATAAATTCAGTGTATCTTCTAATCTAAATTTGAGACTTCAAGGTCAGATTAAATGGTCACAATGGTCCCTTGAGGCTTTAAAAGCTATGCATTTATATCTGACCTCTTAACATAGTGCCTTGTGTCCAAAACGCTAATTTCAGTATGGCACCTATCTCATTTCATGGTCTGATAAATGGCAACTGTTTAATAAAGTACATAAGAAGCACTTTTTTTTTAAGTAAGATGAAGCCTTTGAAATGGCAGTACCTTAGTGACAACACTTTTAACATGGCTGCCAAAACCAGGGAGTCTAAAGTGGAATTTGTGCCACTACTACATCAAAATGCTAACACAAATGTACCAAAGGGAATGGATGTTAACTGGAGGTAAAGCAAATATGAAGTCTTCCTTTCAGGTTTTGTAATAGAACTGTCATTTTTAGGATTTCTGCCCTTACGTACCTCATACTAGTCGTTGAACCCATATAAGCACTAAACACTCACAAGTGTTCTAATCAGCCTCATTATCTAAGGCTTAAATACATGAGGCCAGATTTTCAGGAGCTCAGATTATTCATTTGGGGCTACACTTTCAAGAGCATAGTTCCTAGGCACCAAAATAAGTGGGCAGATTTTTAAAAGTACTCAGCACGTTGAGTGATAAGATCCCGTGACAAACTGGCCATAAGTGTTACCCTGGGAGCTGTTAGGTGCTGAGCACTTCTGAAAATCTGCCCCTTGTTTTGGTGCATTGATGGAACATTGTCACTGGCACTTTTGAAAATCTAGTCCCAATTGTGAGTGCTGAGCACTTAAATCTGGCTCTGAGCTCTGTTTGTGCTCTTTAAGTGACACAGAGGAACAGAAACTTCCCATAAATCCTCTGCTGTGAATATCCCTGGCGTGGAAGCTGAATGCTGTGGAGAATCTATTCAAAAGCCAAAAATCTGGAAATAGGGATGATGTTTCTAGCAATGGGCAAGGAAGAGGGATAGAATATGATCATGGCTCTTCTGACATTAGATTTTCCCGACATAGCTTAAACATGCATACATATACAATTGGTTTTCATGTGTGTGGCATTAACTTTTGCTTAAAGGGTTATTTTAAAAGTGGGGAATAATCATATCAAATATTTAGAGGTAAAGCTATATCAATCAGGTATTATACAACAAAACATTTTAAAATTAGACGCGTGGACCCCAATTTTTAACTTGAATGCTAAAGTAAGTTTGCCCAACTAATTAATAATAATTAATTTATTATTAATTATTAGTAGTAGTATTGCAATAGCACTAAAGGATCAAGGTCCTGCTTTGATCACTGTACAAGCAAAATACAAAAAGACGGGCCCTAAAGAGTTTGAGTCAGCATCAAAGATGCCAAGTAGCAACTTAGAGTGTTTATATCCTGATTGAAGCCCCTATATTATGGATGAAGTATCCTGGCATTGTCACCCCGGTTTGGAAACTGAGGCTATGTCTACATTATGGACCTTACAGCAGCACACCTGTACTGCTGCAGCTGCACCCCTGTAATGTGTCCTATGTAGCCGCTCTTTGCTGGCAGGGAAAAGCTCTCCAGATAGTATAATTAAACTAACCCCCTACGAGGAGCGTTAGCTATGACAGCAGGAGAGTCTCTCCGGCCAACATAGCACTGTCCACAACAGCACTTTTGCCAGTGAAACTTTTGTTGGTCAGGAGTGTGTTTTTTTCACACTCCTGACCAACAAAAGTTTTACCAGTAAAAGTGGTAATGTAGGCAAAATCATGATAACAACTCCTGCATCATCAGTACATCAACACGTGAGTGCAAAACATTTCTTTTCTAATGGCTCTATTTGTATCTTCTTCACTTTCCCTTTTTTGGCATATGACTTATTCAGTTCCTAGTCTAAAATGTCAGACAATTTTTATTTGCTTCTGCACTACATTTTGTTAAGCACTTGTATGATCACAGACAAGGTCAGCTCCCAGACTGCTGCACTGGGCAGCACAGTATTGGGAGGAGGTGAACAGCTCTCAGTGATGAAAGAACAGGTTATGGACTATTCAGAAAAGCTGGACATGCACAAGTCCATGGAGCCAGATCTAATGCATCCAAGGGTGCTGAGGGCGTTGGTTCATGTGACTGCAGAGCCGTTGGCCATTATCTTTGAAAATCTGTGGCAATCATGGGAGGTCCTGGATGATTGGAAAAAGGCAAATATAGTGCCCATCTTTAAAAAAGGGAAGAAGGAGAATCTGGGAAACTACAGACCAGTCAGCCTGAGCTCAGTCCTTGGAAAAATCATGGAGCAGGTCTTCAAGGAATCCATTTTGAAACACTTGGAGAAGAGGAAGGTGATCAGGAACAGTCAACATGGATTCAAATTGGAGGACTGGGCCAAAAGAAATCTGATAGTTCAACAAGAACAAGTGAAGAGTCCTGCACTTAGGAAGGAAGAATCCCATGCACTGCTACAGGCTGGGAACTCACTGCCTAAGCAGCAGTTCTGTAGAAAAGGACCTGGGGATTACAGTGGATGAGAAGCTGGATATGAGTCAGCAGTGTGCCCCTGTTGTCAAGAAGTCTAATGGCATATTGGGCTACATTAGTACAAACATTCCCAGCAGATTGAGGGAAGTGATTATTCCCCTCTATTAGGCACAAGTGAGGCTACATCTGGAGTATTGCGACCACTTTTGGGCCCCCCATTACAGAAAGAATGTGGACAAATTGAAGAGAGCCCAGTGTAGGGCAATGAAAATGATTACAGGGCTGGAGCATATAACTTTTACGAGGAGAGGCTGAGGGAACTGGGCTTATTTAGTCTGCAGAAGAGAACAGTGAGTGGGGGATTTGATACCAGTCTTCAACTACCTGAAGGGGAAATTCCTTAGAGGATGGAGCTAGGCTGTTCTTAGGGGTGGCAGATGACAGAACAAGGAGCAATGGTCTCAAGTTGCAATGGGGGAGGTCTAGGTTGCATATTAGGAAAAACTATTTCACTAGGAGGGTGGTGAAGCACTGGAATGGGTTACCTAGGGAGGTGGTGGAATCTCCTTCCTTAGACGTTTTTAAGGCCCGGCTTGGCAAAGCCTTGGCTGGGATGATTTAGTTGGGGTTGGTCCTGCTTTGAGCAGGGGTTTGGACTAGATGACTTCCTGAGGTCTCTTTCAACCCTAATCTTCTATGATTCTATGGTCATTGCTACCATTCCTATAGTAGATATCATAGTTGCTGGGGGAAAAAAACCAGTAATAAGTTAAACACCTCATATGCACTCTTTCTTACAGGACATCTTTCATATTGCCTATGTTGTGTGTTTTGTTCAGTTATTCATCTATTCTGAGTTGCATTTTAGGAGACATTGGCTTCTGGAAGTGCTTGTGCAAATCTGTCATCATCTCCACTATAAATCTGTATGTTTTAGGGATTTTTTTTATAGTTCAGCTATTTTAATTTGCATTAGGATAAACAGCACAAGAAGTGTCATGAAACTTTCTGTTTTTCTAATTTCCTCATATATCTCTGTCATTTTTTTCAGTACATGACATTAACCCCATGCTGTTTCTCCTTTTAGAGGAAAGTGTAGTTGTGCAGTTCAACAATAGAAAAAGGATCTGGTGTCACTGCATTCATATTTAGTCACACATTTTGCAGGTGGCTTAGTGTAATCTTATGCAGTCACTAAACAAGAGGGCGGGTGTTTCCCTATGGATGAGATTTTGGTTACAGTAGGTTTTGTTCTGTTAAACATGTTTAAAGGAAAAAAGGAAATGAAAAAGTTTTAGATAAAAAGATCTTTAGTGAGCAGGCAAATTAATTATTAGTATATTTTTGAAAATGAAACTTAAATGACTGCTACAGAGTGACCTAGTGATGTGGGGCCTAAACTGTCACTCGGGAAACATGGGTTCAATTCCTGCTCTTGGTTTACTGGGTGACCCTGGGCAAGACATTGCGCTTCCCCGTGCCTCAGTTTCCCCATATGTAAAATAAAGATAATGATACTGACCTCCTTTGTGAAGTGCTTTGAGATCTACAGATGAAAACAGCTAGCTACTGTCATGACACAATGTCAAAAGTAATCGAGAAAAGCTTTAAGGTCTCATTCCTGCCATGTGGTCTACACAGATGCACATCAAAGTAAATAGGGCTCTCCCCATGCCGAACTTATTGCATGATTGCAATTTAAGTGTAGAAAGAGAATTAGACTCATAGACTCATAGACTTTAAGGTCAGAAGGGACCATTATGATCATCTAGTCTGACCTCCTGCACAAAGCAGGCCACAGAATCCTACCCATCCACTTCTATAACAAACCCCTAACCTATGTCTGAATTATTGAAGTCCTCAAATTGTGGTTTGAAGATCTCAAGCTGCAGAGAATCCTCCAGCAAGTGCAGAGGAAAGCGAAAAACCTCCAGGGCCTCTGCCAATCTGCCCCAAAGGAAAATTCTTTAAATTTTGTGTTTAACCAAACACAATGGAGGAGGGAGGGAAAGTAAGGAAAGCAAATCAATGTTTCACGTTTTAAAAACAATGGTTTAAAAAAACCTGATAATTCACTGCTGATAGTAGAATAACGAGGGTATCATTTGGGATCTGATCCAACTTCCACTGAAGTCAACACAACTCTGCTCAGGCTATTTGAGGGGAGGGGATGCCATACAGTAGAGGCCACTTATTTTTCCCTTTTGTTTCTCTCGAATGTCTCTCATTGGATGGACTAATCATTCAGGCTAAGGAAGGCTTTCACAGACTGTCTACAGCATTTCTCAATTAACCAAAGCAAATCATCTGGTGCTCTCCACGTGAACCTGTCCTTGTGTGCCTGGAGCTGAGGGACACAACACAGGCTTGCTACAGCATAGACCTCTGGGCTGTCATATTGTTAATCTTACTTACACAACAGTCCCACAGAGTTAATCAAGTACAATATGGTTGCTCCAAGTGTGATACAAGGCAAAATGTTTCCCATTAAGTGATAAAATAAGGTTCTAAATGATGCTAAAGTGATAAAGATGAATATTTATATTTTTCAAGAAACTCTCTTTTTTTTTTTTAAAGTTGCATGGAAGTAGGCATTGAATTTGTAAGAAAAATAAAGGGGATCAATATCATAATCATAGGCTTTCCAAATCAGCTTTATCATGAAATGCAAAATGAAAAGTATAGTAATTTGCCAGGGCAGCCTTGTTTGTAACATATAAACACAAGCCATCTGTTATTGACATGAATATTTTATTTCAGATTACAACACTATTTCAGACATGACCAATTTCCCAGCAGGAGTCACTGGAGAAAATGTCTTGCGGGCCGTGATTAATTTCAACAACATGGGGAGCCATGATAAAAAAATCCTCAAGCCTAAGAACCAAGCATATTATGAATAAATATGCATGTAATACCGCTGAAATGCATGATTTAAAAGCACTGACACAAAGGAGTGCCAACCAACTAGGAATTGCAGTATAAGAGATCTTTCTGAAAGCTTCCAGCAAATATTATTGTATTACTGTTGTGCTGCCTTGGAGCCCTGGTAAAAATTAACTTCCCTTAATAAGGTGAAGGCACTAAGAAGATAAATAGGCTATAACTAAATCTTAAGATGGAAATCTCTCTCATTTTTGCTGATAACTCAAAATGGGTGTGATGGGGTCTCACTGCAGAGAGCTTTCAGTTACAGGTCAAAAGTTCAAAATGCCAGCAATAGAAAAAAGAAAAACACCGAGAATCACTAAATCAATTCCCTGACAGTGAACAGGCCTTGGGCATTGGTGCACTTCTATCCTTTCTTTTCGCTTCCTGTGGCACACAATAGGTTAATCTCCTGAAGGCTGTAAGATTTTAGTCCAATCCAGGTTATTGGGTTCAGTACAGGAACAACTGGGTGAGTTAGTGGCCTGTGGAGTGGGTTAATAGTTTGTGATATGCAGGAGATCAGAGTAGATGATCTGATGATCTCTCCTGGCCTGGAACTCTATGACTCTAAATTACATATACAAATATTACTTTAATTGCTGTTACTACTTAGGAGCAATAATAAAGGATCTCCTCTCTCTCTCTCTCATTCACAGATGCTGACAAGGAAAAGACTACAGCTAAGATGGCAGCTTGGAGTCCCTTTGATACCCAGCCATGGGACTGAAGTCAGAGGCTGCAAAACAACTACATAAATTAGCCAAAGAATCATGGACTCCTTGATGTCAGGCCTCACAACTCTCTTTGTGAAAACAGCACATGGAACTTGTGCAGGAGGTGGGGAAGAAAGAAAGGAAGAGCCCATCAGGAGGCTCTGGGCAGCAGCCTTAGAGGAGTGGCAGCTGGCTGGAACTATCCAGGTCTTGCTAGAGAGAGGGGATCTGCAGTCTGCATGCAGAGGCAGAAAAAGAGAGGGAAAAAGCCAGCCTAGCTGCAGAAAAATTGGGAGAAGCATAGACAGCTTCATCCAGGCACACAGAAATCTCCTTCAGAAGAGGAGGAGACCCTGCTTGCTGAGACATTTCCCAGGCAGGGAGCCAGAGCATGCTGAAGGACACACCCAGGGCCGGTGCAACCATTTAGGCAAACTAGGCGGCCTCCTAGGGCACCTAGTGGTTGGGGGCGCCTAAAAGCCCCCTCAGGCGAGGAGGTGGAGGTGAACTGGGTGGAGGGGCACGTGAGGGGGCGCGCGGGGAGGGTTGCTCACAATAACGAGGGGGGGCGCACAGAGGAACAGCTCCCCGCTCCAGCTCACCTCCACTCTGCCTCCTCTGCTGAGCCCACAACCCAGCTCTAAGTCTCCTCCAATCAGCGCGGCAAGCCTGGGCGGGGAGGAGAATTAGAGTGACGCCGACGTGCTCAGTGGAGGAGGCGGAGCCGAGTGAGCTGGGGCCGGCTACCCAGGCAGGCTTAGTTTCAGCAGGATGTCTCCCCAGGCAGGGTTAGCTGCCGGGGCGAGGAGGGGGGAAGTCTCCCAAGGCAGGGTTAGTTGCCGTGGCAGTGTGGGGGGAGTCTCCCCAGGCAGGGTTAGCTGCGAGGAGGGGAGGGGGGAAGTCTCCCCAGGCAGGGTTGGCTGCTGGGGAGGGGAGGGGAGGAGTCTCCCCAGGCAGAGTTAGCTGCTGGGGTGAGGGAGGGGGGAAATTTCCCCAGGCAGGTTTAGCTTCCGTGGCGGTTGGGGGGGGAGTCTCCTCAGGCAGGGTTGATTGCCACGGGGGGACGGGGGAGAGAGGATTTAGCTGTCGCAATGGGGGGGTAGCTGCTGCAGGGGGGACTCCTCAGGTAGGGGGCTGAGTTAGCTGGGGGTGGTGCAAGGTGGAAGTTTCGCCTAGGGCACGAAACTTCCTTGCACCGGCCCTGGATACACCTTCAAACTGGTCCTGGTCACGAACAGCCAGCTGATACCCTGGGGGAAAGAAAGGATCTTAAAGCACTGGAGACCATCAAAGGAGACTATACCCCTCCTGAACTGAAAAGAACGAACTGAATTATCAGGTGTCATAAACAGATAATTAAGGGTTAATATTTCTTTTACCTGTAAAGGGTTAACAAGCTCAGTGAACCTGGCTGACATCTGACCAAAGGACCAATCGGAGGACAAGATACTTTCAAATCTTGGTGGAGAGAAGTCTTTGTGTTGTTTTTTTTGTTCTTTGTTCGCTCTTGGGGCTAAGAGGGACCAGACGTGCAACCAGATCTGTCTCCATTCTTTCTAAGACAGTCTCTCATGTTCATAATAGTAAGTACTAGCTAGAAAAGGCAGATTAGTTTTATGTTTGTTTTCTTAATTTGCAAATGTGGATTGATTAGTTTGCTGGATGGATATTTTACCTCTGTTTGCTGTAACTTTTATCTTAGGCTAGGGGGGAGGGAGTCCCTCTATTCTATATAAGCTGAAGAACCTGTAAACATTTTCCATCTTGATTTTACAGAGATAATTTTTATTTTTTTCTTTCTTTAATTAAAAGCTTTCCTTTTTAAGAACCTGATTGATTTTTTTCCTTGTGCAAGACCCAAGGGGATTGGGTCTGAACTCACCAGGGAGTGGGGGGGAGGAGAGAAAGGAGGGGAAGGTTAATTCCTCTCTGTTTTAAGATTCAAGGGGTTTGGATCACAGTGATCTCTCAGGGTAACCCAGGGAGGGGAAAATCTGGGAGTGGGAAAGGAGGAGGAATGGTTTATTTCTCTTTGTTTTAAGACCCAAGGGGTTTGGGTCTTGGGCTCCCTAGGGAAGGTTTTGGGGGACAGGGAGTGTACCAGACACTGGAATTTCTGGTTGGTGGCAGCGCTATCAGATCTAAGCTAGGAATTAAGCTTAGAAGGGTACATGCAGGTCCCCACTTTTTGGACGTTAAAGTTCAAAGTGGGAATAATACCTTGACATCAGGGGACTGCAACATCTAGAACAATGAGATAGTGTAAAAATGATATTCAGCAGTTATAATTTTACTATTCTACCTCCCCCCCCCAAATAAAACCATGTTGTTTATACCCCTGTTATGTGATCATTGTTCTTTGTATTCTTAACTTTGTATTTCTATAGAACACAGTCATGCTAAAGGACCTGATCCAGCAAAGTGCTTAAATATGTGCTTAACTTTAATCCCACCAATAGTTCCGTTGAAGTCAATGGGAAAATGAAGTCCTTTGCTGGATAAAGGCCAAAGTTAGCTTATATAAATAGGTTATTCTTGATTTGAGATATGAATATTCGTATTCTCAAGCTGTAATGGTGAAAATGGGAAGAACTCATTCACTAGAGGGAAATCAACCAGCTGTGGACAAGGCAGGTATACAGAAATCACAATAGCACTCACATTCCACAGCATACCACAAAAGGAAGGATAATCTGAGAGTTGTCAATTCACCTTAAACCCAACAAAAACTAAAGATGATTGCTCAATTCGTGGAATAATGGGACCAGAATAGATCTAAAAGCCAGCTTAATCCCCCTTGGCAACACAGGACATTTCTTAAGCCATGAGTCGGAAAGAAAATGATGAGATCTGTACAGCTATATGTAACCTATTTATTTAATCTACATTTTTGAAGATACATTTCCCTGTTTTTAATTTACTAGGTACCACTTTGTAGTTCTGGAGATTTTCCTTCAGTGGATTGGCCTTAGAGGAGGTCAAAAAGAATACAGGGTGGATCCAGTGGATATTGTGTACTTAGATTTTCAGAAAGCTTTTGACAAACTATCACACCAAAGGCTCTTAAGCAAAATACAGTAAGCTGTCATGAGATAAGAATGATGGTCCTCCCATAGATCAGTGACTGGTTAAAAGATAGGAAACAAAGGGAATGGAGAGAGGTAAATAGCAATATCCCCCAGGGGTCTGTACTGGGACCTGTCTTATTCAACGTATTCATAAATGATCTGGAAAAAAGGGTAAACAGTGAGGTGGCAAAATTTGCAGATGTTACAAAACTACTCAAGATAGTTAAGTCCCGAGCACACTGCAAAAAGCTACAAAGGGATCTCACAAAACTGGGTGAGTGGGCAACAAAATGGCAGATGAAATGCAATGCTGATAAATACAAAGTAATGCACATTGTAAAATATAATCTCAACTATATATACAAAATCATGTGGTCTAAAATAGCTGTTACCATTCAAGAAAGAGATCTTGGAGTCATTGTGGATAGTTCTCTGAAAACATCCGCTCAATGTGCAGNTGTGAAGGCCAAGACTGTAACAGGGTTCAAAACAGAATCATACAAGTTCATGGAGGATAGATCCATCAATGGCTATTAGCCTAGATGGTCTGAGATGCAAACCCATGCTCTGGGTGTCCCTAGCCTCTGATTGCCAGAAGCTGGGAGTGAACAACAAGGATGGATCACTCAGTGATTGTCTGTTCTGTTAATTCCCTCTGAAGCATCTGGCATCAGCAACTGTTGGAAGACAGGACACTGGCCCAAATAATTTCCTGCAACTGTGAAAAAGTAAACCAATAAAAACAGAAAAAAATGTGTGTGTATATGTATACATGTGTACATATGTGTGTGTATTTATATATTATTTGTAGAAATTATAAATAAATAAAAACAGAATTATGCTAAGCTTGGTTATAAATCATATTTATTATGGTAGTGCCTCAAAACCATTTGAGAATGGGGACCCTTGTGTGAGGCAGTATGCAGTAGTAGACTGTTCTAGACAGTCCTCTTCCCCAAAGACTTTACAATCTAAATAGACAGCACAGAAATAATATAGCACAAAAAAGGGTAACATAAAGCTAAAGGAACAATATGATTGCAGTAAACAGCATGTTAGTTATATGAGTTTTTGGGGTGAAGGGATGTGGAGTAGGGTTTAGGTAGGAAGGGATAAGCTAAATGGAAAGAAAATGAAGAGGGAGGAAGATAGGGAAGAGGAAATGAGAAGGGTAAGAGGGGCAACTATGGAGTGGGACTGAGGAGAGGATATGGTAAGGACAGGGACAAGAAGGGATTAGAGCAAGCAGCCAACCAGAAACTCCAGTCAACACAGACTGTCCTTTGGATTGTCCAGAGAAGTTCACTGGTCACTGCTTTAGCAGCTTCTATGACTTCTTGGGCCACCAGGAGTTTCTGGTATTTTTGAGTTACAGGAAGAAAACAAAGTTTCTGTCTGGGACTGTTTTGTGTGACTCCTAAAAAAAAAATCTTTATTTTGAAACGGAAATTGCCAAGGGCAGTATTCCATAATATGAATTATTGCCTTAGGGCCTTAACTTTTATCTAGTATAGGAAAGCACAGATTTTGTCATCAGTATTTAATCTTTGGTATGCAGAGATAGTTCATTTGCAGATCTGTAGATTAAGGTCTTTAATTGTGCCTTGGCACAATACCCATTACAGTTTATTTTGTCAGTGAGCCATTGGAGTAAAGGCTCCCTAAATGCAAATTGAGAAGATGGTTCATAATTTTTGTATGCTTTGCAAATGATCCATGGATAAGGAGAATTTGTCATATACTTTTACTGTGATCACAGTGGCTCCAAAGGAGCATTAATAATCTTAATAGAAAACTGTAACAATTTCAATGACTTTTTTTGCTTTAATTTTGTCAATATCCAAGAAAAAGATAATGAATCATAAGATTCTACTAAAACAAAAGCCCCACTTCAAGCCACAAAAAGTCCAAAATTCACAACAGAGATTCAGTATCTTACTCCGTCTCCATTTCACTCTATTTGTTCAGATGTTGCAGAATCTTAGAACTGAATTTGGTACTATGTATACATATTTTGCCAACTTCAACTTGCATCTTTGTCTGGGCTCATTATTATTATTTTTATGGGTGTGACATACAAGCAGCCCAGACTAACGAGGAGCTATGTTACCTGTACCCTGTAATCTGGGGTGCCCTTTACAATGCCTTACTGCTGTAGCTTGCAACCTGGACTGCCCACAAACAGTCTCCAGTATGTAAGTCACTCCCAATTTTGTCTGTGTGTGCTGCAGCCAGCCAGCCAGCCACCTCTGGCTCTTACTAGCCTTAAAGACTACCATGGAGTGATCCCAACGCACTCCCAGTCCCAGATTTTCCCTCAGAAATGTATGTCCCGGTACTGCCCAGCCCTGTCCTGGGCAGTATGAATATATTAAGTCTATTATTCCTGTAAAGGAATAATATGCACACAACTTTTTACCCCAAATGAAATTACCAAGACATTTCAACTTGAACACATTGGATTAGATAATACAATAAAACAAGTTTATTAACTACAAAGAGATAGATTTAAGCAAGTATAAGTAATGAAGCATAAAAGTCAGAAATGGTTACAAGAAAAGTAAAGATAAACAGTTACCAGTATCCACTTCAGAAACTATCTTAGTTGTAAAGCAAACTTTCCCACCATATGCTTTCTGCAATCTTACTGACGAAACTCTTCAGGTCAGGACCCTGCCCCCAGAGTCCAAAAGCTGATTCCTTTGTTTCTCTAGGTTCAGTGAGTTCAATGGGCAGGAAGAGAGATAGAGGGGTGCCTTGGTGTGTCTGTACTTTTTTTTGTAGTTTCACTCCCTCTCTTGAAAAAAACATTTCCAGCTGAGATCTAGGACACGAAAAGTCTATGTGGAAGGATATTCCTCACTGCTTTTTTTTCCTTATATTTGAACTTCACTTGTTTTCTCTTCCTGCTTGATGACTCTGCTTACATGAAAATTAAGGCAAGAACACATTTCCTTCCTTTGTTTAGGACAGACTTGGTGCCTGAGCAGAGCTGTGAAGTTTGGAACATGTGTTAGTAACTTCATAGATTATGAGGGTTGGAAGGGACCTCAAGAGGTCATCTAGTCCAACCCCTTGCTCAAAGCAACCAATCCCCAAATAGCCCCCTCAAGAATTGAGCTGACAACCCTGGGTTTAGCAGGCCAATACACAAACCTCTGAGCTAACCCTCTCCCCCAATAGCATATTGGGGAATCTTATAACTCTACATACAATATTACCACACATATTTTATCAGCTCAATACTGATAACCAAATTATGAGTTTTTAAATGATACAAAGATTATTACAATAGTATGTAGGGTGTGAATATAGGGGTGTATTCCATCACAATGGGTAAATAAAATGTTATTACCATCATGGTAAGGAAGTCCAAGTAGATTTCGTGCCTGGACTAAACTTTCATGATGATTTTGTACGGTCAATATCTATTTTGAAAAGCACCTACGTTATTTTGGAGCCTATGTCCAATCAAAATCCTGTGGATACTAAATGATTTAGGTACTTTTGAAAACTTTACACAGTAGGTATAATAACTAAGCACAATGACCCAATTTAAGACAGAATTAAAACAATTTAAAAAATATTTCTTGTCTTTTGTACAGATATTGGCCCAGATCCTGGCTTGTGCAGTGATCGCTTTGTGCTGTCTAAAGCTAGTGTAGCCAGCCAAAGGAGACTCACCCCAATATTTTCCAGCAATATAGAGCTAGTGTATTAGATCTTATGCAACCCATAGCCACAGCTACTATGTAGGGTATCAAGTATCAGAGGGGTAGCCATGTTAGTCTGGATCTGTAAAAGCAGCAGAGAATCCTGTGGCACCTTATAGACTAACAGACGTTTTGGAACGTGAGCTTTCGTGGGTGAATACTCACTTCGTCAGACGCAGGTAGTGGAAATTTCCAGGGGCAGGTAATATATAATGCTAGGCAAGCCAGCTAAGAAACGAGTTAGTCAATCAGGCGATAGGCCTGTTCTAGCAGTAGAAGGTGTGAAAACAAGTGGAGGGAGAAACTGGTTTCTGTAAATTGGCAAGCCATTCACGTCTTTGTTTAGCCAGAGCTGAGTGTTCATATTGACAGATAACTGAAGCTCAGCAGTTTCTCTTGAAGTCTGGGTCCTAAGTTTTGCATGAGGATGGCCACCTTAAGATCTTGCTATAGTGTGGCCAGGGAGGTTGAAGTGCTCTCCTACAGGTTTTTTATTATTGCCATCCTGATATCCGATTTGTGTCCATTTATCCATTTATCGCCGTAGTGACTGTCCATTGGCCGATGTACATAGCAGTAGGGGCATTGCTGGTATATGATGGCGTATATTACCTTGGTGGATGTGAGGTGAAATGAACCAGTGATGGTGTGGCTGATCTGGTTAGGTCTGTGATGGTGTCGCGGTGTAGATATTTGGCAAGGTTGGCATCGAGGTTTGTTGCATGGGATTGGTTCCTGAGCTAACCAACAGGACTCCACTGGCCATACACTACACCCCAAGCTAACACCTCAACACATCATCAGGATCTACAACCCATCCTGGACAATGATCCCACACTTTCACATGGTCTTGGGTGGCGGCCAATCTTGCCCACAGACAACCTGCCAACCTGAAACGTATCTCACCAGCAAGCTGGCACCCGTACCATAGTAACTCTACCTCAGGAACCAATCCATGCAACAAACTTCGAAGCCAACTCCGCCCACATACTACACCAGCGACACCATCAACGGACCTAACCAGTCAGCCATACATCACTGGTTCATTCACCTGCACATTCCACCAATGTAATATATGCCATCATATGCCAGCAATGCCCCTCTGCTATGTACATCGCCAAACTGGACAGTCACTACGAAAAGGATAAAGGACACAAATCGGATTATCAGGAGAATGGCAATATCAAAAACCTTAGGAGAGCACTTCAACTCCCTGGCCACATTATAGCAGACCTTAAGGTGGCCATCCTGCAGCAAAAATTCAGACCAGACTCAAAAGAGAAACTGCTGAGCTTCAAGTTCATCTGCAAATTTGACACCATCAGCTCTGGACTAAACAAAGACTGTGAATGGCTTGCCAATTACAGAACCAGTTTCTCCTCCCTTGGTTTTCACACCTCTACTGCTAGAACAGGGCCTCATCCTCCCTGATTGAACTAACCTCATTATCTCTAGCTGGCTTGCTAGCATATATATACCTGCCCCTGGAAATTTCCACTACCTGCGTCTGACGAAGTGGGTATTCACCCATGAAAGCTCACGCTTCAAAATGTCTGTTAGTCTATAAGGTGCCACAGGATTCTCTGCTGCCTAAGTAGGGTATGTCTGGTCATCCCTATGGTCTGTTGATCTCCTGCTTCTGAATCATCTCCCTGAGTATGAGGGCAGTCATTGCAACTTAGGACAGCCCTGAGGCTGCGATAGCTTACTTTGGAGGATTGTGTTGGCACACAACTAGGCCAGGATTGGGGAAACATAAAGGTGGTTTAAAGTTACTTTTGCTTCCTCCTTCTTTTGTGTACTCCCCAGCGGCAGCTGAAGATCTGGACCATTACATTTAATGATTGCACTATAGCTTTTCCCATGTCTATTCTCAGACCTTGGCCTGATGGGTTTCACATGTTAGTCTCATGTATCCCCCTCAGTAGCCTTTTATCAAATTTAAAAGAATCTTGAGTCAGAGTACTCATCCTGTATCACTGTACATATGAAGCTGTTGATGCTCTGGTTCAGGATACTAACCATATAGGGTATGATTGAAAGAACTAATCTTACAAAACAGGTGGAGAATTCATCCACCAGATCAATGATGCAGATATGTGATGCAGTGCAGAAATAATGACTTATATGTAAGAACCCACAGGTCTAAAACTGGGGACTGCACGTATGGAGACAAGCAACACTTCCTTGTTGCCACCCAAGGCTTGGGAAGAGTTGCCAGCAAGGCAACTAAGGGGCTAAGCTCTGCAGGAAGTCCCACCCTAAGGGGCATGGGTGTTTGTCCTCTGTGATTCCCTGATTGGCTACAGCTCCCCATATAAGCCACTAAGACATTTCTGGGAGTTGTCTGAACAGCACAGTCTTCTGGTGTGTTTTGTCCTAGACCCCGCCTTGCTGCTTCTCACTACAACTCACCTGGATTCCAGATTCTTGGCTCTCTAACTTGGCTCAGCTCCTGACTCTTATGTTGTTTTATTGTCTTCAGATTAGGACCAGTGCTGACCCCAGCCTGGCCTGACCCCGATTCTTGCCTCTCACTCTCAATTTGGCAATGGATTCTGACTTGCAGTTTTGACCTGGACTGGCCCCAGATTAATCTTTGATTCTTCTGCCCTGTAATGGTCTTCACTTGAGGTTTGGCTGGGGATCATGGCCTAGTAGTCACAGCCACAACCCTGACTCCTAAGGAGTTTATGGGGTGGGGAGTCCAGGCCCTCTCACTCCACTGGGCTCTGACCCAGGACCCTTTGGGCTACCAGAGGTCTGGCAACTAAGACTGCTTAAGGCTGTTCTCCTTTGGTCTCTTCCTCTAGTCCTTCCTCCAGCTTAGTCCAAGGCTTTCCCCTGTTAGGCAAGTCCAAACCAAAATATGTAATGTCCAGGTCCACAGGGAGGGGAGAGGGGGATAATTCCCTCTCTGATTATCTCTGGGGTGAGTCTTCCCTTCCCTTTCTTGCCCAGTGTGGGTTTTGTATACCACATCACAGGCCCCAATACTGAGCAGCCCGTCTTGTTCCCCCAGGCCACCCATGACCTAGCCCTGATGTGATATCAGAGGAACTGTGGAAGTTCTTTAGATGGATGCATCCATGTCCAAATGAGGGTTTTGAACCAGACCTCAGTACAATTGCCATAATGGATCAGACCCCTAGATGGAGGCAGCCACTTTGTGCTGCAGTAGTGGCAGGTTCTGGCTGTAGAACTGGTGCATCTAATTCTGAGATGAAGTCTTCTGCTTGAAGAGCAACCTTCCAGTGGTGCACAGTTGGCATAGAAACTGTATGCCACCCCCTATCACTACTGACAGCATAGGAGGCATAGCTAGAGAAAAGGGGTGTGTGACTAATATGCTCCTATTTTGTGCTGATTGTCTGCTACTGTTTCAGACCCTGGAGGGCCATTAGGGAGAGAAGCCTTCAGTTTCCTTATGCCTAGGAGCCAGCCCTGTACAGAACAGTCCCAAGATAAGGGGAGTTACAAACATTACCTTTTTCCTCTCTTTGCAACTTGTGGTGCTCAGTTGTGGCTGATGATTTGCGCTTATATTTTTAAATCTATTTTTGCAATGACTTCATTCCTATCTATATGCCTTGTATATACTGCCTTGCTGCAGTTTCAGTCTTTGCATAGCTTTCCAAATATCCCAGATCAGCTATTGTTTCCATGTATATGTATAATGTATAGAACACAGCATCCCATTACGATGCCCTAGTCATCCTTTGGGCAGACCAGATGTGAATACTGGAAAAAAATCTTGGGAGAGATTTCAATAACTACTTATCAGCATTTATCAAAATGTTTATTGCATATGTTGGACCCCAAGTGTTGCCAGTCATCAGAAGTTGGTAGCTGGCCAGTCAACCAGAAGTTCTGTTTTCCCTCAGAAATCAAGTACATTGAGAATATTTTCATCTGGAGGGAGATTTCCTGTAGTAAGGTTTTAGTCAGAGAAATCTTCACAAAGAGAACTGGTCAAGGTATACTGGATTTTTCAATCTACATTTATTTGGGGAGGGGTAATAATATATGGGCTTTAACCCCTGCATCTCTGGTTCAAATTCACACTAGGGCAATATATGATTGAAATTCATTACAGTCTGATAGCTAGTCAATAGCCTACATTAAATTAATTGATGGAAGGGCTCTATTTCCTTGTGAGATGGCTTTCATTTCATAAAAATAGTGAGAAAATTCCTCCCATTTAGTGCCCTTATAGGCAGTCTCTGGAGAAAAGGGAAGTGGAGAAAGAACTACCCTCTCACTCCCCAATGGCAATCCACTCAAAATAGATCCGATGATTGGAAGGAATGGCACAAGCGTTTTAGGTTCCAGGGCTCTCAACCCAATATCCATTATGGCAAGCTCTAAATTCACTTTAACTTCCAGCTTCCAGCAGGTCCCATTGGCCCGGAACAGAGATCAGCGGCCAGTGGGAACCGCAATCAGCCAGACCTGCAGACGGGGCAGGTAAACACACTGGCCCGGCCCGCCAGGGGCTTTCTCTACACAAGCGGCAACCCCTGTTTGAGAAACCCTACATTAGATCATCATAATGGCCCTTACTGGCCTTAAATTCTGTGATGCTATTAATCAAATCTGACAGTAAAACTTGATAGCTTGCATATCTACTCAAGCCTATATATGAAAATATAGGTCCACATTTCAATTTTGTCCAAAATATATGTACATAATTGTTAGATACAGAGTTGAATTTGCAGATCCCAAGCCAGAATGAAGGAAATTAGGCCTTTAATTGTATTCCCCTCCAGTCCTATCAATCTAATCTTTCTGTCTCTAATCTATCTTCTCTCTGTATATGGTTTCTTTGATGTAGTATCTAAATCTTTCTTCTGGAAGAGAAGCTTATATGTTGCTAAGTCTATGCAGGGCATCAAGCAGTTCCCTGTGTTATTCTTCAGGCCTACCCAGATCTACCACATGCAAAAGTGGAAATGAGATCAAATCGCAAAGGAGGAATATAAAAAACAAACACCCACCCACAAACACGTAGGGACAAAATTAGAAAGGCCAAAGCAAACATGAGATTAAACTAGCTAGAGACATAAAGAATAACAACAAAATATTCTATAAATACATGAGAAACAAGAGGAAGACCAAGGACAAGGTAGGCCCATTACTCAATGGGGTGAGGGGTGAGGGGGGGGAATAAAGACAATAATGTTTGCATATGAAAATGGCAGAAGCTCTAAATGAATTTTTTGTTTCAGTTTTCTCTCTGAGATACCTTTTTATACCCTAATATAAACAAGTTGCATACTGTCATCCTGACCTTATTTTTTAGGATAGGTCGACATATTTTTGTTATCTTTGGGGAATATGCTAGTATCCGGGTGTTCTGGTACTACCCTTTTGGAATGTGTTTGCGTGTATATTTTTGTACCTAGAATTACTTAGGAATATGTGTTTCTACAACATCAGACCTGTTTTTTCCAGATTCTGTGAACAGGACCTGCCTCTTGCTCACAACTTAACTTTGCTTTATAGCAGGAAAGCTTTAACCTCTACTTTAGCCCAGGCCTCAGGCCTCATACCAGGCTTTTAATACAAGGCCTTATGTCTTGGGCCCTCTTTCTACTACACCCATCAAAGAGGATTTACTTTCCAAGTGGATTGGCTACCAGATATTGATATTTTATTGAAGTGACATACTTCTCTTATAACTGGGGGTTTTCATAACTCATAAATCTTCCTGATGTCTTTCACATGACTTATTAGAATGGGATTTCCTTTCTTCTGGCATGGGTTGTAGTGTGTTTTTAATATTCTAATTAATGTATTAATTAACTGCAATTGTTACAGTATGTACAATGACCACACTTTAAATGTTCATTCTGGTTCTAGAGATATTGCTGGTTCTATGACATTCCCCATTTTAATGATAGATAATGTAATTTAAACTAGTAATACTTTTAAACTGGAATAAGGTTTTTAATTGTATACATTTATCTATTTATCAATCAATATTAAGATTCCTAATGTTCAAACTAATAGTGATATTAGTGTAGTGGAGCTTAAGTGCACTTTTATCATTATTGGGAGTTTCTGCAGAGCTTTTGGGTCTTATTGTACACGAAAGTCACTAAAGCAAATCAATTACTTCCCCTTCCCCTAACATTTTTTATGCTCAAAGTGTGCTCATTTGACCTTTATTAACTTATTTTTCCTAATGGGACCCTTGATCCACAGCAAAATCCCTTCAATCAAAATATAATATATGGATTAGCATCCCAAATCTATGCCTGAGGCTGATGTAACTCTAAAAAAGAGGAAAACATAGGGATAGAAGTGGTTGAGAAAGAGCTTTTATAATTCTACCATATGGTCTATTAGCCCACTAATCTGTGCTTTGAGCTTTGAAAGGCTTCAGTTAGGTGTGAGAGATCTAGACTCCAGATAAAAGCAGGCTTTGTTTGTATTTTTTTAATATGTCTAGAATTTCACCTGACTTTAAAGGAACACACACAATTTGTTTTAGCTAATACAAGCTAATTGCTCGTCCGCCAAGTCTAGCTGCTTTGAAATTTATAGTTTCAAACAACACAAAGTAGCTGTTGCCTTATATTCGTGTATATATAACTCTGAATGACTCTTCAGATATACAGTGTACAGATTATATATCCTATATATCGGCAGCTTTTGATTAGTACAGCATATTTATAATTACAGGTCCAATATGGAATGTCTGCAAACAAGTTTTTATATATTTTTGCTACATATTAAAAGAGGAATATAAGACGATCAGGATCACCAGAGAAATCAAACAGTTTTGTGGTTGATCAGAGTTCTCTGGCTGAATTGTGATAGACCAGCCCAGCCAGGGGTGGCTCTAGACATTTCGCTGCCCCAAGTACGGCAGCATGCCGCGGGGGGTGCTCTGCTGGTCGCCGGTCCCGCAGCTCCGGTGGACCTCCCGCAGGCACGCCTGCAGAGGATCCTCTGGTCCTGCGACTCCACTGGAGCCGCGGGACCAGCGGACCCTCCGCAGGCATGCCGCTGAAGGCTGCCTGCCTGCTGTCATCCCAGAGACCGGCAGAGCGCCCCCACGGCATGCTGCCCCAAGCACGCGCTTGGCGTGGTGGGGCCTCGATCCACCCCTGAGCCCAACTAATGTATCAAGGAGTTGTAGCACTGTAGAGGTTATTCTAGTCCTGAGTATTCCTTCCCTCCCCTCAGGTCTGCATTTTCCTGCATTCAAGTGGTTTGTTTAGTCATTGCAGAGGGACCAGGATTTGACCTTTACATCTTCCTTTAAGGGTACTAATTTGAAGGAAGATCTGGGGTTCTGGTCAGACCTATTAAAATTCTGGGGCTGTGTTTTCTCTCACGCATGTTTTATATCAGTGTAATTGCACTGAGTTCAATAGAGTTACTCCTGACTTCCACTGGTATAAATAAAAGAGGAATTAATTTCTTAAGTCTAGCATGTGGCCAGAACATAGGTTAAAAAGTAGAAATAAATGATGAAGTTGCATTAACCAAAGAATAAATACATGAAAACAGAATATGTATTATTGGTATAATATGATGCATTGGTTAGACCTGATTTGGAGTGCTGTGTGCCATGCTCACCACTCTACCACAGAAAATATGTTGGACTGAATTCACCAATTTGCTAAGTACACTTTGCCTTCACAGTGCGAAGAAAATTTAAACTAGTCAGAGATTACCCCTGTGTAGGGGGTGTTTGTGGTGGGATCACCACTGGTGAAAGCTTTGCCTCTCATGCTGGAGCTATGCTTGGTGGCTTGCTGGTGCGGGGAGGGACCTTGCTGAGGGTGGGAAGAGGTGGGGAGGACCAGAGGCAAGTTAATGAAGGACACAAGTGGACAGTAGGTGTGGCAGAGTAAGGTTGCCTCCTTACAGCTTTATCTTATGCCAAGGCTGGGTGACGCTTCCATATTACTCTTGTTGCCCATCCCCCCTTCCCCATTATGCTTAAATTCTTCTTAGGGGCCCTGGAAAATTGAGCCCATTTTTGGTTTAGATATGTTGGAAAATCAAGATGACACTAATCTCAGGGCCACATCCTGCCTTTGGCCACACAGTCCCAACTCCCATCAAAATTTTTTGATAGCCGTATGTGTCCATCTAAGATTAGAATCTGGCACAACATCAGTGATGCTCAGCCTTGTGTGGTTCAGGAGCCAAATTAGTGATCAACAATACCCAAAAGAGCCACAGTAGTGTGAATTCATTATTTCATTTACTATATACATAATTCTTACAGCAATGTGACTGATCGAGTATTATTATTTTATAAACTACAATTGGTTAATAACTCAGTAAAAGCAGCAAGACTAGTTAATAATTAAATCACACAATGTTTTAATATCATATGCTGCAAAGAGCTACAGAAGTTACATTAAAGAGCCACTTGTGGCTCTCGACCCTCAGTCTGAGTATCACTGTGCTACATTTTAAGGGATTAGTGTTTATTTAATCTTCATAACAGTATAAATGACATTAGAAAACCTGAAAATGATGGAGGAATTAGATAAAGTTTGTCACAAATTTACTCTAGTAATAGCTTCACGTATAAAGAGATACTTTTTATATTTCTTCATTATGTTTCCTGGGTGCCCCAGAGGAAATCATATAGATTATCTATGGAAATTATTCAGAAGGGTAAAATCACTTGGGTTCACAACGATTTCATGTTGGCCTAGGTCTGGGGAATCCAGTATTTTTTTAAAAGCTTTGGACTACCCCAAATTCACCAGGCCAGTTAATCCCATCTTCACTAGAGTTGGGGCCTTGCCCTCCTCCTTATGCAATCAACGCCAAAATTCCTGTTGACTTCAATGGGAGCAGAATCCTTTAAAAAATTAGATCAAGTATACACATGCTGCATGACTTTTACTAAATGAATATGGGTGAAGCTGAAATTAGCATATATCTGTCATAAAATCAGAACTGTGGTTTTCTTTGCATTGCATATTATGAGGCAGAATTCTGGCTCCTGACAGGGTTCAGTCAAATAATTTGCAATTTAGGCAGTAAAAATATTCAGTAAAGTCTAGACCTGTTCTTTCTTCTTTTTTCCTGCCACGCAATACATTAAGAAATACAGAGCTGGCATATTCATCAAAGCTATTTACCAAGGAACCACTTTGACAGATCATACAGAAAAAAAATTGACTTGTGAAAACAAAGTCTTGGTACAATTATGAAGTAAATGTGCTGAAAATTTGTAGTTTTACAGTGGATATGAGGCTATTCCATTCAAATCAGAAAGCAGCATGCAGCTTTGTCGAATTCATTTCAACACTTCAGAAGTGGGATGATTCTCAGGCCAGGTCTACACTGCGACTTTAAATCGGTTTAATGGCCGATATACCGATTTAACGCTGTATCCGTTCACACGACGTCGTCATTAATATCGAGTTAACGCTCCTACATCTGATTTCGAAACTCCGCTCCTTCATCGATTTCGGAACTCCTCCCAACGGGGAGTAGCGCTAAATTCGGATATGATACTCGGATAGGGTTGTTGTGAGGAAATCGTCGTTATGGCTCCGGGGCGATCGAGTGATGCACTGACCGTTGGACAGCACTCTGAATCGGATGCAGCAGGCAGGTAAACAGAAAAGCCCCGCGAACTTTTGATTACATTCTGCTTGTCCAGCGTGGAGCTCTGATCAGCACGGCTGGCGATGCAGTCTCAAATCCAAAATAGCTCCAGCATGGACCGTCGGGAGATACTAGGTCTGTCGCTGTATGGTGGAGACAAATCTGTTACCGCTCCGTTACAGACACGAAATGCAAAGGTTTGAATAAAAAACTGCAGATACACGCGCTGCGTGTAAAGCTAACGGGAAGCCAGAATGACGCTCATGAAGGGAGGGAGGGGTACTGAGGACCAGCTATCCCACAGTCCACAGCGTCTCTGAAATTATTGCTTCTTGGCTGAGCTCTCCAATGTCTATGTAGGTCAAACACAGTGTCTGCCGTGTTTCAGGGAAGCTCTCAGTTTCTTTCCCCCACCACCACGTGAAAAAAGGGAAAGAAATCATTCCTTGATACTTCTATGTCACCCTATGTGTACTGAATGCTGGTGTAACGGGACGCTACAGCACTGAAGAGCAGTTATCTGCTCCTCCCATCTTCACCTCTCTGGTGGTAGATGGTCTGCACACGCCCACCAGGAGATCCTAATTTCAACATCTGAGGGCACATTGCTAGCAGTATTGGACAGAACGCTAATAACAGCTTAATCATTGAAACTGGGGGCTGAAATTTTTGCAATCCATTTGGTATTGACTCGGCTTGAGATTGAGTTACGCTGTCTAATCATACTATCAAAATTATGGGCAAGCAATTCCTTATGGTGTCTAAGAATAAGAGTCCATCCTGCCTGGACTGTCATAGCCCCAGGAAATGGCTGCCTCCAACTGCCTCCCCGACCTCTTTGTATCTCACTACAGACAAGTCTCTGTTTCTACTTCTGTGTATCCTACAACTTCATGACACAGTGAGGGCGGGGCCTGCCTTCACAAAGGGAGGGGTGAGGCTGTACCCAGCACCACCCGGGGCAATGTTTTCTGCCCCATCAGGCACTGTGCTCTCAACACGGAAGTGGGAACTATGGGATAGCTGAGGAACAGCTACCCACAATGCACCGCTCCTTAAATCAATGGTAGCCTTGGACCATGGACGCAAGCAATCGACTTTGTGATCGCATTGTGGACGCGCAAAACCGATTTTATACATCGGTTTTGTAATATCGGTTTAAACTACTTCGAAATAATCGTGCAGTGTAGACGTACCCACAGTTTCACTGGCAGTGAACAAATCACAAGTCTGAACAATGTATCAGGAAAATGTTAGGTTGATATGGGTCTTTTTGCAAAATATTAAGGAGTTGGAGGGACACCAGTTCCCTGCAGGACAACAAAAGTTGTGCCAATAAACTTGCTTCGAAACAAAAAGAACTCTGTTTGCTTTCCCTTGTGTAATAATTAATGATCTCACTCTTACCGTACATATGGGGGACTGAAACGATAGGGATCAGGTTAATTTTAAATGGATTAATGAATGGCTGGGAAGACCTTATGGGCTGAGACTTTTAAAATAATACTATTTAGTTGTTTAACTTCAATATTTGTCTTTCAGATTTGTGTGCATAATGACGTCCCTGACAAGTAGGTCACAACATATTTGGCTATATTGGGCATTTCTAGAAAATTGATGCCCAGTAAACTAGAATTTGAATATTAATTGCCAGACTTCCTCCTCGTAGAATGAATTAATACATGGTGCTGCTGGGGGACTCAGGAGAATGGTAATGTGAGAATCACAAAAGGGACTGATCCAAATCCCATTGAAGTCAGTGGACAAACCTGTCACCAGCTTGAAGCTGGATCTATTTGGGAAAGACTGAAAGTAGTTGCCATCTGATGGAAACAATTTATAAGTTGGTGATCTCGGTCTAGTTCCTGGTAGCCAGGGGTGGCTCTAGGTTTTCTGCCACCCCAAGCACAGCAGTCTGGCAGCCTTCGGTGGTGTTTCTGAGGGTGGTCCGCCGGTCACGCAGATTAGGCGGCGGTTCTGTGGGTGATCTGCTGGTCCCACGCCTTCATCATACCCACTGCCGAATTACCTCCGAATCCGCAGGACTGGCGGACCTCCCGCAGGAACTCCGCCAAAGGCTGCCTGACTGCCACCCTTACAGCGACCAGCAGCCCGCCTCCCATGGCTTGCTGCCCCAGGCATGCGCTTGCTGTGCTGGTGCCTGGAGCTGCCCCTGCTGGTAGCTGTGTCCCTATATGTTGGGGTACATCCATATTGATGGGATAGTGTGGAGCATATTGCTTCTGTTACTGCTCATTGTTTACCTGTTAAATTATTAGACTTCAGTCACGAGGGCTGCCAGTCATGCATCTTGCACAAACAGCAATTAACCTTAAGAGTACTAAATGTGTATAAATGATTCAGTCGCATAAAGATTTTAAAAAGTATAGTAATAAAGTCTGGAAGCCAGGATATATGCGGCCAGACTTGCTATTTAATTCTGTCCTTCACCTACTATCATTGTGTTTATAATTACATGGGAAGATGTCCCTGACAATCAAAACACAACTCCAGCAACTTTCCGAATGGTCTAACAATTCTCTAAAATGATAAAATACAGAATATACTTCCACACCTCTGGAGATCTGAGTTCAGGCTCCAGCTGATCTAACAAATGAAAATATATATAGTTTCATCCTATTGCTCTTTTGTTTTCATCAACACAACTGTGTATGATTGACAGGCAAATTATGGTCATAAAAGGTCTAAACTTAGTGGGACATGTCAAGAAAACAAGAAATGTCTGTATGTGGCCAATACTGTTCCTGCCTGCCCTAGGAGATAGGTTGGTTGGTAAATATTGTATTTAAAAGTTTAAAATGAGAAATAATATATTTAAGAGCTATTTCAATATGAGATTTGTTATCAGAGGGACGTTTTTAATACAAATTATTTCTTGTTCACAAAGGCTCTTAGAAATCTTCAGCATCTTTCAGTATGTTTTAGTTTTAATTTTTAATATTAATACTTTGTACTTCTTGAATACCTTCCATCTGAAGATATGAAAGAGCGTTATAAGCTTAATTCTTCACTGTGCCACTGTAGATTAGATAAATTATTATCTTCATTTGATAAATGAAACAGACATGGAGAGGTTAAAGACAAAGGGCCTGATTTTCGTAAGTGCTGAGAAGCCACAGATCTCATTGACTTGAATGAGTGCTGTGGCTGATTAGCACCTCTGAAAATCAAATGACTTATTTATGTGCCTACCATCAGGCCTATGGGTTTGAAAATTTTAGGCTGACTTCGCAGTGACAGAGAGCAAATCAACAGGAAATGATTGAATGACTCCTCCAAGCCATCTCTTGAAACCACTAGAGTAGACTCTGCTTCATTTAATTTAATGGGAATATTTATTTAATGTTTCTAACCCCTTACAAATGATTGGATGGCACTCTAGGGAGAAAACAGCATTGTGCTGCAAAACAGGGTATTGTAGAACCCAGCCTCATTTGTTGAAGAAATGGGAATGTACAAGGAGGCAGGAGATTTCAGGAAGAGAAAGGAGGGTCTAAAGGAAGTTGAATGCTGTTCTGGATTCTACCTACCTCTGCCACATGGCTTCCGTGTGATGCTTGGCAATACACTTAAAACTTTCCAGAGATGGTCACTAATTGTAACTTCCTCATTATCTGGGTGCCCTAATTGAGACTCTTGGGTCTAGTTTGCAGAAGTGCTGAGCTCTCAGAGCTAGTACTGAGGTCAATGGGAACTGTGCTTTGAACATAAAAGTGCTATAAAATGCTAACTACTCTGAAAAATCAGGGAATAGACGTCTGAAACTGGGCAACTAAATTATTGGACACTTTTGACCTTAATTTATATGACTTGGTTCCTTCTCTATAAAATGTAAATAATGCCACTCCTCCCCTCATCAGAAGTAATAAATGTATTAATGAATGAAGCTCTCATATGCAATAGTGATGAACACCATAGAAAGGCCCATGAGGCTGTTAATAATTCTATCTTCAGAGCAGGATTTGAAAAATGTGATCTAACTAAGGCCCAGGGCGACACATAGAACAAAATATTGAATAGCTGCTCCTTCCACCCTGAGAACTGAATGAGGCAAGAGTCCAGTGGAAAAAAATAGTTAAGTGATCATGTAATAAAACAGAATGCATATTCACAATGGTGCTGAATTAAGGTTGCACAAACAACATTGATTATAGTATTTTCAAACTTTTGAATGTTCTACTTTGCAACCTTCCTGTGCCTTTAATGTAGTTTTGTTTGTGTGTGTAATAAACATAAATATATATTGCATTTACAGAACCAAATAAATGTTCTTTATGAGTTTTGGGCAAAGATTTTTGGCTTTCTAATTATCCATGCCTGTTAACAGTGGCTTAACATTGAATTTCCTAATTTGTAATAACTGAAAGTCTTATAGCCTTGTTTCATTTAAACGAAATTTAAATACAGAATTTAAATTCTTACCTTTAGATGTACAATTGTAGTTTTGTGACCTAAATAGATGTGGAATATTGGTTACAGTAGATAAGAACTCTGTAAGCCAAGAAACCTGAAAAATTTAGAGAGGAATTGAATTAACTGTCCAAAAATAATCTATTGTTAGATATAGTAGGATTATTTTATAATAGATACAGTTTCTAGAACTTCAGAATTCCCTATCAGAAATATTTTTAACACTGTAGGATCTATTTTGACTAACACCTCATATATGTAAATCCAGTTAATATATCCTTTAAATGGGAAAAAATGTTGCTGACCCTGATTTTTTCCCATACAAGTTATGCAACAGTGGCTATTAGCATCAAGATTTTTGACTTTATATTGCAAAGTTATAAAACATGATAAGTAGAACTATGCAAATCATTTATAGTGAATAATTTATTAAACATATTTATCTCTTGTTTAAGTTTGGGAATTATTCACAAGTAGACTTCGATTTCTAAGTATTTGTTCATTAGTCAAAATGGTTTTAACAAGTATTTTATATGACAATACTTCAGGCTATACATGATCTACTTGCTCTGTGATACCTTGTTTGTTATTTATGATGCATGACTGGAGTATGATAGTGTGTTATAAGCTCTACTCCCTCATTGGATGACTGGAATTTTTCTAAAGAAGAGGAGGGAAATCAAGCACACTCCAAGATGGCCACACAGACAGTTCCAGCATGAACCTTTGTGCAGACGCATAAGTATTCATGAGAATTTTGCATTCCACTAATATTCTTCTAAACAAAACGAAGCAAAAAGCTTAATTCACATCAATCACCACAGAAAATCAATAAAAAGGGTCACAGATACTGCTGAAGCAAATTCACGTTGTTTATTTGAACAGTGCTGGTGAATGCTTTTTAGAAGCATTCATCCAAGTCTAATAATGGTTATGTGTGAAAGTTCTGAGCTTTCAAAGATCAAAGGACAGCAAGGATTTATTGCAAATGAGTAGGCTGCATCAATTCAGTGAACACCAAAATAGCATATTTTGTAAACCTGGGTGCATGAGTTATATTTGCTCCCAGCAGGTTATCAATTTGCACAGCAGATATTAAATGGCTAATAAGCCAAAGTTTCACTGAGTTTTGCAGATGAAAGATGACCAGCCCTTGGAAAAATTCCTTTTATTTAATATACAGCCTGGTTGCTTTGTCTTTATTTACTTGTTTTTGTTCAGTGAGTATATTTTTTATGGGTCAGGCATGGAAAATTCCATTTTCTGGCCATGATTCTCCACTGCATTGTACCTTGTTTTGCCATTTACGCCTGTTCAAAGTGGTAATAAAATAATGCGTTTCTCAGTGTTTCATACTCTCTGGGTTATCTCCACAAAGGGTGTAAGGTATCTAATTGCCACTTTAGCTGCCTATATGGAAAATTTAAAGCCTCAAAACTCCCGTTCAGTTGCCACATAACCCTGTAGGTGCCTGAAGTCCTAAGGCAGTGGTTCTCAACCAGGGGTATGTGTACCCCTGGAAGTACACAGGGGTCTTCCAAAGGGGTACATCAACTCATCTAGATATTTGCTTAGTTTTACAACAGGCTACATAAAAAGCACTAGCGAAGTTGGTACAAACTAAAATTTCATACAGACAATGATGCACTATATACTATATATTGTAATGTAAGTAGAATATTTATATTCTAATCAATTTTTTTTATAATTATATGGTAACAATGAGGAAGTAAGCAATTTTTCGGTAATAGTGTGTTGTGACACTTTTGTTTTTATATGTCTGATTTTGTCAGCAAGTAGTTTTTTAAGTGAGGTGAAACTTGTGTTACTCAAGACAAATTAGACTCCTGAAAGGGATACAGTAGTCTGGAAAAGTTGAGACCCACTGTCCTAAGGTACCTAAATTTCCACCAGTAAAGTCGCTATGAACCTAAATTTATGCCACTGGGCTGTGAAAAGCAGCCTTAGTTTTGATTCAGCTGAGCTGCTCGGCACCTAATTCATGCTTGAGCCCTAGCAAGATCCTCAAACTAGGGATTTTCCCCACTTGACTTGCCTGTGGGGTTTTATTCGCTAGGTTTTTTCAGAGCACACCCGAACTGCACAAAATATAGTGGATATCCCAATGGTTAGAGAACATGCCTGCCATGTGGGTATGCTGGGATCAACTCCCTTCTGTATCTGATTGAATTGAACCCAAGGGCACTGGAACAATTTATTTAGTGGGGGTGCTGAGAACCATGGAACCAAACTGTAAACCCTGTGTATAATGGAAACCACCTCAAGCCAGAAGGTGTGGCAGTATCTATGATTGAACTCCACCATCCTGCCTCCTAAGTGAGTGAAATTCTGGGGTGAGAATCTATCCTGTTGGAGCTGTTCCACTTTATATGAAATACTTAAGTAGTCATTGAGTCAAAGAAACTATGAGAAGGACTCCACAAGGCTCCCACAGGAGAGGCAGGACACATGGGTTTGAGTTTGTGCTCTGATTCTATCAGATTGGGGATTTGAAGCCTGGTCTCCACCTCCAAGGTGTGTGTTCTAACCAGTGGGGTATTGGGCATAAGGACATCACCACCACCATGTTTTTGCAAGAAATGATTGACCTGGCTTAGGCACTTCACTCCAGGAGAGGATTCCCAGTTGAGAATTCCAAGCAGATCCAGAGTTGGGCATCTAATTTCCTTGGAGAGGCAAAGTGTAGGCCCTATCCATCTCTTTAGTATTTCCTGCTAGCTAGCTTAGGTGGCTCCCCACTCAGCATGATGTCTTACGTTAAATCTAAGTTCCTTTTGTAAATTTAGCCCTCTTTGCATAGGCAGAAATGATGATACAAAGTGCAAAGCAGTACAAAAACCAGGTCTTGTTTACTAACTTGCATTTCCTTCTTATAGAGCATTCTAGGGCTTATGCAATATGTGCTCTTCAGCCTATTCCAGAGTCCTGTCTGTTTTCCAGTTGGAAATACTTTTAAAAGGCAAGTGTGATTGTGCAGCTGTTGCCTTTAACAGCCTTTTGCCCAGACAGTCTCATGTTCTGCAATGCAGGAATTCATTCTCTCAACTTAAAAACAAAGATACGAAGATTTTCCCTCATGGACCTGATTGTTGCTGGCTCTTAAGTGTGTGTGCCATGCTGTGGTTTGATGTGACAAGCCTTCACATCACCCTTGTTCGCACTGTAAAAGGATCAATCAGAGCTCCTGGACTCTGCATGCCCCTGTGAGTGCAAATCGTACCTCCTCCTAGGGAGGAGGCAAGGTCATGGCCACTTCCAGGCCTACACAGTTCCACAGACTGACCCAGATGCACTGTGGGGAGCTCATACTTGCCCCAGCACGTAGAGAAGTCAAGGAAGAATTGTATCTTTTACATCAACCCCAGGCATGTGCTTCCAGACCACATTATGGTACAATATTCAGTAGCTACTGTGGCAGACTGACAATATCCAGTAATATCCTGAACAAGCCTTCTGGAATTAAAATAAACTTTATTGAATTAAGTTAAACCACCAGGATACATTGTATTAAAAATAAAATTGTGTATGTGTTATTGTGGCATTGTATATGTGTTATTGTAGGCATTACGTTCTCTAATAAGGAGGGGGGATGCAAATGAACAACTTCTATTTTGAGCCTTTGAAGCCCTGTGGAGAAATATGCATATACTAGTTCTAACTGGGTTCTCCAGAGATCAACAAACAAAGTAAAAGACTTTTGGATAAGAAGCCTGAGTTTAGGATGACTTTCTGATCCAGGAAATGGACAGGACCCTGGGTCCCTGGAGGGCCACAATCCATAGGGGAAAACTGAAAGGAGTTGGCCTACTGAGGCGTCCTAAGACTCTGTGCTTGTTCTGAGCTAAAGGAAGGAAGCCCCTAGCATGAGGTGTTGAGAGGCTGTTCTTGCCAGAGTTAGGATGAACTCTAGTAAGCTTATTAGCAGTCATGAAGGTTCTTTCATTGTTTAATCCGTCTTCTCTGCAGTGCTTTTTATCTTATGAACAAAGTAGGCTCACCAAAAAATCACTGTGTGGGAACTTTTACCTTTAGCAATCTCTGAAGAGAAAGCAAGAGGGCTGGTTTAGGCAGACTGTCATTGTTGTGAACTACACAGTGAAGGCAGGGAACCATACAGCCTAGGAATACCTCAGTCAGAAGGGAGAGATATGCGGGCCTCCACCCAAGAGAGGCAACATACAGGGAGATGGAAGCCTGAGCGCAGGTTCCCTGGACCACTAAGGGGAAATACAGGTGCAGTTGCTCTTCACTGTGACTGATACATGCAGTCATGATCTTTTATCCAGAAATTTAAATAATGTAATTCTGCTTGCCCGTTTTTTAAATCTGGCCCTCATGTGGATAGTATAAAAATGGCTTAAATCCTCACACTGTGAAGAGCGACAATTTAGCTTTATAGCTCTACGGCAGAAATTTACCAAACAGTTTTGCCCCTTTCACTTTTCAGTATGTGATGACATTTTGTGTATGTGTGTGTGGGAGGGATGGAAAGGAACAATTTTCACAGTGAGTCATTCTAAAACTGAAAACATGGGAAATGTTAATTAGAATAATTCCCTTTTAGAAATATTAGAAAGCAACAGGAAGACTAAAAGGATGACTTCACTTTCTTACAGTTTATTTGATAAAACACAGTAATATTTTCTATGAACATTTATTTTAATACTTTGGTTTAAGATTTAAGCTCTTTACTTCCCTTTGTATTGTCTTATTGCATCCCTTTGTGTGTTAGTGCTTATGCGTGCACATCACTGGATTTAGGAACGGATGATTTCAGCACTTTTGGAAAACTAATGAAGATTAGTATAAGTAGCTCCATGAGGCCTGAAAATTAGTGAAATCTTGACAAGAAAAAGATAAATCAAGGTTAAACTTTGCTACTACAGAAGAATATGCAGTGTAGCCAGATTCTCTAGCCAGTGTTGTAGAACCCTTTTGGGAAAAAAAATCTTCATTACATTCCTGTGATTTGTTCTGACACAAGGTATTAAAAACCTTGTTTATATTTCAGAGAGGTTTTTTTAGGAGTATTTTCAGATTAAGTGTTCGTAGAATGTTCTTTTTTACAGCCTGCTGAGGTGGCAGGCTGCTGAGCTAATATAGTGTTACAGTGATTAAATTGATTAAAAGCTTCATTTCTGACAGGCAGACCGCAGTGACTGAGATCTCCTTATCACACATTTAGGTAACTCAGCTCATGTCTTGCCCTATTTAATAATCACTACTCTGCCTCCCTGTTTAGAAATCATCTCAGCAGCGAGTGCATTTTCAAAGAGCATACTGGCTTTAGATCTGAATTCCATGAGTCACAGTGCATTGGAATTCCACAAACTGTATTCAAGGTAATGGCTTATCCAGTTTATCAGCCACCTTTTAAGATTCTTCTTACTGTAGCTGTGGATTGAGAAGACAGGCACTAATTGGTCGTACTCAACATTTTACTTATAATAAGGGAAGCAGCGAGAAGCATGTTTATAAACTTAAAAATCTGGAGTCAGACTAGGACACAGAACCTGACTATAAATTGATGACAGTGTAACAGGTTGCTAAAGAAAAGCATTAGTCTCCATGAATCAGTGCTAAATTGTGTTTTACAAGAGTTGGGGAAATCATGAGAGGTTTGTTATAACACAATCGGATGCATGTTCTTACTACGCTAAAAGGAAAATTAATTAAAACCCCCATGGCCAAATTCTAGATTTTTTAGGCACAAAGTGTTCACTACTTGCCAAGAAAACTGGCAGACATGAGTACGGGCTTTCTGGAATAATTTGTATAGTGGGGGTGCTGAGAGCCATTGAACCAAACTATAAACCCTCTATATAATAGAAACCACGTTAAGCCAGGGGCTGCTACAGCACCCCCCCCCCCCATACCACTAGTTTCAGCATTTATGCATCAGTTCAAGATGGTGCACCATTAGGCAGTCCCCAGCCAGATGCTGGTAGCCAGTGAGAGACACAGAATGACAGTTCTTATACACCCACATCTCTGAACTCTCAGGAGCAAGATCAGGGAGAAAATGGATTTGTTTTCTCAGCCCTATGCCTCACATGCTCATCTGAAAATCTAGAGAATAAACTACAGTGATTCTAACCAATGCTTCTAGAATTAGTCTGACACCACTGACTATCTACAGAGCACTTATTGGTGATCCAAGGATAGCTGGCAGTTTACCTGATGTTAGCTTATCCTATTGCAAAGAAGAGCCTGAATATTTGAAAAAGCATCTGGAGAGAAGGAGAAAGACTAATTCCCTTTGGGGTGACTGTTATGTAGGAGGAGAAATAAGGGCTGCTCTCAGGGACTATAGTGAGCAGCAGGACTGCACCGTCAGATGCCAGTGGGACAGGAGCTGCAGTATGAGAGGAAGCTTGGGGGTGCTTGCTGGGTAAATATAAAAATGGTTAATCAAAACTGGAACCATTTGCAGAATTAAGATGGAGTCTGTATCACAATATTGCATTAGACATGGTGAGCAGGGATAGGGCATGTAGCTCTTACAAGTGGAAACAAGAAACTTTTATTTTGATATAGTGGAAAAAGAGGAGTTGGTGAAAAGACACGAAGAAAGAGGACAGGTGGTTGAAGCAACAAGTCAGAAAAATGATCTGTGTAGCAGCCTTGTGAATGGATTAGCAACTCCAAAAATTCAAAAATCATGAGTCAGATGTCCAAAAATAATGCTTAAAAAAAAGATGATGTTGTGTTCTTTAGTCTGTCTGATTTTGGAACTCTCCCTGCCCACAGTTAATCTTTATGTGTAATAATTAATGTTTCCAAATCTCCCAGATGTGTTCAGTACAGTGATTTTGGCCCCTGCTACAGGATCTCTCACTAGATACCTGATGGTGCAGTGTTTTCAGCTTCTCCACAAACCCAAAACTTCAAATTAATTAATTATGTGCCCCCTGCCTAGCAATTACTTATGCACACCCAGCCCCCACAATAATTCTGCCCTCAGTTACCTACATCTGCCTGTCCCTCAGTTTTTGCATCACTTCTGCCCTTGCCTCAACACCTCTGCTCCTCCTGCTGCAGGAAGGGGAGAGGAGTAGAGAACAGGCTGACTCATTTTTCACAGGAGAATGGGGAGAAGGAAATGGAGCTGCCCTGAGCTACCTGGATCTTTCTCCTCCATCCCTCACCCACTCCTGTGAGAATGGTGTAAGCTGCTCCCTTTGACTCTCCTTCCTACCCTCTCTCAAAAACTCCTTTCATCTCCATGCTTGCTTCCTGCAGTGGCCCTGATTGGCTACTCTTCCCCAGGAGGTGGAGAAAGGGGGAGATAACCAATCAGAGAGGGATTTCCCCAGGCAGGGCTGAAGTTCATAAGAGGCTGGAGTGTCTTGTATCATCAGGAGAATGGCTCCAGCAGTGGCCAAAATCATGCGATTCTCAAGGAAACCACAAGATTTGGTAGGACTGCACATTCCTAGCTTGTTTGGTCATAAGAGACCATTATGATCAAATTTCTAAATAATAATACTTCCCTAATGTTCCTCTTCCGCTTAA
Organism: Chelonoidis abingdonii; assembly: GCF_003597395.2. NCBI lineage: Eukaryota > Metazoa > Chordata > Testudines > Testudinidae > Chelonoidis > Chelonoidis abingdonii. The sequence goes on from NC_133769.1 coordinate 238,285,838, forward strand.
GGATTGTTGTAATAGCCATAGGAATGTTATGAGATCATGTGGCTGTGATCTGTGTGATCATGAATGGCAAGACATGTGGTCCCTGGTGCCATAATCCACTGAATTGTAGTCAGTGTTGTGGAGGAGTATGGGAACACCTGAACTAACAGGTGGAAGAACACTGCATGCAGCATGCTAGGGTCATTTTTGTGTTTGACCTAGAGATGGGAAGTGCAAGAGCACCACCTATGCTGAATTTATTGCAACTCAGGCCAGGTCTACACTGCAACTTTAAATCGGTTTAATGGCCGATATACCGATTTAACGCTGTATCCGTTCACACGACGTCGTCATTAATATCGAGTTAAACGGCTCCTTAAATCGATTTCGGAACTCCTCCCAAACGAGAGGAGTAGCGCTAAATTCGATAGTGATAACTCGGATTAGGGTTCATGTGGACGGAAATCGACGTTATTGGCCTCCGGGCGGCATCCCAGAGTGCAGCACTGACCGCTCTGGACAGCAATCTGAACTCGGATGCAGCGGGCAGGTAAACAGGAAAAGCCCCGCGAACTTTTGAATTACATTTCCTGCTTGCCCAGCGTGGAGCTCTGATCAGCACGGCTGGCGATGCAGTTTGAAATCGAAAAAGAGCTCCAGCATAGACCGTACGGGAGATACTAGGTCTGATCGCTGTATGGGGAGACAAATCTGTTGTATCCAGCTCCGTTACAGAACACGAAATGCCAAAGCGTTTGAATAAAAAACTCCAGGATACACAGCGCTGCGTGACAAGCGTAACGGGAAGCCAGAGACTCAAATGGACGCTCATGAAGGGAGGGAGGGGGTACTGAGGACTCCAGCTATCCCACAGTCCACAGCAGTCTCTGAAAATTATTTGCATTCTTGGCTGAGCTCCCAATGTCTGTAGGTTCAAACACAGTGTCTGGCGTGGTTCAGGGAACAGCTCCTCAGTTTATTTCCCCCCACCACCACGTGAAAAAAAAAAGGGAAAGATTGCTGTGCTATGGCGTTTGCTCAATGCACTCCGCGAAAAAGGCGCCAAAGGGTTGTCTGCTGCCTTCACAAAGGGAGGGGTGAGGCTGTACCCAGCACCACCCGGGGCAATGTTTTCTGCCCCATCAGGCACTGTGCTCTCAACACGGAAGTGGGAACTATGGGATAGCTGAGGAACAGCTACCCACAGTGCACCGCTCCTGAAATCGATGGTAGCTTTGGACTATGGACGCAAACAATCGATTTCGGGATCCCACTGTGGACGCGCTAAACCAATTTTATTAGATCTGTTTTGTAATATCGGTTTAAGCTAATTCGAAATAATCGTGCAGTGTAGACGTACCCTCAGTGGAACTCTGGCAAAGAAAGTCAGGGGTGGAAGTAAAGGGCACCCTGTTCTGCAGCACTCAGTTGGTATCTGCCAATATTTCATTTAGAAGTTATGATATTTGGGAGCATCTTCATAAGAATTTGACATCAGATTCGTAGCCCTTGTCAGAAGCTGTGGATACCCTAATGGTATCCTAATTAGTTATCCTTCTAAATAAAACAACATATGAGCCTAAAAAAAACCTCCACAAAGAAACTATATGCCCAACCTATCTAACTCTTGCTTTCTCAGCTACTGAAAGAGAATATAATTTGCTGCTTGATGCAATTAAAGAAATGGAGGATGCTACTTAGTTTCTAAGATGGAACACTCAGCACACTGGGGACTTTTAATTAATATTGACCCTTTTCCCCCCACACACCCCTTTTGCTTGTCTTTGCCTTTGGGGAGTCCTTGTGAATGACATGTGGCATTTTAGCCATTATTTTAATTTCTTCATCTTATGCCGTTTCATACCTGTAAAAATCCATGTATTATTCCATTAAAGAGAATCAAAAGAGAATAAGGGAAACTAATTTCAATCAATGGCTTTTAGAAATACTATTACTTCATCAGTCATTAACCTTTTCCTTGTTGGCCTCTTCTCCAACTAGTCTGCTGCAGTGGCACCTCTAGGTGTCTTTTAAATGCAAAAGTTCCCATGAAATGGGAGTAGTAAATGATCAGCCACATTGGGGCAACACTACAGGTGTGTATTGCCTGAAACACCTAGTACATTAGCTATCACTAAAATGACTCAGGGCTTGTCTACGCTTGAAAGTAATTTTGGAATATGTTCATTTTGCTTTAACTAATCAGATAAAAGTAGTGCATCCAAATTGCTTTATTATGCTGGCTCAAGCTACTTCCCTTTTGAATCATTGTGTCCACACAGCACTGCATTTTTTTCCCAAAAATAAGCACAGACTATTCTGGGCAGACAACTCCTGGTGCAAAGTTCTGTCACTACACTCTATGGATTTTCAGGGGTGGGGGCGGGCACTTTATGTAATGCCTACTAGAAACCACTGGAATCCTGGTACTTGGGGTCAAACTAACAAATTGCCATGGTTCCTTTTCTGTCATCCCATCATGCATCTTCTTTTCGCAAGCCAGCACCATTTCAAACTGCTGTCAGGCAGCCTGGAGGAAACACTGCTGAGTGTCATGATCCTGATAGTGATTAATACAAACTGTCTGATGCACATGTATTGGAAGTCATGTGGCTGGGTGCCTTGGGAGACAGCCATAGTGCCATGGTGATATGGATGGAGGAGGAAGATGGATTCCCTGTGCACTTTTGCAGGCTGTCCTTATGTTGCAGAATGTTATCCCAAAAGATAGAGAATGATATTGTTCAAAAAGGCAATAGGCAAACAGGGAAGATATGCTGTACAGCTATTTACCAGCTGATGCAGAATGGAAAGGAACCATAGCCTTTATGGGCAGCCCAAAGAAAGCTGCATTACATTACAGTGTGCGTGCCAAAAGAGAGCATCATGTTTGCCTTAAGATCTCATTTATAACACCTGCAGATCAGCACAAAGTGCACTGCAAAACAAACCGACTTTTGCAGTAACTGTTCTGAACCTAACAGCTGAACGATAGAGGGTGTGATTTAAAGTAGCTATTCATGTCTTATATGCCAGGGTTTCTCAAACAGAGGTTGCCGCTTGTGTAGGGAAAGCCCCTGGAGGGCCGGGCCGGTGTTTTTACCTGCCCCATCCGCAGGTCCAGTTGATTGTGGTTCCCACTGGCCACAGATCGCTGTTCCAGGCCAATGGGAACTGCTGGAAGCTGTGCGGGCTGAGGGACTTACTGCAGCTCCCATTGGTCCGGAGCAGCTATCCGTGGCCAGTGGGAGCCACGATTGACCGGACCTGCTGACGGGGCAGGTAAACACACCGGCCCGGCCCACCAGGGGCTTTCCCTACACAAGCGGCGACCCTTGTTTGAGAAACCCTGTTATAAGCTGTATGCATTTTGAAATATCTCCACAGACTAATATGGTGGTGGGTGAGAGGAGGGGTGGTTGACCAAGAGGGATAGGGAGCATTAAGTAACACAGGAAAAAGGAAGAAGGGGCCCTGACATATTTAGATGATGTTTGTTGGATTTAATATTTTAGAGAAATAAACTCTTTGGAACTTAAAGCCTCTGGTACAATTGCCATTTGAGCAAGTGGATAAAACTGGCAGTGATAAAACATGAGGTGGTAGAGTTAGCAAGTTGATAAAACATGGCAGTGCCCTAACGAGATCCAAAACAAAGTTGTTTAAACCCATGTAGCACATAATACTTACTGGAAAAATTCTCTTCCCTAGCACTACCAGGTTGGTTGTCCTCCGGGGATTCAGAGGTCTCTGGCACTTTCTCTGCCTCAGGGCTTGCCTTGAGGTTTTGCAGGTTGAAGAGATCCTGGCTGCCTGTAACAATCTGCTCTGGCTTGGGTCCTGGTCAGCATCCACTGGGATGTCTTCAGTGCTGTCCACAATGTGTTGGGGGTGGAGGTAACCAGTGCACTCCCTTGCAAAAATCTGGTCCAGTTTTTCATAGAAGGTGCAGATTTTGCAACTTTTGCCAGAGATCTTGGTTTTGGTGTTTTTATAACTCTGCCGGAACTCCTGGCCTTGTGGCAGCATTAAAGCAAGTCTGGGGAGTGCCCTCTCTCCTTCATTTGTATTTCTTAGAATTACAGTAACTGCTGTGAAGATGCAGCTCTCCCCAAAAGGCAAGGGAGTCTAGGCCCTCGGCAGACTATGTGGAAGCAATGCACATGGGTGCCATAATCAGTGTGTGACTCTGAGTGTGTGAACTCACCCAGGAGCTGGAATTGCAAAAGGCCACACCTGGCTGTACACAAGCATTAAGGTGGGGAAGTGAGATCCAGTCAAAGTGACTCCAGAGCAGTAGAGGGCCCATAGGTAAACAGACAAGTTGACCCAGCTGGTAAGCAACGCAGTGTGAGTTAGCAGTGGAAGGACTGCCAGAAGTAGAATAGTTCATTCAAACTCATTCCTCAATTGAGTAAACCTTCTTTTAAAGTGAATTAATTAATACAGAATGAAATGCCAGATAATTTGAAAGAAAAAGCAACCTTAGTGTGGTAATTTATCCTAAAAAACTTAGGTTAATCTCAAATAACTTTCAATTATAGACAAGCCTTAAGCTGCACCTGACACCACGATTGGTCAATACATGTTACTAACAATGTTTCTCCTTGGCCACTTGCATTGTGTATGCCAGGTCGGAACTGAGCTGACAGAATGTATTTAGGAAAGGAGACACCTTGAATTTCTTTTTGTGTTCTCAACACGAAAGGGTCTAGTATAATGGTGTCCAACCTTTTTTCTCCTAGGCCCAAACAGATTGCTTTTAAAGGTTTAGTCAATACTTTGGGGGCAGATTCTCTGCCTTGTTCTGCTTCCCTTGTACCATTTAGGAAGCTCAAAGGGAGCAAAACCACCCAAAAGTCCTCCTAAATTCAATGTATATAGCCAATAAGTAATTATTGTTATAGGCAAAGGTGCTAATGGTTTGCACGTTAGGGCTCAGTGGGATGTATAAACTCAAAGAAAGAGCTAAAGATGCCATGCAGTTTAAGGGTACCCTAGGATTAAAACAGTCTCCTTTGTCTGGTACTTGAAGTAGAGCAGCTTCACAAAATGAGGACAGATGCCTAGGCCTTGGTGGGGAGCCTTGGACTAGGAGTTTTCCAGGGGTAAAACTCAAGGGACTGGGACAGAAAGAAGGGGGAGTTGTGAGGTCCTGATGAGAGAGATGTGCAAGACAACTGCTTCCATGGACAGGGCAGAGGTGCTTTACCTGAGAGTTGCCTGTGTTAAGTCTGTTGTCACTGTGTTCAATGGAACAGTAGGTATGGCCATTTTGAAAATAAACAATTACACTAAGAAAATTCCTGTTTCAGTGTCAGTGATTTTCTGTTGCAAATGGGCAACTGACTGGTAAGACTCTGAAAATTTGCTGTTGCTTGGCAAAGGGGCAACACTGTTTTTAAAAATCCAAGAAGTTAGTCCGAATGAAATATCTAGGTAAGGTTTGAAAATTAAGGGGGATTGGAATCTTACCAATTAAACTAAGATAGATGTCCTGATGGATTCTGAAAAGTCTCTCTTAATGAAACTTCACAAGATGTGTTAGACTGAAGAGAACATAATCAATGGCATAAGTATTCAGTACTTTACTGCACCTGTCTAGGGAGATCAGATGCTGCATCACTTTCTTCTTTGGCTCATTAGCATGCACACTGATCTCCTTTGTTTTTCAAGACTGCAACCTTAAGACATATTCTTTTACAGCCTCAAAACAGCTAGTGATAGTCTTGATCTAGAAAAGGAAGCAGATGCTGATTTGTGTGTTATGAACAGTGAGATCAGAGGGTGAATTGAAGGGATTTTCTGAGATGAGGACTTTGGAGTGACATAATGTGACTGATTTTGTTTGGTGTTGGAAAGCTGAAACAAGGGAGATTGCAGCCCAGACGGATTAATATTGTTGACACAACAATGATTAAAAGTATTCTCTCTCTGTCAAGAATTTTATATTCCTCCCCATCACAGCAGTATGTGAGCTCTTTCCACATAAAACTCATACCAATAGCAAAATCGTTAGTGGTCTCTGACATGTCTCCCTTTTCAGAGTAAAAACTATGCTAAGAGTAGTGTTTTAGTTTTTGAATTGTTTTCTAGATACTATTAATTTTCTTTCTTGGGGGCTTAGTTAGGTTTATTTTGAGGTAAGAGGGTGTCACTGTTGTGAGTGTCATTCATATGGGAGAAAGGACTTTCATGATTTTAAAAATCACTTTTTGCAGAAAGGCCATTTGGAAGTTCAGGAGAGTAGAAAGAAAGTCTGATTTAGTATCTGGGATCCATGAAAATGACAGCAGCTAGAAGCAAAAATGTTCCCTCTGTTTATAGAATCTTTTAGTCCAATTCATTTTTGTGGTATTATTCGAAAAGCAGGTTGGATTTGATCTTTCCTCTTCCAGTCTTGGTCCTGTCCACTAAAAAGGGAAAAATAAATGTAACTTTTCTGGTCTATCCATGTTGGTTAATGAGAGAGTTGCAACAGCATGATATGCTGAAATGTGAAACATCTCCCTGCATCAGACAGTAAAACACCTTAAGGAAAAGCTGGAGAAAAGGGAGGAAGGGAGAGACAGAAAAGCTTCTTCAGAAATCCACTAGCTCAGATTATTGTGGAGTGAGAGTTCAGACGACTGGGAATCATCTCCACTGAGCTGCTGGGAAGCACAGAGGGAGAAATAAGTTACAATGCTGGGAAATGTCACTGACCATATATCAATCTGTTTCCCCCCTCTCGCTTCCACCTCCCCCACCATTCCCAATGATTTAAAGTGAGCAGTGATTAGCCCGGTGACCCTGGAGGGTGATTTCCCTGAAGAGAAGGCAAACCACAATATTTAAACCTAGTGTTTAATATGAGCCTCATCTTTTAAAGCTGGAAAAGGAGCAAACACAAGAGACTTGTGAGTTCACTTTAACAGTTGTGCTAATAGGCAGATTGTCTGGTGTTGCCGTGTGCCTGTGCCAGGTCCCAGCATTTTTCTTGTTGTAAAAGAAGAAATCTCAAGAGACACTATTTTCAGTTGTCATAGCCAGATGTTTCCTACTTGATCTCTCTGCAGTAGTGGGTGGTATAGTGTATCTCTCTTATTACATGCATATACTCAGTGTATGATCTCTCCTAATAAGAATGTGTTCCTTGAGTTTTATTTGTGTGTGTGTATGTGTATTAGTATGTGTGTGTTTTAGACCTTTGAGAAGTATATGCATTGACTTGCTGATGTGCAATAGCCAGGTTGTCCAACTTCTAGCCCGAGCTACATTTTGCGGTGCTCTTTGAATTGCTAACAGCCCCTGAAATACTGATGAGATATGCAAGAAGGAGTAATTAGGAACATAGGAATTGCCATATTGGTTCAGACTTGAGGACCATATAGTCTAGTATCCTGTCTCTGATAGTGGCCAGCACTTAATTAAAGTCATATTTTTCAGAAATGAAAATGTGGGGCCCTCTTCTACTTTGTCAGTGTACCATCAGTCCTTGGCAGCTCTAATACATGTAATCTATTAATAGGTCAGCAAAGAAACATTATAGAGGAAACTAAAATAAGGTGTGTTTGGCTTTGTTTGTAAAAAATAACTCAAGCTATCATTATGAATAGCTAATTCAACAAGATATTGGGCGAGAGCCTAAGCTGGTGTGAATCACCATAGTTACATTGACGTCAACAGATCTATGCTGATTGGCATCTGCTGAGGATGTGGCCCATAGTGAGATGAATAGGGATAAACGATGGTGAAATACTGACTATAATGCACAAAGATAAATTATAATCCAATGTGATCTTTTATTTATTTTTCTCTGATATAATAATATTTTAATTTGCTTTCCATCTTTGTTCAAAAAATTGTAGATCAATTCAGATTAAAAACCAGAAACATAATCTTGGGCTGGGTTTTCTGCTGTCTTGGAGCTTGTGTAGCTATGTAAACCTATGCAAAGTGGATATAAAAGGCCACCATTCCCATCTGGCACTGTTTCATACTCACTTTGCCCAGGTGTAAATGACCATACAAGGGGCAAGGAAGGGAGTATCACAGCAGAACAAGTGTCAAACACTGCCTGTTTCACTCTCTGGGTCTTTGATGGGATGATTCTACAGTAGAAATTAACATATTCTTTGGGGCAAAAGAGGTGAGTGAATATTAGGATGTCCTTTGCAAGACATTGTTCAAAGCAACAGACCTCAGGCCAAAAGGCAGATGAGCTCGAAATGTGAATCCAACAAAAACAGCTCACAGATCCTATGTCAACCAACACAAGTCAAGACAGTGGGAAAATATGCAAGAACTGCAATGGATTAAATGACTTTACAAAAGTGTGCACTCACTAGCAGACTGTGCAAGTGTGACAAAGAGGAGGAAAATATCACCACCAGCTCAGATGAGTTTTTGATAGGAACAATGGGAAGTGTTGCAGCAGGAGATGATTGAACTGTCACCTTGAAAGCGAATGGGGCATTTATTACTTTGGAGTTGACAATGGCGCACAAGCCAAAGTAAGAAACACTATTAGTAATGCTAAAAGAAAACCACAGACGTTAGAAAGTAAACGGGAAAGCTCAGGGCTTATAGTAATGAATTTATCCCCAATTACAGTATACGTGAACCAAATAAATGGGTAAGAAACAAACTGGAAAAGATAAAATTTGTAATAAAACCAGCGAAGATATCATGCATTATTGGGTAAAAAGGCTATCAAGCCCTTAGCCTTATTGGGAGGTGAAGCAGCCTATGACACTAGCACCAAGTTTCTGTCTTCTCATTTTCTGAGTATTCTTATCTCTGAATAGAGGCATGGGTTCAAATCCCTCCTGACATTCCCATTTTAGTGATCAGGAAGGAACTGTCTCCCAGGTCAGATTGGCAGGGACTTTGGGAATTTTTCATCTTCCTCTATCTCAGAGGGTTTGGCTCTCTTGCTGGAATTAGCGGGACATATCTCACCTAATCAATTGCCTGTCATTGTAGAGGCCTCCTGCACTGGTGGCTCCTCAGTAGCTCCTGTTCTGCCTGTGGTGCACAATGGCTCACTCTACTGAGGACTGAAATACTTTAGTCTAACCTAAGTTATTGGGCTCTATATAGGAGTAATTGGTTAAAATTAAATGGCCTGTGATATATAGGAGGTCTGACTATAGGATCTCATGATCCCTTCTTGCCTTAGAATCTATTAATCTATATGAAAAAATAGACCTGATCAACAGACTCAGTGAGAAGTAAGTTTTGGGGTTTTGTCACAAGGGACAAGACTGCTGTGCTATTTTTTGGCCTACTTTCTAAGTGTAATTATTGCAAGTGCGAGGAACCACACACATTGGAGGCTACAATGTAGCCTTTTGTCTCGTGGCAGCCTAAGCTGGTATTATATATTGAATTTTGAAAAACTTTGAACATGACTGATACTAGATGATGTTTAAACCACTATTAGCTTCGCAAGATGAGATTTTTTTTTGTTTTATCTGCACTGTATAGCAAACATATCTGATATTCCACCACCAGCTAATACTATCAGTCACTCCTTGAAAACGTTTGCAAATATTTTTGCATCAGCAAAAGAAGACAAAAAACACTATTTGCAATGGTCTCAGCAAATATGGAGCTCATTTTTCACCAGATTTGAGGAAAAGTTAATTGTAGAACCACCTGGGAGCAAATAAGAAAGAAGAAAGATGCTGTGTTGGCATGTGGGCTGCATAATGAACAAAGTTGATTATATATACATTCTAAAGAAGAAGAAAAAACATCAGCACTATTTCAACTGGAAAGATGTCTTCAAGTCTGATTTGTTAGTATGGGTGAAATTTTCAAAAGTAGCTAAGTGACTTAGATGCCTAAATGCCATTTTCAAAAGTAGTTTAGGGCATGTAGGAACCTAAGTGCTATTGAAAGTCAATGAGACTGAGGTTCCTAACTGTATAAAACATACTGCCTTTAATTGCAAGGCACCCAAACATTATAAGTTGTGTTTTTTTCCTCAAAATAATTATTTCACTTAGAGAAACATGCAGTATTAGGAATATTACATTACAGCAATTACTGAAAAGGACTGGTGAGGCTGCACAGTGCTCATTGATAATGTTATGTACAAAGACATGCATATAGCTAACTAGAGGAACCCAACAGAGCATATATTTTACATTCTGATTGTATTAGTAATTACAACAGTGCTTAGAAGCCCTAAATAAGATCAGGGCTCCATTGTACTAAGTGGTGTACAAACATATAGCAAAGGATGACCCCTGCTTTGAAAAGTTTATAACTGAAATTGGAAAAGGAAAGTGATTTTGTGTTATAGTTCTTGCAAGCCACTGTCATAAGGCATATGAAGAGGACAACAGATCTCTCAGGGAGGTAGCTGTTTAAGGAGATGTATAGTTAAGAAGGATATTTTGGCATATTTAATCTTCCGCTTTTCTGGGCCACACAAGCTTTGCCTGAGGCATAATTTCTCCATAAGTAAGATTTTTATAAGATTTATTGGTTGAGTGCAAAGTTTAATTTTAATTTTCTCTTGTCACATCCACATGTTCAGTCTTAGCTGTGACGTGTGTAGTCAGATCCTTGTCTGACTTCTCTAATTGTCTCTGTGCCAGAGTATTAAAAAAAAGTTTGGCAGCAAATTGTTCAATAACCCATTCCATATAAAACATACCACCTCCAGTGCAAATGCCTGCATGTATGAGTAAAAATACACAGTTCTCAAGAATTCTATTAGAAGAACATTAAATTCACTTTCTCCAAACATTACTGCAAGTAAAATTAATTCAAATGTTTACTCAACAACAACAACAATGGATTTCAGGAAGGCGGATTTTGGTAAGCTCAGAGAGCTGATAGGTAAGGTCCCATGGGAATCAAGACTGAGGGGAAAAACAACTGAGGAGAGTTGTTGTCAATTCTTCAAAAGGGACATATTAAGGCCCAAAGCAAGCTATTCCGATGGGGTAGGAAGATAGAAAATGTGGGCAAAGGACCACCTTGGCTTAACTGAGCAGATCTTGCATGAGCTACAAAATAAAAGGAGTCATATAAAAAACGGAAACTTAGTCAGATTACAAAGGTATGAATTTAAGGCCAATAACCAGGTGCAGGGGCAAGATTTAGAAGGCAAAGCCACAAAATGAGCTCAAACTAGCCTATTGGGAATAAAAGTCGGAAAACAGGAAGAACTTTTATCAAATACATTAGAAGCAAGAGGAAGACCAAGGAACAGGGTAACGCCCACTTGCTCAAGGTGAGGAGGAGAAACACGTACAGGAAACTTGGAAATGCAGAGATGCTTAATGACTTCTTTGTTTCGGTCTTCACTTGAGAAGTCTGAAGGAATGTCTAACATAGTGAAATGCTTAAGGGGAAGGGGGTAGGTTTAGAAGAAAAGATAATAAAAAAACGAGCAGTTAAAAAAACTCAACTTAGTAAAAGTTAGATGCCTGCAAGTCACCAGGGCCTTGATGAAATGCATTCTAGAATAACCTCAAGGAGTTAATAGAGGAAGGTATCTGAGCCTCTAGCTATTATACTTTGGAAAGTCATGGGAGAAGGAGAGATGGCTCAGAAGACTGGAAAGGGCAAATATAGTGCCCATCTATAAAAAGGGAAATAAAAACAACCCAGGAAACTACAGACCAGTTAGTTTAACTTCTGTAAACCAGGGAAGATAATGGAGCAAGTAATTTAAAGAAATCATCTGCAAACACTTGGAAGGTGGGTAAGGTGATTTAGGGAATAGCCACGCATGGATTTTGTAAAGAGAACAAAATCGTAGTCAAAAACCAATCTGATAGCTTTCTTTGATAGGATAACGAAGTCTTGTGGATCAAGGAAGAAGCGGTGGATGTGGTATACCTTAGACTTTAGTAAGGCATTTGATAAACGGGTCTTGCATGATATTCCTTATCGATAAACTAGGCAAATACAATTTAGATGGGGCTACTATAAGGTGCAGTGCATAACTGGCTGGATAACCGTACTCAGAGAGTGGTTATTAAATGGTACTCCAATCCTGCTGGAAAAGTATAACAAGTGGGGTTCCACAGGGGTCTGTTTTGGGACCAGCTCTGTTCAATATCTTCCATCAACCGACTTAGATGTTGGCATAGAAAGTACGCTTATTAAGTTTGGCAGAAGATACCAAACTGGGAGGATCCGCAACTGCTTTGGAGGACAGGGTCAAAATTCAAAATGATCTGGACAAATTGGAGAAATGGTCTGAAGTAAACCACGTGAAGTTTCAATAAAGACAAATGCAAAGTGCCCTCCACTTAGGAAGGAACAATCAGTTTCACACATACAGAATGGAAAGAGACTGTCTAGGAAGGAGTATGGCAGAAAAGAGATCTAGGGGTCATCAGTGGACCACAGCTAAATATGAGTCAACGTGTGATACTGTTGGCAAAAAAAAAGCAAACGTGATTCTGGGATGCATTAACAGGTGTGTTTGTAAACAAGACACGAGAAGTCATGTCTTCGCTCTACTCTGCGCTGGTTAGGCCTCAACTGTGGAGTATTGTGTCCAGTTTCTGGGGCACCCCCACCGCATTTCAAGAAAAGTGTGGAGAATTGGAGAGGGTCCAGAGAAGAGGCAATCAAAGAATGATTAAAGGTCTTCGAGAACATGACCTAATGAAGGAAGGCTGAAGAAACTGGCGTTTATTTAGTTGGAAAAGAGAAAGACTGAAGAGGGGACATGATAGGCGCGAGTTTTCACAGGTATCGGTAAAATTAAGGTGTCATCAGCTAGGAGGAGAAACACTTGTTCACCCTTAGCTCTCTAATGATGAATGCAGTGGGACACAAGAAGCATAGAACAAGAAGCAATGGGCTTAAACTGCAGCAAGGGAGATTTAGGTTGGACATTAGGAAAAAGTTCCTAACTGTCAGGGTGGTTGGACACTGGAATAAATTGCCTAGGGAGGTTGTGGAATCTCCATCTCTGGAGATATTTAAGAGTAGGTTAGATAAATGTCTCTCAGGAATGGTCTAGACAGTATTTGGTCCTGCCATGAGGGCAGGGGACTGGACTCGATGACCTCTTGAAGTCCCTTCCAGTCCTGGAGTCTATGAATCTATGAGTCTATGAATCTATGAACAACAAGAGGCTTAAACACAACCAAAACAGTTTTTTTTTAAAATTTGAACAAGGGCACACAGAAATATTGTGTACAGTATTAGTCCAGCTCTAACATTCAGCCACAAACTCCCAAATACTTGGATGTGGAAAAATTTTTTTGGTGTGGTTTGGAAAGGAAATGAACATTTCTTGGCTATTTTATTCATTTTTACCAGCTAATCCAATCATGGATGTTGGAAGGAAAAAATGAATTTGTCAATCCAGGAACAAAGACGAGAGAATCATAGAAAAATAGGGCTGGAAGGGAACGGGCGGCTCTAGCTTTTTTGCCGCCCCAAGCACAGCAGGCAAGCTGCCTTTGGTGCCTGCCTGCGGGAGGTCCCCGGTCCTGCAGATTCATCGGCTTGCCTACAGGAGGTCCACTGGTCCTGCGGCTTCGGTGTACCCACCACCGAATTTCCACCGCATCCGCGGGACCGGCGGACCTCTCGCAGGCAAGTTGCCAAAGGGTGCCTGACTGCCACCCTCACAGGGACTGGCAGGGCTCCCCCTGTGGCTTGCCACCCCAGGCATGTGCTTGGAGAGCTGGTGCCTGGAACCACCACTGTGAAAGGGAACTCGAGAGATCATCTAGCCTACCTCACTGTGCTGAGGTAGGATCAAGTAAATCTAGACTATGTCTGACAAGTGTTTGTCTTAGTCTGTTCTTAAATACCTACAGTGACAGGGTTTCCTCCCTTGAAAGCTCATTCCAGTGCTTAACTATCCTTATAGTTAGAAAGTTTTCCTTAAAATCTAACCTAAGTCATCTATGCTGTTGATTAAGCTCGTTACTTCTTGTCCTATCTTCAGTGGACATGGAGAACAATTGATCACTGTCCTCTTTATAAGAACTCTTAATATATCTGAAGACTGTTATCTCTTCTTTTCTCAAGACTAAAAATTCCCAGTTTTTTTTAACGTTCACCCATACATCAGGTTTTCTAAACCTTTCATCATTTTTTTTGCTCTCCTCTGGAGTATCTCCAATTTGTTTACATTTTTCTTAAAATGTGGCACCCAACACTGGACACAATAGAGTGGGCATTTACCTCCCACGTCTTACATAACACGCTCCTATTAATACACTCTGGAATGATACCAGTCTTTTATTACAACTGCAGCACATTGTTAACTCGTATTCATTGGTGATCCATTTTAACCCTCACATCCTTTTCAGTAGTACTATTGTTTAGTCAGCTATTCCCCAGTTATTTTGTAGCTCTGCATTTTTAAAATTTTTTTGCTTAGTGAAGTACTTTGCATGTGTCTTCACTGAATTTCATCTTGTTGATTTCAGACCAATTGTCCAATTTGTCAAGGTCATTTTGAATTCCAGTCTTGTCCTCCAAAGTGCTTGCAGTCCCTCCCATCTTGATGTCTTCTGCACATTTTATAAGCATACTCTCCACTCAATTATCCAAGTCATTAATGAAAATATTGACTAGCAGCAGATTCAGGACAGACCCCTCTGGAACCCCACTACTTACATACCCCCAGTTTGACAGTGAATCATTAGCAACTACTCTTTGAATACAACCAGTTTTGCACCCACCTTATAGTAATTTCACCTAGACCATGTGTCCATAGTTTGCTTATGATGATGTCATGTGAGACTGTGTCAAAACATTTATTAAAATCAAGATAGATCATTTCTACTGCTTCTCCCTTATTCACTAGCCCAGTAACCCCGTCAAAGAAGAGACCATGAGTGTTTGAGTTAAAAGGTTAGGGAGCATGACTGATGCATTTTTTTGTGTGTGAAATTAGTGTCTCTTTCTTTATCTGAGAATTTAGATAGCTTTTGGTCCACTAACTTCTGTGAACATAATTAGTGGGTCCTAAAAAGGCTGAAAGGATGGATTAAAGAACATTAGTACATGCTTAAATATCATGAAAGTAATTAGAAATTAATTACTTAAAGTTAAGAATGTTTGGAAGTTCTTTCATTAATAGTGATAGTTTGCTGAATTGGTGATTAGATGACTTTAGAGTAGGCAGGTGGTTGCTTCTGGTAGGTATTGGCAGTTCAGTTTATTCTGTGGACAGTGTTTCCAGACTAATGTTCTGTTTAGATAGAAGGTGGGAGGTAAAATCAATACCACAGCCTTACAAGATGAGCAGCAGAACCGCATCCTGCGAATATTGTGGAGATGAATGTCAGAGAACATTACATAGAACAGGAGCAGTCATCTTATATTCAAGAGTAATAATGCAAGCCATTTCCTGAAGTAATAACTGGTTTGCATCTTGTGAGGACCAAACATGGGCAAAATAGTTTTGGAACCAGTTCACAGAAAGGAGAAGTCTTGAATTCTTAAAAGAGACAGTTGCTATTTGAGGTAACCCTAATGAAAGAGAAAGTCTTACTCAACATGTAGACCCAGAAAGACACACTATTCCTGAGAGGAAAAGGTTTCCTGCTTTTTGGTTAGCAGGAATAATATTGCTCCAGATTGCCCGAGGTATAGGTTTCAAGGAAGAATTTAAACTTATCCAGGGAATGTGGATCTTAGGGCCCAATCCAAAGCTAACTGATTTCAATGGGAAGACTCCCAACTGACTTTATTGGACTTTGATTTGTAATAATGAGCTTAGATCCTGAAACAAAGTTTAACATGACTCAAACCTATATCCTGAATCATGGTTCTCCTACGCCAATTAATCAATGGAATAAAATATTAAAGAGAATAATAACCAGGGAGATTGTTCAATTACCTCAGAATAACACTTTTGTTCTGATTATCAGTCTTTACCTATATGTAACACCGACAGATCCCAGTCATCGATGGGATTGAACCTGGGACTTCTAGAGCTAAATGCATGAGCCTCTACTGTAGGATCTAAAAGCCATATGGTTCTTAGCTAAGGCTGTAGCAGACTCATTAATTTCTAAGTGGACTCAGTGCCACTAGAGGGGACAGAGCACCACACCCAGGTGTGTGGATTATATATATAAATTAAAAAATAAATTCCCCTCTCACCCCTTTGGGTGGTATGTGTCTTCCTCAACCTCGGGTCCTCTACCAGAGGCCTGGGAGTTTGAGGGTTCTGCGCAGTATCTTAGCTGTTCCTAGCACTGCACTCTTCTGGACAGAGAGCTCTGATGTTGTTC
>NC_133769.1:238305253-238442511 GCF_003597395.2 Chelonoidis abingdonii
TACCAACCAGGATTTGAACCCCAGTCCCTCGTATCAAAGGGCAGCACGCTTAACCACTATGCTATCCAGTCACTATATATATATATGTATATATATATATACACATATATACATACAGAGAACATAAAAAGGTAGAAGTTGCCATACCAACTCTAAGAGGCTAATTAATTAAGATGAGCTTTTATCAGCAGGAGAAAAAAACGTTTGTAGTGATAATAAAGATGGTCCATTTCAGATAGTTGACAAAAAGGTGTGAGGATACTTAACATGGGGAAATAGATTCAATTTGTGTAATGACCCAGCCACTCCCAGTCTCTATTCAAACCAAAGTTAATGGTATCTAGTTTGCATATTAATTCAAGTTCAGCAATTTCTCATTTGAGTCTTTTTTTGAAGCTTTTCTCTTGCAAAATTACCACCTTTAAGTCTGTTACTGAGTGACCAGAGAAGTTGAAGTATTCTACTGGTTTTTGAATGTTATGATTCCTGATGTGAGATTTGCGTCCATTTATTCTTTTGCGTAGAGACTGTCTGGTCTGGCCAATGTACATGACAGAGGGGCATTGCTGGCACATGATGGCATATATCACATTGGTAGATGTTCAGGTGAATGAGCACTTGTGGCATGGCTGATATGCTTAGGTCCTATGATGGTGTCACTTAAATAGATATGTGGACAGAGTTGGCATCGAGCTTTGTTGCAAGGATAGGTTCCTGGGTCAGTGTTTTTCTTGTGTGGTATGTGGTTGCCGGTGAGTATTTGCTTCAGGTTGGGGGGCTTTCTGTAAGCGAGGACTGGTCTGTCTCCCAAGATCTGTGAGAGTGAGGGATCATCCTTCAGGATAGGTGGTAGATCTTTGATTACTGTACTAGTGCACCACTTCATCTAACCAATATGAAGAAATATCAGTTCAGATAGCTTGCTTATGAAAAATCAAATATTGGGTATCAATTTTATAAAAATTAACCTAGCAAAAAAGGTTCTGGGATTGAATCAACAACTGGGCAGTTCCCTTTCCTTGGCAATGCAATCTGATGATATAATCTTGGCTTCTTGATGTATTGAAACAGTATATGTGTGGTGCTAAGCCTGGATTCCCCTATAGACATTGGTTGAACTAGAGTAAAGGAATGTGGACTAGAGCTGAGTGAACTCTTCGCTTTTGGATAACATAGTCACCAAACCATAGTCCTTTTTTTGTTCATGAATTATCTAAGACCAGAACTAGAATTTCATTAAGGTGTGATTCAAAATTGTCTATGCAAACATATTTCAGCTAATGGGTAGTTCAAAAATTATTCCTCTGCTTGAATATTTACTATTTGTAATTCATGATGGTGATTGTGCACCACTGAAGAAAATTGGCTTCAATAGGAGTAGCTCTAATAGCACTATGTGACTGTATATGTAAGTCATATAATATTGCCTCTGACTCCTAACTAGATAATTCCCAAATTCACAGAAAATTCTAGAGGGTAGACAAACACTTACATCATAAAGACTTGTAAGAATACATATTTGGCCAAATGTTAATGACAGCTCTTCTTTCCACAAGCAGTTTGTGCAGGAAAAAAGTTCATGAAAGTCTTCATAGAAATCAAATAAAGGAGATTGTTGCAAGCAACAGCAAAGCAAATTTTTATGTTATTATTGGCACAAATGTTTGCAGATACTTGTTAGCAGTATTTTCCCACATTTAATAGAAACCACCTCTGTCTATAAGTATTTTTTCTATTTGCATGCTGTTGAATGGTTAGAATGATTTCTTGACTTGCCCAGATCTCGGAAATGCAGAGATATCTAAAAATACAAATAATGGAGGGAAAAAGCAAACCAAACTTTTTCCAACTTCATTTTTTTTGTACAAATAAAATATATTTTAGTCAAGCAACTTTACCATGACTAATTAAAATACTGTAAAAAGATTTTTCCTCTTTCCCTCTGAAGTTTTGCTTAAGAAAAACAAAACAAAAACTGATTTGCCATGTTTTGAGCTGTGACCAATTGTTGTGTAGTGTTCTGCGGTGACAAGTGAAATATATGGGTTCTCTTTAGGTTTATATCAAACAGCTTTTCAACAGTAACATCAAGGCCTGGAAAGCATGTGTCATACAACACTTTGTAACAAACAATATTAAACATTAACTTTAATTTAATTAAAATTTACTGACAAGAATGGGTTCATGCCAGTGTAATGCTTTGAAGACCACAATAAATGTTTTTGAAAAAGATGCCACAACCAACATAATAATTTACTCATTATGTGGAATTCCAAAAAACATGTGCCTTAATAGAAAGCAGGTGCCTTTCTCTTTTTACCTATCAAAATGTCATACTCAAGTGTGCTATAAGTAAATGATTAGAAAATCCACATTTTTGGGATGAAATAGAAAAACCATGGGTGAAATTCTGGCCTCCTTGAAGTCAATAGCCAAGCTTCCATTGACTTCAATAGAACTAGGATTTCACCATGTTTGGCTCTCAGACATCTATTTATATGGAATAATTAGATGGTTCTTTTAGACTTTTTAGTAGAAATGACACTTATAATTCCTAGTCTCTTCACCCACAACCCCCAGGAAGCTTGAATGGCAGCAGCCATAGATGCTACCAGAACACATCATTATAGTAATGAACTCAGTAAGAGCTGTGAAATGGTGATGTGGGTACTCCACAGCGTGCGGGGTAGGATTCCTTTCCTGGCTCATCAGAAGAATCCTTGGCAGAGAACATCTATTCAGACTTTACACAGGAAAGAAGGCTTTGGCCTAAGGTGACAAAGTGGGCTGGTTCAAGATGCTTAAGGTGCTGAAAAATACTAGATCTGACTGGTAAATTGCCTGTAAATTAGACTGGTCTGAGGAACCAGTGACATATTTACTGTATATTATCTCACAAACCATCTGGAATAGAAACTAATGTTATATATCACTGAAGAACTAGCAATTTCCAATTTCCAAAGAGGAGGATATTTTTTTCAGCTTAGAGAGTTCACAAGATATAAGACCATACTATTAGATCATTCTGATTACCATCATGCCTCTTATTTTCTTCACCTCAGTACCAATCTTATGTTAGTGGGTTTTTTTTCAAGAGCTGTAAGCAGTAGAATCAATGTTATCATCTGACGGTTTCTAATCCTAGTGTTTCAAGGGCATAAAGTATTAATCTCTGTCAATAGGTGTTGGTGAATGTATTGTTAAGTTCATGTTGGAATTAAAGTGGAGATGGGAAAGAGAAATCAGGGAAATCTGATGAATGCTCTATTTTTATAGCATGACTTGCATAATTATATTATTTTAAATATTTTACTTGTTGAATGCTAGTTATGTAAAATTTCCATATTTTCACAAAACTCAATGAGAAATTTATGGCCAAGATTTTCAGAAGTGGCTAGTAATTTTTCAGGGCCTCAGTTTTAAAAGGACCTGATTTCAGAAAGTGGTGAGCACCCACCTTCTAAAAATTAGACTTGTTTGCAATGTCCAAAGTTGGTCCCAGAAGTTAAGGGGCTGAAACTCGCCAGTCACTTTTGAAAAACTTTGTCAAGATATATACCTTGGCTATTTTTCTCTCTGCCTGCAAAATTTGAGAGGCTGTTTGAGTTCCATGCTGCTGTCCCAAACAGATCCTGTTTCCATACTCAACAGCAATTACAAGTATTTTGACGTTAAATTGAGATAATATTGGAGAAGATTCTTACCACGGCTCTCCTCCCTTTGAACCACAAAGGGAACAGATACTTGCCAGAACTCTTTCAATGCTTTTTAGTGCAATGGATGTGTTGAGGTTGGGAGGAGGAGTGTACAGAGCATGACAATGTTGATAAATGCAAATACAAAGTAATGCACTCTGTTTTGCAGAAGCTGAGAATGGGTGACAGGGGATGGATCGCTTAGTGATTACCCTGTTCTGTTCATTTCCTCTGGGGCACCTGGTGTTGGCCACTGTTGGAAGACAGTCTACTTGGCTAGATGAACCTTTGATTTGATCCAGTATAGCCGTTTTTATATTCTTATATATTCTTATGACTTACTCCAGCTAGCATAATGGTAGAATCAGGCAGAGGATCAAAAAGCTATAACTGGCCCTGCGACATTCAAGAATGGCACTAGCCTGTTTTTCCAGCCAGGGTGGAAAACATTGGGCAATGGAAGAAAACAAAAACAAAACACCAGCACAGCTGGCAAACCAGTGGAGCTAAAATGGGTCTGCCAATCACAGCAGGGAAAAAAGAAAAAAAAATCAGTGCTGGCATAGCAATCTGGCGCCCCTTTGAAATTGGAGTGCAGATCGACTGCCTCGCTCATCCACACCTTCAACCTGGTCACAACCAGCCCGCCAGGATTTCTTTAATAGGATCAATGAATGGCCAGTTAATTGTCATGCATGGGATTTAATCCTGTAGCTCTCACTAATGCAAACATTTTTATTTACTTCAGTGCTTCTCCAACATGTAGTGACAAATCAGTGGACCCTGCAAAATCATTATCAATTGTGTGTTTATGTTCATATAAACAGATAGGTAGATATGAACAAAGATCAATAATGCTCAAATGATAGGAATTATTTTGAATTTCGACTACAAGATAGCTATAATTTATACTTTGCTATTATTCCTGTTACAGATAGTAATAAAAAATTTACCTTGAATGAGAAGCAGAGACTTCTACTTTTGTGCCTTGAATACATTCAGCCATCAGCAAGTATCACATAATTCTACAGGGACTTAGGTCATATACTTAAAATGGCATTAATCACATCATCGAGTGTTTTCCTAATTTTACTAGTATGCCACCTTAGTTGAAGTTGTGTCAGGAATTTCCGTATAAACCCAATTATCAGGTGTTTATAATCCAGTGCTAAAAAAAATCCCTAAGGGTTCAAACTTGAGGTTGAAGGACTTCAGCCATGATTAAACGTTTGCAAAAGTTTAAAGGAACCAGCTTAACTATATTTAAATGTTATGAGACATTATGCCACCTATATATTTTACACTCACAGCCATTCCCCAGCTCTCTCCCCCAGCACAGACACATCTAACTTTGGGAGTTCTATGAAAGCAGAATTTAGTTTTTTTGGGCTACCCTAACTGTATATTTGAATATGTTATGTATACACATGGCATCTTAACTCTGACTTTCAGGCTATCTAATTTTTTAAAGAATATATTCTCTAAATTTGTTTGAAATTATACATTTTTAAACTTTAACTACAGTTTTCAAAGTTTGTGTGTGAAATAGAGGCCAAAGGTTGTATTACCATTATATTTAATAAAAGCTTGTAATAATGTGATCTTTTAAAAGGGACACAGCCAGGGCTCTGTGATCCCTGTCCTGACAGCCTCTTTTGCTGGAATAGGAGCTCTTTAACATTTTTGCATGGGAATTGCGTACCATTGGGCAGATTTACATCTAGTGTAAGATGAGAAAATGTAAATGCAGACAATGGAATACAATGGAGTTAAACCCATTTGCACCAGGTCTGAATTTAGCCACGTGTTTTGGTGAGGGTCAGCCAGGAGAAGCTGTTGTATGAAAATACATTTTGAACTAATAAAAAGACATCCTACTTTCACTTCCATTGCCAGCTAATACCCCAACTTCATCAAACCTGGGCTCTAAAATTAATTGTGATTCACCACAAATTTTAAAAAAATTAATCATCATTAATCACAGTTTTAATCACATTGTTAAGCAATAACAGAATACCATTTATTTCAATAATTTGGATGTTTTCTACATTTTCACATATATTGATTACATTTACAACACAGAGTGCCAAGTTGACAGTGCTGACTTTGTATAATTTTTTATTACAAATATTTGCACTGTAAAAATGATAAACAAAAGAAACGGTACTGTAGTGCAATCTCTTTATTGTGAAAGTGCAACTTACAAATGCAGATTTATTTTTGTATGTAGCTGCACTCAAAAATAAAACAATGTAAAACTTTAGAGCAGGGATCGGCAATGTCTGGCACGCGGTTTGCCAGGGTAAGCCTCTGGCGGGCCAGGCCAGTTTGTTTACTTGCTGTGTCCACAGGTTCAGCCGATTGCAGCTCCCACTGGTCGCATTTCACTGTCTCAGGCCAATGGGGGCTGCGGGAAGTGGCACAGGCGAAGGGATATGCTGGCCGCCACTTCCCACAGCCCCCATTGACCTGGAGCAGCAAACCACAGCCAGTAGGAGCTGTGATCGGCTGCCGTGTGAACAAACCAGCCCAGCCCATCAGGGTGCTTATCCTGGCTGGCCTCATGCCAAACATTGCCAATCCCTGCTTTAGAGCAATGTTTATCAAATGTTTTGTGCTGGTGACCCTATTTGGACTTAAAAAAAATTGTGACCCTTCCCCCACTAGAAAAAACTGTGATCCTCTACCTTCAGCCCGCCCTTTGGGGTGTGGGGTTCCAGCCTTCAGCCTCCTTTGGGACTCAAGGCTTCAGCCTCAGTCAGGGCATAGGGCTTCTACCTTCAGCCCCGTGTGGGTCTTGGGGCTCCAGCTCCACTGCCGCCTGCGGAGCTCCAGGGCTCAGGGCTCCAGCCCTCCCACTCCCTCTGAAGTACAATTAACAAATTAAGAAATTAATGTGTTAATCGTGCTGTGAATCAATACTTAATTGACAGCCCTAGTTCAAAGTGAAAGGTCATGGAGATTTATCAGTTGGAAATGACAGCGGAGGAGTAAGTGAGGACAAAAAAACTAACTTGTTTCAAGACTTAGCTTGATAAGTACGGCTGTCAAGCAATTAAAAAAAACTAGTTGTGATTAATCACAGTTTTGATAACACTGGATAAAAAGACAGTTATATGTAGCTATTGCAGGAGTAAGTTCCAATACCATAGAAGTATTTCAAGTCTGCAGTACTAGTTACACGCTATCCATGCTTTTGCCTCCAGTTCTTGTGCTACAGGTAACCTATTGACAGCAAATGAATCCCTCCAGCTGTGAAAGAGTATGCTTAAGGAGTTTCAGGATCGCTACAAGCCCATAGATCAAACAAAGTACAACAGTTTAACCAATGCTACTTAGGGTTACCATATGTCCTGTTTTGGCAGGGACAGTCCCTTTTTTAAGCCTTGTCCCAGCCATCCTGACTTTTTTGGCAAAACTGGGCATTTGTCCTGTTTGCTCTTGCTAACTGATCATCAGTTAGCAAGAGCAAACAGGACAAATGCTCAGTTTTGCCCCCAAAGTGGCATGTGACCCCAGCAGGGTGCAGAGGAGTGTGTAGGAGGGCGAGTGGCAACGCCAGCCCCGCTCAGGAGGGACAGCTCTGGAGAATGATTTGGGAAGACCCCACACAGGTGGGTAGCAGGGGTGGCCCAGGACAGCCCTGAAAGCCAGGGTGGGAGGGGGACCTTGGGCTGGTCCTGTGGAGAGTCCCATTTTCCTTTTGGGAACATATGTTCACCCTGATGCTATTGCAAAGTGGATAGCTACTGTCTGCAGGCCAGTCAACACTGTAACTGACAGAGGGCTATGGCTGCGTCTATACTATGGACCTTACGGAGGCACAGCTATACTGCTGTGGTAAGGTGCCCAGTGCAGCCGCTCTGTGCTAGCAAGAGAGAGTTCTCCTGTAGGCATAATTAAGCCACTTTCCAATCAGCAGCATTAGCTATGTTGGCAGGAGAGTCTTTCCTGCTGACATAGCGCTGTCTATAAGAGCACTTTTCCTGGTGAAACTTAGGCCAGGTCTACACTACGGGGTAAAATCGATTTTAGATACGCAATTTCAGTTATGAGAATAGTGTAGCTGAAGTCGAATATCTAAAATCGATTTACTCACCCGTCTTCACCACGCGGGATCGATGTCCGCGGCTCGCCATGTCGATTCCGGAACTCCGTTGGGGTTGGTGGAGTTCCGGAATCGATATAAGCGCACTCAGGGATCGATATATCCCGTCTAGATCAGATGCGATATATCGATCCCCGAGCAATCGATTTTAACGCGCCAATACGGTGCGTAGTCTAGACGTGGCCTTATGTTAGTCAAGGTTGCGTTTTTTTCATACACCGACTGACAAAAGTTTTACCGACAAAAGTGGCAGTATAGACAAAGCCTACAAAATGTTATTCAAATTACATCTTCCAATCAGTCTTACACTTTGCCCTCCCAAAGAACCATTGCATCACGAATACATAGCCTGCATCACAGTGAGAAGACTACAAAGTTGGAGCACCTAAAAAATGCACCAGTTGTTGCTTTGACTGATCACCAAATATCATTTCCTTAAGCAATCACAGCTTGGAGTCACGGCACACCTGATTGAAGATGCATGAACACTGCAGTTGTTTGCTTTAACAGTAACTCATACTGAAGAGAGATGTTATGCTGAAACGTGTAGTGCATTTCTTGGCTGTTGTGAAAGAATAGAATATTCATGAAAAGGTAATAACAATTATTACCAACAGTGCAATCAAACCTGCAATTAATCATGATTAATTTGTTTTGAGTTAATTGCTGAGTTAACTGTGATTAATTGACATCGTTAGTTAGAATTCAGGTTTGATGGTATCTGTTGGAGAAGGAAGTGAAAGTCTTATGGAATATGTTATCGACAGAGGTGTAAGCAATGTGAAAGTGGAAAGACATTGCCAGTCTTTCGTCTATCTGCTTATTTCTGTTGTTTAAGGTTTTTAGATGGATGGAGGTATCCTGACACAATCTTAATTGCCTCTACAGGTAGTTTTTATTTGATAACATTACAATAAGATGCACTTCTACCAAAGGAATTGTTTTTATTGTGGTCTCTGTGGAATGGAAAACTGAGTTCCAATTATGTCACATAGCTGCTAGCCTTATCGTACTGAAGATGAAATCCTGACCTCATCTAACTGAATCAAAAACCTTTCATTGACTTCAATGGGGCATAATTTCAGCCTGAGCCTGAGGCTATGGAAAAAGTGAGACACAAACACCATAGTATGGGTAAATGTAAAGGCCAGAAGTGTATTTAAAACTATTACCTAACTGGTGTAGCCATCCCAAAAATACTTGAAAGTGTTGACTGATCATGATCTCAACCAACACCAATGGATCCTGTGTGCTGTAAACTTAAGGGTGAGTATGAAAGTCATTCCCACTTACTCCTGCAGGACTGCCAAGGATCCTGACCTGAAACCAGCATCCTTACCCACAAGAAGAGGGAAGCCACAAAGTGCATGAGAAATAGGGGTATGTCTAGACTGACCACACAGCAAATGTGAAAAATCAGGACAGGGGGTGCAGGGTAATAGGAGCCTATATAAGAAAAAGATCCCCAAATCAGGATTGTCTCTATAAAATTGGGACATCTGGTCACCCTCAGTATATCTCCCTCCCCATGCATTGCTGTGCTCAGAAACAATGCCCAGGCAGTCCAGTGGCTTATATGCTGGAACCTGCCAAAGATTCGACAATGGTAATTTAACTCCTCCCCCGCAAACCAGACCTTCTGGATGTCAGATGGAAGGTGAAAAAACCCACACAGTAGATTGCCTATTGGAACCAACACTAAACCATATAACATTGTCTTTGATTATCGACACTTAAAGATATTCAGCAACTAGATTGAGGATGAAAAGGACTGGCCTGGAACAGGTAGCCTACAAACTATAAAAAACTATAGCAAACTATATCAGTCTCCTCCCCCAAGTTCCACTACCATCAAATGGGAGCCAATTACCCAGTCCCAGTCCCACCCTCATTACCAAATGGTAGCAGAAATGGGCAGGATGGCATCCAGACCCAGATGCAGCATGTGCCTCTTCCTTATGCCCTGAGCACAAAGAATGAAGGAGGAGGAGAGAAGGGGACAGAGAGCAGAACTAGCCCTCAGATGTGAAGGCAAAGGAAAATAAAGGGGAGAAATAGGAATGTGGCCTCAGCTGTTCCCAGCTAAGATCTCTTCTCACTTCCTGACCCCAAGAAGGTATTTCAAAGCTACACCCTGGAGAGTGGGATGAGCATTAATATGGTATCCAGTTAGTGCACACACTGTGTATGCAAGCGGTGTGTCCCTGGGATGTATGCTATCTACCTCACTGCTAGAACTACACTAAACATAGACACCATTGATAATGCCCAAAGATTTCTACTATTCATAAGATACACTAAATAAATCTCCCCGACACATGTATCATTGTAAATACTTCCGTTGTTGAAATAGTGTTAACATGAAGATCAACAATTTCAATCCACTAAAATAGTTTGAGTAAACGCCACTTAAGGAAATGTATCCAAATTGTATAAAACTTTTGCTAAATGTCTATCCACAGGGAAAGCTTGGGAGATTTGGTAGCAAGGGTTGATAAGTTGCAGCTTACTCAATGGAAGTTTCTTTTAGCCTCTGAGAGTGGTCAATGCTTGTTGGATGCAAGTCTGTGATTTTGAACTGTGGGAACTGTTGAAAGTGCCTCTTTCTTTGGCACTAATTATTCTAAAATTATCAGTGCCATCTTCCGGAATACCTGGTACTAGCAAAAGGCCTTTATAGTCCCAGCCCCAGGTGAAGTCGTGACCCCTTTAATTGGCTCAATTGTACCTTCCTCCTCTGAAACAGGGGAGCTGGCTCTAGTGTACTCACAGGGATCTACTCCTCTGTAACACCTCACCCCTTTTCAGGAAAAAAAAACCTGTTGTTTTTTTCTCTTTGATCTGTGAGATGTCTTCTGAGGCTACTCTCTCCCCTCCTCGAGTAAAATACATTCCCCACAGACATATTTGAGAAAAAATTCCATATAATAATACTCCAGGCCCCTCCACTCCAAAGGAGACCCCAAAATTTTCCCAAACCAACTGAAACATTCCCCACACTCTTTTAATACAACACAAGCATTCCATAAAGCATTTCACATTACACATAAACTCAAACACAGCACAGAGGGTTCCCCAAGTGCCACGGGACCCTAACACAGTCCCATAGGAACAAACCCAGTGTCCCAGACCTTCTGCGTCCTACACAGAGGGGTCATAGTCACCTACTGAACCTCACTGGGCATGGTCAATATATAGTCTAATTTTCTCTGCCTGAACTTAGAGGGCCTAAACCCATAGACTTTTCAGTCTCTGCACACAGAGTTCCTAACTCCTTCTGAAATTCATTGACCAAGAGGATTAAGCATCCTCTTTCCTCCTGGGTGAAATGAAGGTCTGCCTCCAGTTGCTCTCTCTCATACCTGATGTCCTGTCACTTGTATTCTGCCACTGCTAATTGTTCTGAGATTTCCCCACCCCTCAGAATGGGAGTCCTAAAACAGGTATTCCCCATCTCCCTTCCCATGCTGGAGCTCTGCTTCCACCCTGGCCTGGAGTCCTCAAGCTACCTTGTTTAATTGGAGGTTTGGGCCTGAGACTCTGTTTGGGTCTCCACAAGCCTCCATTCTCTTCCTTTTCTCTATATGGAACTTGGACAACTCTTGTTCCAGGATTAAGCATTGCTGTTTCTCAACCTCCACTTGAACCCGGGCTAACTCTTGTTCCAAACCCACTAACTGCTTAATAATGTGTTCCTATGAGGTGCTTACCTCCTCCAACTCTTGTAGACATCTTTTAAGATACTCCTACAAGCCTT
This sequence comes from Chelonoidis abingdonii, assembly GCF_003597395.2. Classification (NCBI taxonomy): domain Eukaryota; kingdom Metazoa; phylum Chordata; order Testudines; family Testudinidae; genus Chelonoidis; species Chelonoidis abingdonii. The sequence goes on from NC_133769.1 coordinate 238,316,814, forward strand.
GGGGATGGTCATAAGCTCCCTCTTGGCCTTTCTTTGCCATCCTTACTCCAGCTTCCAGTCCCCATACTTTCTTTTGCAGTTGACCCTGGATCCTACCTGTCCTGCTTCGTTGTCCTACTTCCTGCAGCATAAGGGTTGAGAAACCCATCCAGTCTTTACCCAGAATTATGAGCCAAGGCAGATCCTTGACCATGCTGATGTACTGCTGAGCTATCTGGACCTGGATCTCCAGGTCAACTTTTGCTGTAGGGCAGACATGTGTCTCATCATGGATACACAAGTTACGTATTAAGAGATGCTGGTCTATATTACCCTTGCCTATTGTGTATCCTTCAAGTTTTGGTCACCCAGGGTCTTTCCCCCTACTATTCCCTCAGTTTACCATACCACCCCAGCTGCTTATCTCCCTCTCCAGGGGAGCTGGGCTGGGTTTGCCCAAAGGGACCAGCTACCCTGTGACATCAAATAAAACTAATCTTTTCCATTCCCTCTAAACCTCTTTTCAACCTTCCTTCCTATGACCTCATTTCTACAGCAGCAGGAATGTGGTTAACATTTTTATGTGGGGGGGCATCAAACATTTTTTCCCCTTTCTTCCCCTCCAGCCACCAAAGCATATCCAACCCATATCCTCTGAGATCACATCGCTATGCACAGGGCCAGCCCAAGGGTTCTGAAACTTTGAACCCTTCTGTGGTTCATCCCTGACTAATTTGACTATCAATATTTCACCTAGTGCAGGTTTGTGCTGAAGCAGCAACCACACTATGTTCAGTTGTAATAGAAGGAAGAGAAAATGAAATAAATCAAATAACTTTATTTTTGGTCAGCCAGATATAGTAGTGGGTGAACTCAAAAGATTCAGAGGTTTGTTCTGATAAACCAGCTAAATGCCTAATGTGAAAATAAACCATATCTATATTTTTAAAAGTTAAATGAGCTCAAAGGTTTGCTTCACGTTTTGTGTTAAGTTCAGATCAATTCTTACTTTAGTCAGACAAAGTCAGCCATTCACAATGAAGTGTCAGTGTTTGCTCTTTCTTTATTACTGAGATAGAACCTTTTCAGGGTACATATTTTGGGGATTTTTAATTGCATAGTACATGACTGTATACTGTCGTCTAGGGCCCAATTCTGAACCAGTGAAGCCAATAGGAGTGGGATCAGGTCTTTATGGGGATTTTCCAACCCCTTCAGGTCCCCCACCCCGCCTTTCTTGCCATGCGTTTATTTTTATGTATTTAATGCCAGTGGCATAGTAGAAACTTTACAGAGAAGTAAGAAGGCAAGATGTGTGCCATGAAGATTTTAATTTAGGCTAGATCCTAGCTAGTGTAGATTGGCTTAGCTCCATGGCATAAGTACAGCTTCACTGATTTACACTGGGATAGGCTCTGGCCCAGCTATACAGCACTAGAAAAATAGAAAGCAAACAAGGGACTAGAATGTTCAGTCCTCCTGTACTAACAATAAAACACAAAAATATGGGGTCCTCTGGCTGTCAACTCTTGGTAGCAAGCTACTGTTGCTCTCTGAGTTGCCATCATTTGTCAATCTTTCCAGCTTGCATTTAACTCTTGGAAGCTTCTCCTTTCACAGTAATATTCCAGGGTTCATCCATGGCTCCGGGTACAGTGTAGCTCTGAATAGTTTGGAATTTTACAAAGATAGAACTTAATCCAAAATTAACGAAAAGCAACAGTGTTTCCCTCTGTCCCCGCATTGATTACAATGTACTTTGGATCAGCCTCATATTGAAGTTCAATTGAACCAAAACTCAAACCTGAGGCCTGCTCCTGCTCCTACTTTCTACTGAAGCCGATGGAAAAATTCAAATTAAATGTGTAGGTATTAAGTGATAAGTGCTATCAAAACCCCCCAAAATAGACAGATTTCAGTGGAAGCAGGATCAGGCCCTTTAACTTTTCTGTTCTAGTTTTGGCACATGCATTTCTCATAGACATAACAGTTCTGAACATCTCTCAATAACACTATTGCTTAACAGTACATTTTTCAAATACTTTTGATGTGGGATTGCTATGAAGTTATTATGGTAAACCACTTTGCTTGAGAAATTTTTCCTGGCCTGACTATAACACAGAGCATTTTGCAGTGACAGCATTTTAAATGGATTTGGACTCTGACCAGAGCTATGGTCTTAAAACTTTTCTGTAGAATTAGGCCCATTGCTACCTATGCATTTTAATATGCTCCTGCCTGTGAAATTTAATGAGGTATTTATAACTGCTAATGCCTGCATCTCCTCAACCACCCAAGAAGGAAGACTGTTCTCTTGAGATCTTACATAACCACTATAAGCAAAGTAACCATTCCTTAACTAATTTTACATTTAGGAAGCAGAAAGCTGCTTACAGCCCAAGTAAATATCTAAGGTGGTCTCTCTGGGTAGATCACCAAAAGACCCGTTTCTGTTATCACTCACTATCTGTCATCCTACCAAGGTAACCAGCAGGAAGATTAAAGAAATGAGCCACTAAGTATAACAGAAGTGTTTTCAGTGTGTGTTTTTTGTAATTGAGACTAGTGGCAAAGTAAACTCAGTACCTCATTATACTATGTAAAAATCATATCCTGTATATAAACACTGTTAGTAGCATGATGGAGAAAGTGGTGTTCCATCAGAAAAAGCTTCCTAACAATGAGATCTACTAGATCTTGGATGAGTTCTTAAAGGAAGGAATGGAATCTCTGTCACTTTAGACATTTAAAAACTAAGCTGGCCAAAGCAGTGAAATAACACCCTAAAGGGTCCAATTTGTCTCCAGTAGGGGCATGGGCAATATGAGCTAAGTCTTTCTAATCACTAATTTCTATGATTTAAAATTATTGCTGGTGCTCACAGTAAACTCCTGTAGAAGAACAGGCTTAACTGTCAATCACAGCTGTACAGCAGAGGTTACACATATAGTCAGTTATCTACTGTACTTTTAAAGGAAAATAGCATATGCATAGTATTTGTGCATTGAAACATTCATTAAATGCCATTTGCTGTTCTCATCAACAGACACAATTCTCAAGTGTTAAGTGTTGCATTGGGTGGAATTCTGGTGGATGTCTCAGAGCACTGTAGAAATTTTGAAAGTTCTCTATTGTATTACCTGTGCTAGTCACTTGGAGCTAGAGACACAAAAAGGCTTAGACAACTAACAGCCCTTTAGGCACCTAAGTCCAACATTTAGGTACAACTGAGATCTTCAGAGACTCTGTTCAGCTGTTGCCTAGTGCTATAGATGCCTAAAGTCCCTAGACAACTAAATTTCCACAATAAAAATTGTGTGTATGCCTAAATTTCTACTAGTGAGCATGTGAAAAGCTGCCTCCATCTGGGCCTGTTTTACACTTAAGCCCCAGAGGGATCCTAAGGCAAAGATTAAGTACCTGTGTGTCTGTAGCTCTTTGGGCCTGATCAAAGCCCCTTAAAGGGGTGGAATGGGCTTTGGAATATGCCCTTGGTGAACACTTTCTGGGAACTTACACAGTGTGCTATGCAGCGTGCTTAACCTTGCCTTTCTTTTCAGCTGCTGCCAGCTGCGTGAATATCATGAAAATTGCCCACTTAATTTTATATTAAAACAGGGAAATACATATTTATGTGTGTTTGAGTGCGTAATGTATATTCCACACTATACTGCTTGCACATATAGTAAACATATTAGTATTATTTTTTCTGCATGGGTGGAACTATAAACACATCCAAATTCACCTTTAGAGTTTAAAGATGGGAGGAGGGGCTGCTTTTAACAAGAAATGAAATTTGCACGTTACTTCCAAGCAAAATATGGGATTATTTGTTTTTTAGGGAAATCACTGAATAGGCACATTTTGCCTGTTGCTCTTCTGATTCAATTATTTTTTCATAGCTCTATTAGCTCATGCTCAGATTGCATAAGTTTCAGAATACAGTCCTAATGAAATACTGTATTGTTCAAGTATTTGAAATAGATGCCTGTAATACATTTTATCAAATGAATACATGTTATCATGGCGGAAGGCTGTGCATCAAAAGCATTCTCCTTCAATTCTCAGATGCTGCCCTACTGCCATGAGTTAAACCAAATAAGAGTCGGTTTAATGATCCTTCTCACTCCTTATAGAAAAGATGTTGGTTCTGTCTCTGGATGTTTGTCTCCTCACTTATACCTCACCCTTGTGTAGTCTAGAATTTTTAGCTGTGTAGCTGTTAGAAAACACCTGATAGCTATGCAGTATCAAATCCTAAAAGAATAGCTTTCTTTGAAGAAAAATAATCATAAGTATCTCTCCATAAACATATCCTCCTTGCTGAAAAGGCTCTGCTTCCTTTGAACATGAGAGAGAACTGCCCCATAATTTAACTCTATTCCTGAGAACAGGAATTCTCACCTACAAGTGGGTTAATGGTACTTTCCCTACCCACCTCACTTCTAGTTACCAGAAAATTTAGAGCTACAATATAACCTGCCTGTGACGCTGAGGTCTATATGGTTTTATAAAAATATGCTAATGAGTGACTATAATGTAACTGGAATATGCTTCATGCAAAAAGTCTCTTGTAAGGTATCATTACAAAGCTTATATTCTACTGAGTGTGATCATCATATTTGTATAAATGCACAACTCTTGTTTCTGAAACTAGAAATATGTAATATAACTCTGAGGGCCTATTGTAATTATGCAAAGTGTGGGCCATTAATGGTGGTTTGAACTCTTGATGATTCCCATTAACCAGGACAATATTCTGCAGATGGAAGTGTTTTACCTGTAAGTCTTCCTGTATAGGTGTTCACTGGCAAGTGGGCAATGAAGTCTTGCAGTGACATGTAATCATGTCACCTGAACTAGAGTCCATCTTTAACCTGGTGTCTTTCCATTGAGAAGAAGGGGGTGGGAACCCAGAGAGGGACAAAGAATTCCCATCTTATGCAAAAGATATATAAAGGGGTGGAAGAGAACAAAGGGAGGAGAGGAGCCATCATGAAGAATCCCCTAGCTATCACCCTAAGCTTGAACAAGAGCTATACCAGGGGAAAGAATTGTGCCCAGGCCTGGAAGGGGTCCAGTCTGAAGAAAAAACTTACTGAAGCATTTCTGAGAGTGAGATTATCTGTATTCAGTTTGATTAGACATAGATCTGCGCATTTTATTTTACTTTGCTTGGTGACTTACTTTGTTCTGTCTGTTGCTACTTGGAACCACTTAAATCCTACTTTCTGCATTTAATAAAATCACTTTTTACTTATTAATTGACCCAGAGTATGTCTTAATACCTGGGGGAGCAAACAGCCATGCATATCTCTCTATCAGTGTTATAGAGGGTGAACAATTTATGAGTTTACCCTGCATAAGTTTTATACAGGGTAAAACGGATTAGATCCCACTGGGAGTTGGGCATCTGAGTGTTAAAAACAGGAACATTTCTGTTAGCTGCTTTCAGGTGAACCTGAAGCTTTGGGGTAAGTAATTCAGACCCTGGATCTGTGTTGGAGCAGACGGGAGTGTCTGGCTCAGTAAGACAGGGTGCTGGGGTCCTGAGCTGGTAGGGAAGGCAGGAGCAGAGGTAGTGTTGGCACATCAGGTGGCAGATCCCAAGGGGATTCAACCCATAACACTGCCATCATACACAAAGTCCTAATGTAACAGGAGTTTTACTAATGATATGGTAGCAGGATGTGACCCTTAAGTTGTAAATATCCAAACTGTTTTTGAACAGGGAGTGTGATTTTATATGAGAATATTAAAGGCTAGAAGAAGATTGGTTTGCACAAAATAACTCTGACAAATACAGATCTAAATACATTAAACGTACAATCGATCAGCTTAACTCATAATATCTATTCAGTACTTCTGTTCTGATTTCTTTTTCCAAAATAAATTCACTATTCTCTTGAATAGCATTACTGAATTGGTTTCATTTGCTACACATTTAAGCCACATGCATGCACAATGACCTAAATACTACATTTCTTACTCAATCAAAACACTGTCCCAAATCCCCTGGGAAAAGCAAGGCCTTGGTGCACTGAACTGTCATTGTTCCACTACATGGAGGGAATCCATGAAGAAGACTCTATACGTTATGGGAAATGAGACTGTAAGGAACCAGGGAAATGTCCAGGTTTGTGTGTGTGGAAAGGTAGAATTAGGGGTAAGATCCAACCAGAAGGGACAAAGCATGAAGGAAATACTGTGAACCAGAAGTGGAAATACTTCCCTTCTGGTTGTGAATCTTACTTGGAATGAAAACTATAAAAATCATTCTATAACCAGGGAGTGGCTTCAACCCAGAAGGGAGATTTGTTTTAGGGGCTTAATTTTGGCTTCTTAAGATGACAAAAAGAGAGAGAATTTAAACACATGATGAAAGCCAGTGAAACAGAGAGAGGAAGAAAGTTCCACAGTGTAGGAGGGAAAGAAGTGCAGTTAGAAATGGAAATAGGAGAATGAATTGAAGGAAGAAGACTGTGATAGGGAGTAAACAGAAGAAGACAGAGTAATACGAAAAGAAAGTAAGGAAACACCATTTTGGGTGACAGCATTAAATATAAATGTGAGAATTTTATGAGCTGCGCACAAGAATAAAAAGCCAGTGAAGTGAAGAATAGCAAGGGGAACTGTGAAAAGAGAGAGAAACAAAAATTATACTTGCTGCATGGCTTTGGACCAAATGAAATACCATACTCTTAAGTAGAGCAGTAGACAACTGATTGTGTAGAATAAAATAGATGCTTTTAAGGAAAAGATAGCTTTGTAAAAAGTGTATCAGGCAATATTCTTGTCTAGATGGAAAGTTTCTTATAAAGGTGAAGATTCTTCACTCCAGGTTGGCTTGGTGTTATAATTTCTATGAATTTGACTCAAGAGTCTAGTTAAATTGGACATCTATTCATGTAGGCAGGTTGAATAACAGAGCTGAGTTTTGTATGTGGCCTGGTACTAAATTGGTTGGTGTCTAACATATCCTTGCAATAGAAGGTTGGGACTGTGATCCCCAGATGGAGTTTAGTCTCAGCCCTGGCTCCTGCCATGAATCTAACTGAATACTTTCTGGCCTTAAGAGGTGTGGTGGAAATCTAGTCTTTACAGTACATAATGAGAGTTCAAACTCGTTATCTTCCTATTATAAAGCTGCAGGAGAACATTGATCCACTTTTTGTATTATTTGACCTTTAAAGTGGATTTGGACCAGCAATCCCACATCACAGATGACAAAAGGAAATTAAAAATCAGTCCATTTACTAGAAAATGATGAATATAAAATATATTGCATTTTACAGACATTTTAATTGGAGAATAATTTTCTTAAAAACATTCACAACCTTTGTGTGATACCCAAATCTATAGATGACAAAATTTCCCCTCCTGTTGCTGGATTATCATAGTTTGTGTTGCAGCACAGCCTGTGCAGTTGAATTCTGGAATAAATTTTGTTTCATCATTACTAGCGCATAGTTGTACAGAAACAGCATAAGTGCCTCTTTCAACTTCAGCCTGAATCTTTGAAGCCAGAGAACTGCTTTGAATTTTGATCCACTGATAAAGCACACATTCTAATGGGTGAAGCATCAGACAAAAATAAAGATTTATGGCTGTGTACTTTCCCAAAGAGATTAAAAGACTTTACTATGAAACATTCCTACCCAAAATCCTGGAAAAATGACAAAGCTGGAGCTAGTCACAGAATGTTCCATCTCTGTATCAACTCCTTCCAATCCCCACACCAAAGGTTTGGTTACAAATCAGAGACTTCATAGCTAAATCAGATGGATTCTACAGATTCCTTTCTCTTATTTCAAAGAGTTCTTTATTTTGGAGGGTATATGGAGGGACATTTGGATAGCAAGCTATCCTGTCTGCAGGATAGTGCCCTACCTGTCTGCACGGTAGGGTGAGATGCTCCTCGTGTTCTGGTTTCTGTCAGGCATCATGAAGACATCAGTGCAGCAGTCAAGCAGGAGCAGAAAGGCAAGACATAAGGTAGTGAGTGCTAAAAGTTGTTGCTTTAGCTTAGATGGCTTTTCCTGTACATTCAGAAATGTAGGGTCTGAAGTTAGAGGTTTTTTTATGGACTTCAGTGTCAGTCATACTGGACATTCATTGCTTGATCCTGCATGTTGCACATCAGTGGGAGTTTTTCCATGGACTTGAATGAGCGCAGGCCCTTTTTGCTGAAATAAATGATATACTAACAGAAGTAGTGTTTTGGGAAGTAAGAAAAGTCATGTGAGCTATAGTATTTGTAAGAAGTGGTCAGATGTTTCAATATCTGAAAACAAAATTACATAAAGAAAACATGGCAGCTCTGAAAATCACCCCATATCATCATGTCTTCCTTGGTAGAGAATGTCAAAGCTGATAGAAAACTACCTTATAATATGTAAGGGTAAGATGTGGAATCCCTGACTTGCCATGGTGAACAGCTACTCACATAGGTAGTTGGACTCACTGTGATTCACTTTGTGTCACTGCACACCAGTGTGAATACAGGGCTCACAACCCGGCCTAGTGCATACTCAGTATGAATTAAAAAAATATTCACTGAGCTGTTATTAGGAACCCAGTCCTGCTCACATCCCACTGATTGATAGTAAAACTTCTACTGACTTATAGGGAAGCCAGCTTAGGTTCTAGATAATAATCCCCAATAGATTTGCTTACACAAACAGAATTTACCTACAAATTATATAGATTCTAATATTTATTAAATCTTTATATTTTATTTCTGACTTCAGAAAAGTGATTTTTATAAATAGCCATAATTGTAACTGTATAAATAAAATTAAGTTCTACCTTAATGTTCCAGAAATGTTCATCAAATGCTTGCCAGAGAGACATTTTCCATAATTTGGCACTGCCTGGGAGTTAATCAACTTGTTTAATCACCTAGGTCCATCTCATCCTTAGGTTACTTAAAGATGAATGGTATAATTAAGAACATTGTCCATTGTTCCTCTTTTTTTTCTGATCTAAAGGCAAAAAAAAAAAAAATCATTTTGAAGCCAGAATAATGTGGTTTTCTTCAACCTGGCTAATGAAAACATTTTAATTTCCCATACAGTTGTGTTACTAAACGTTTTGTTCCTTTATTGACATTCCATTTACTGTGAAGCTAAATATTTTTCAGGGCCCAGAAATATAAACTAAATATCTAGACATACATTTTGCTAAGCATTAAAATCAAGATTCAACAGTCCCTGTGTAAATAAGATTTGCAAGAAATACCATACTAATGAAGAAAAATATATCTCTTGCCAATATTTTGTTTTCAGATCATTTCCTGAGTACATAAGACAGTCACACTATGGAAACCGTGGTGGCAAGATTTATTTATTATAATGAGACTTCGTAGCAGCACAATGGCTTTGCTACTGGCATTTCATTTTCTTAAAAGTAACATCTTTTAATTGTTTGAATTGATTTTTTAATAGCAAACAACACAATAAACATTCCAGCCTGATGAGTCCTGCCATATGAATACTGGTATATATGCTGATTTGTATTCCAATGCATTTGAAATTCCACAGTCCAGTACAAGTAGGAAAAAAAAAACCCACTGTGTTTTAAGGCTGTCCTCTAGCACCCACTCAAAGCATGGAATCATTGTGCTATTCATTGCTGCTTTGCTTTGTTGAAATAGTGTTAGCTTGCTCTTTTCCCCTGGAGCCAACAGATTAGGCACAAGCTTTTATATCTCTGCGCAGAACAAGTGAAAGTGGAGATATGCTAAATGTTTCTAAAGACATTTGCATTTTTGAGTTCTTGAGCTTTCTCTTGCTTTGTGAGGGATGTAATCCTTCCTGGGAGCTGAACCAAAGGCCCTCAGATCTGACACAGTAGCACTATTGCCTACGCTAAAGGACAAAGTACTTAAGGGTGGATTCATAAAGTGGATTTTGAAGAGCAGTCTAAAGCTGTTTAGTATGCACCTGTAGCAGTATCCATGCCAAGCATATAGGGCACGATCCTACTTCCATTCAAGTCAAAGGAAAAATGTTCATTGACTTCCTTGATGCACTTGAGGAACTCGAGATGTTTGTGTGCTCTTTATCACTGTGTTAAAGGCTTAGAAATAGTTGAGGGTTATGTCCTCTACTGTTTGGAAAACTGGAAGAAATTCTCACTTAGTGTTACTGATTTTAACACTTTCTTTCAACCCTGGTCTGGCCCCTCTAAACCCAGGCTTTTCCCAGGTCTACACAGTTCCTTGCCCACATAGATTCTGACTCTATTGAGAGCCCGTCTGGGGGTCTTAGGAAGTGTTAGATGGATCACCATTCTGCGTAAGGCTGGGAAGGTGTATGCCTTCTATATGGACAGATTTGAGTGATGCAATCTGGTCTTTAGCTTCTTGTAAAGGTTTCAGCTGAAATCTAAATTAACTGACATTTTCTACTAATCATGATTAGACTGCAATTTTCAAAACAAAACTTCATTTGAATAAAAAAACAAGTTGTTTTTAAACTAAGGGAAGGCAATTGTTCTAAAAAAGGCAAAGGCCCTGATCCGCAGCTGTGGCTTCCCCAATCCTGGGTAATTTATCTGATTGGTCAGCAATATGGAGGAACAGTCCCCTGGTTAATCTAAAACAGCTTTCAATGTTGTTTGAGAACAGTTCCAAGGGCTGATCCTCAGTAGCTGAGGATCACTGGATTGCAGGAAAGCCATGACCACACCCCCTCTACATCATTGTATGCTGGTGATCCATTTATCTCCAGCTATGTATATTTTATAATCTTAGCCTATGCTAAGTAGGCCTGATTAACACACATCTTGGTCTGCTGTAGGCTCATTTGATTGTGTTCCCCAATTAATTTCCCTTCCCACAGGAATATGATAGTGCAGACAACTGTAACATCATACAAATGGGCTGAGGTCAGGTGGGTTTGCCCTCAAAGCAGACCATAGGTGGGGAGAGTGGGGACCAGGCATCTGGATCAGTCCTCATTTGGGGAATAAGTGGCTAGCAGCTGAGATGAGATCTGGAGAGGTCTGCTGCTGTTGGAAGTGGAAAGCATCCAGACCTTGGACAGCAGTGGCTGAAATCCCATCTGCGCCAGTTCTGAGAAGCTCCCCATGTGATGTTTAACACGTATGAGTTAATTTGCATAGTTGTAAATAAGTTGCGAATAATCCTTAACCTCAGGTTTAAAAACATTTGTGGATTTAATTCTGGTGACAGATGTTAGATTGACAGCCCTTGTGAATTAAGTCTTAACTTTATCCCTAGAACAGCTTCCAGACAAGTTCCCCACAAAAACTGCCCCCAGCATGCTTCAACCCTAACATAGGGGAAGATTACTCTAGAGGTGGCCAGGGTAGTGCAGTATCCATGGCCATGGAATCCTTTGCCTTTCTACTGAGTTTGCCAATCAGTGAAAAATGTGCTGGTAAGGTTTATGATATAATGGACACATCTCATATAGGGACCACCATTTGAAGACGACAAATTTTAATCCCAAGTGAGCTGGTCTGGATTCAAATGAGTGACCTATAGGTGAAAGTAGCACAGTCATTAACAATGCCCTGACTCACCCATTCCCCCAATATGTATTAATTTAAGAAGGTGTCCTATATATATATACTTGTGTGTGGCTCTAGGGTCCCGTCTTAAACTAACACATGTAAGAGTTATAGAGAAGACTGTTAAATGACATTTTCTGAAAGTTAGGAAATACTAGCGATAAGGTTACCCCTGTCACTTTAATTCAGTCAACTGTGTTGTATGTATTATGATGCAGTTTTAAAAAGACATAATAATATACTGTTTTTTCCTCACTTGAAGTGTGACTCCAGGCTCTTCAATATTATATCCCTTTCGCTTGAACTAAAGGAGTAGTTTATAGCAGAAATACTCTGTTATCTTTGCTGTAGACCAGTTGTGGGGGTACGGTTTGGGGGACCACTTTCTGCCTATGGGCCACACAGCTGTTTGTGTGACAGCAACAGAATGTTCATCATTAGGATTCCTGGTTTCTATTCCTGGCTCTCTGAGAAATGGAAAGGCAGAGTGGCAAAGTGGATGATACTTAGCTTTGCCAGGCTCTGCCTCAAGTGACTTCGTCCAACCTGTCACTTTATGTTATTTGTAAAAAGGGTGAATGAAAGCTTCCTACCTCCTGAAGAGGAGTGTGAGGGCTCTGGGCTTAGTAAGGGTTGTGAATTATTAACAGCAGGCAGTAGAAGAGCAGACTTGAGTTCCTGACTTCTTGGCTCACAACCGAGTGTGTAAGGACCAGTGTGTGGGCAACCTGGCCTAGTGGTTGGATTTGGGAGCCAAGAACTGGAGCCAAGGTTCAAAGCAAGATTTTGGAAGCCAGGAAATGGAGTCAAAGGTCAAAATCAGAATTGGGAGCCAGGAGTCAAGGGTAGGGCAAAGGAGCAGGGAGCTGGAGCAAGGCAGAACTGGGGGCAGAGGAGAATCTTGGATAAGGAAGGCAGGAACAGGCTGAGGGGAAGGAACCAGAAACAGACAGGAGTCATTGTCTTAAGTGGCAGGTATCCACCTAGTTGTTCAGACAACTTCCTGTGCCTCCTTCTGGCTTTACTAGTGCATTTGAGCTAATGGGTGGGGTCAAATGTCTCCCCCAATCAGGAACTTTGTGGATGGAGCCCTTGGTGAGCTAGAGCTGCACTAGCCCTGTTATTCACTGGTTCCAGGGAGCTGTGGGGTGGTGGCTGCAGTCTAAGCACTGCCTGAGGGCCGGGGTTCAATGATCCTTCACACACTGCACTTTACCTCAAGAATTTAATAGGGGGACTCTGTCAATCTGCTCGCTCACCCACTGATGGATTAGTGCTTTACAAGATATGTGGGCAGGGCTGCTAAATGTATGTATGTCATGTGAGATGTATGATACTCTGCAAGCCTGCGGTCCATGAAGTAGACTTTAGCCTAGGGAGTATGCATCTGCAAGACTGTTGTGGTTTCCTTCAGGAACTCCCAGTAGCAGAAACAACAAGTAAGTAAAGAGAACCCTGATCTGATACTTAAGCATCAAGGAAGAAACTCCTGGCCCAAATGAAATCAGTGGAAAGACTCCCGTTGGCTTCAATAGGGCCAGGATTTCACCCTACTTATCTAAAGGAGGGAGAATGGAAGTCAAACACAGATGTAGCACCGAATTTCAGGGCTGTCCCTTATCTCTATCCTGGCCTGAACCAAAATCCTGGCTCCAACACCCCTGAACTCTGGGGTATTTGAAATCTGGACTTAGATCTGAATTTTGTAACTTGAGCCTTCCCTAGCAATTCTATAGGAAAAATAAAACAAAGGTTCCTGTATATTATTAGAATAATATTTTTTCCTTCTTATTAATCTCAGATTTTTAAACTGTCAGCAAATTAGGTAATGTATCCTTCTCTTTCAGCAAGAAAAGCATAATAGCCAAAAAAAAGAAAATATATATACCCCTAAAGAAGGTTATCTATGCAGGAAGTCTCTAATGTAGAACACATGTGTTTAAATCTCTTTTGATCTGTTTAATCCCTAGAGGAATTTCTAAATTATTGTTAATCATTACATTAAATAATACAATGTACAGTATTATTGTTTTGTTCCCCTTTTTAAAGCAGACACTTGAATAATCTTGAAACTAAAACTTATAGGCTGCACTGGTATTGCTCCTGTTAGTTTACCAGTGAGAATAAAAGTGTGAGGAAAAAACAGTTTTCATTCTACCCTCCCTCCCTGCTCTCCACCCCCCAATGAAAATCCTGGCTATAATTTGATGAGAATATATTTTAGGATCACTCCTGCAAAAAGATTATATATATTCTTAATCATCTGCACAAGACTGATTCCATTGTAGTTAATGGGCCTTAGTGACAACCAACGTTATGTGATAATCCATTTACCAAAAAAAGCTTCATAAAATGAAGAAATAAAATGTAATTGTAAATCAGCTATTTTCATGCAATGCTATGGTTGTGCAATTAAAATAAACAAATAAATAAAAAATCCCCAGAAAATCAAAAGTTAATGAACGACATCAGCTGGTGTGAATGAGGATGACTTCACTGGAATCAATGGAGCTGAGGATCTATCCCAAGGTTGCTACAACAAAATTAACTTACATTGCATGCTCTCTATGTTGCTGTATGTCTATGTAGTTAATTCATGGTGTAGGGGTTGTTTAAGAGAGGGTTCTGTGTGTATATACATTATCTTATGCTTTATATACACTGGTAATATTCACGTGATAATTTGTACAACTATTTAGTAAATAGTATTTAATCATGCACCTTTGAACACTTCTCCTGCACTCTGCCCATTAATCCACCTCCACAGCGGCTACATCTAATATCCCAAACTTCTGATCAACTTCAAACAGCTGTGTTTGTTTTTAAAAGGATAACTTCCAGAACAACTTTTTCCTTCTTCATATCAGCAATGAAATTTCTTCCACAAAGGTACACCCAGGTTTTAGGGCCAGGCCCGGCAATATCTAGTTCTAGGCCAATGACAGATTTAAGGTATGCTAGTTTGTGACTTTTAAGGGCTAGAAACCAAAGATATTTTTCTCCCTAAAAGTCATGACACTTCTTTTACCAGAGATACAAGGCATTTGGCCCAGATCCTTAAAGGTACAGAGGTGTTGATCTGCTCTTTAGATGTCTAAATCCACCATTTAAGCATAACTGACATTTTGGAACTCCTATCTAAAGTCATTTAAAGGATGTGATCTCCTTGCACTTATTTATTTAACAGTGCTAAAGAGCACCAGGCAAAAGTCCCATTTCCAGAAGTGTCCAAAGAGCCCAACATTTAGGAGCCATCAGCAGTTCCATTAAGAAATGATCAACTCCAACTGAAGGGCAGAAATCAAACTGATGGGGAGAAATCTGTTCTGTTGAGGGGAAAGCTTCTGAGGCACCAGTCTGGTCTGTTTCCAGGATCGAGGACTAAAACAAATGACGTTCCAGATCAGTGGAGGGAAGCTGGAATAAAAACAGCAGAGAGTGATCAAAGGTCCGTGGCTCTGAAATTTATTACATGGCTATCCCATCTATATGTAGTTGTGTCTATGGTACTCATATGTGTGTGTGTGTGTGAACCATGAATATTTATGGGCAGATTCCAAACCTCAGCAAGATGTTATTAGTGTTGGTTACAGAGAATATTTGTGAATCAAATAATTTAGAACAACCAGTCTTTTTGAGGTTGACCGCAGTGTAAAATGGGAAGGTTGATTTTCAGAGAGTTAACCCTTGTTTAGAGAAATGTTAGAGCACATGAGAGCTAAATAGTTTGGAAAGGAAAAAAATAGAATGCCCTATTCATTTAATTTGGAAGTTTCTTCCAAAACAAAGAGCTGAGTGCTTTGATAGCTGTTTTTTGCTCAGAAATTGGTGAGGAGCGTAGCTGAACTCTGTCAAAGATAGGGTAATTAACAAACAACAGGAACACTGTAAATGCTCAGAGCTCTCATCCCCATGGCTCAATGAGAGTGGAGGCCCCTTAGTATTCCATAGGATCATGTTCGACAGGCTAGATTTCCTCTGTTCCTTGAATAGGTGCATAGGGAGAAGAGACTTTTACCTTCTTCTTGCACACCCCATGCACGAGCCAGGGATAGTCACATTCCTTGCTCCTGATGGAGTACAGGGTGTTCAGTGGTACCTTTTGCACAAGAAGAGAGGTGCAATGATTGACCATAGACTCATCTACCATCCGCACTAACCAAGTTAAAAATGTAGCAGGTGCATGGTGGAGACCGGGTTTCATCTTATGGATGATGCAGACTGCAATTTCATGTGCAACAGAGAGTTTGGGCGGGACTGTGCTTTCCTGGATACATTTCCTTCCCAATCTTGGTTGAGTCCTCTAGGCCAGTGATTTTCAAACTTTTTTGCTGGGAACCCAGTTGAAGAAAAGTCTTGATGCCCGTAACTGAATGGAGCTGGGGGTGATGGATTCAGAGTATGGGAGGAGCTCAGGGCTGGGGCAGAGGGTTGGGGTGTGAAAGGGGATCAGGGATCTGGGCTGTGATGGGGCCAGGGATGAGAGGTTTGGGTGCAGGAAGGGGGTCCAGGTTTGGGGGGAGCAGGGCTAGGGTAGGGGATTGGAACACAGGGTAGGGCTGGGAATGAGAGGTTCAGGGTGTGGGAGGAGGCTCTGGGTTGATGCAAGGGGGGGTGGGGTGCAGGTTCTGGGATGGGGCCAGGGGATTGGGGTGCAGGGTTGGGGCACAGGCTTACCTCAGGCAGCTTCCAGTCAGAGGCACAGCAGGGGTGCTAACGCAGGCTGTCTGCCTGTCCTGGCACCACAGACCACACTGTGGTGGCCAGCAGCAGGTATGGCTCCTAGGCGGAGGTGCTCAAGCAGCTCCACATGGCTCTTGCCTGCAGGCACCCCCTGCCCCAGCTCTTTTCTCCTGTGATCAAAGAATTGGACTGGTACAACCAATACTCTTACATTTTAGATGAGTGTATATAAGCATCCCTTTCATTTACAACTACTTCCTACACCTGAACGTCAAGTAGGTTAGCCTACAAGATCAGCTGATAGCTAGAGCTGAAAAAATCCTTGAATGTTCATTCAAATTCAGAAACTCATTTCTAGTCAACCATGTTTATTTTCTTCAAACATCAGAGTCACTCTTTACCCATGAAAAACAAATTCATAATCTCTTCTGTTTCAGAGGAAAATGGAAAAACCTACAGAACACCACAGGGGAGAACTGTGGAGGGGGATTTGTAGCTGTTCATCACGACCCTCTGCAATTAATCTAATTGGAAAGGTCAGGTTCAGCTCCACTCACTGCAGTGCTGCTTGCCCATGCCAGATGTGATTTGAGGAACCTATGTATAGCTTCTGAATTCTGTTCGATAGGGAGCTCTTTATATGTGTCTGTGGAAGAATCCACTCCATGGTGAATATGGGGTTTGTTTGCCTTCCTGTTGTCCTTTTACCTTGTAGCCATGCGCAACTCACCCCTGCAGTGCCTCCTGCTGGATGTCTTGGAATTAGCTCATTTTCCAGCTCCGGAGCACCTTCTGCAGGCCGGTGTCATCACCGCTCTCTGGCCCCTGTGTCCCTCCCGGACCTCAGTGCCCCTTTATCTGGGGGTTGTGTCCCAGCAGTACACTTTCAGTCTCTGGGTCTCCCCTCCCTGGGAAACTCCCAACCCCCTAATCCCACTTTGCCTCAGTTTCTACTGCCAGTCAGCATTTAGCCCCTGCTCACTGGGGCAGACAGTAATGGGTCCTCATCATTGGCAAGGGGGGTAGGACCTGCTGCCACTGCCTAGCCCCAGGCTTCCCCTTTGCAATCCCAGTACCTGGTTTAGGCCCTGCACAAGGTCCTGCAGCCTGGGAGGTTGTCAGGCTGGATCTCCCCAGCCCCTCTTGCCTTTTCTCCAGCACTGTCCTACCTCAGGCCCCTGCTCAGCTCCCAGGCAGCTATGTCCTTCCCTCTCAAAAGCAGGAGAGGGAGTCTCCTAAGCTGTGGGCTCCCTGGCCTTTTATAGGGCCAGCTACAACCTGATTGGGGCATGACCCCAGCTGCGGTTGCCTTCTCCATCAGCCTAGCCGCTTCTCACAGCCCCAGTCCTCTCCAAGGGCTGGCTTTAACCCTTTCGGGCCTGGAGCAGGTGACCACCCCGCTACACACCTCCATGTTGGACTGACAATAGCAGATCATTAATTTAAGTGCTGTTCCATTCAATTGGAAGTACCCTAGATAGTAGGTTGGCTACCTAGAAGCACAGAATTCTTAGAGGAGAGGCCACCTAGCAATGAAGTCACCTCACAGGGGTCTGCGGTCATTTGTTAAGGTTGATCAGGAAGTCAAATGATGGCACAGAGAGGAAGACTGTGAAAGAGCAGGAGCTGCTTTTCTCTGGGTTTTTGGTCATTTTCACCAATTCAAGGTGAGGGGAACTGCTGCAGCAGGTGGAACACAGATTGACTCCCAAGGGAAAGATGAGCTAGCATGAGGGGTATTGTGTTCAGGGTGTTTGTTGTTTTCTAAATGATCAGACCTTTCTGGTGCTTCATCTCTTAAGAAAAGGAGAATTGTGTTAAAAAACGTTGGCCAAGTCTGTGGCTATTTGCTTCCAGTACCACAGATCCCTGAAGTGCATTGTAAATCAGAAGATTCACACCTGTGGTGGAAGTCTGGGGAATGTGCAAAAGCTGCTGGAGATGTTTCGGGGAAGATGGCACTACTGTCAGGGTCTAGGCAATTGGACCACAGGGGCCCACTACCAAGAGGGGTGTCAGATACAAAGTCTGTACCTGGAGTGTGTGCCTTGCAGCCCAAACCCAAGGATAGTGTTTGGATCCCTCACAGCAGTCTAGTGAGTATCCAGCAGGGGGAGGTCTACCAGATCCATGACGCCTGGTCTCAAAGGCAAGCAAATAGGACCTCATGATGAAAGGTTCATAGATCACAGGGAAGCTGAGCCAAATACTTTAAATTGCATAAAAGAGCAGATCTAAACAATA
Source organism: Chelonoidis abingdonii (assembly GCF_003597395.2). Lineage (NCBI taxonomy): Eukaryota > Metazoa > Chordata > Testudines > Testudinidae > Chelonoidis > Chelonoidis abingdonii. Next base: position 238,335,258 of record NC_133769.1, read on the forward strand.
ATGTTATCAGTCTCTTATAAATACATCTAAACTACCCTTTACAGAGATATTTGTATCTGGGCCCTTTGATTATTGGTTGCATGGATGAATCCCTCCCTAATACCTTATCAGTCCTGCCTACAGCACTCTGTCTTCCGCAGTCTCCATCTACCTTAAATATTTCATCTAACATGTGGAGGAAGAGTCTGTATGGATTGACTGCTTTGTTTTTGTCAGAGAAATGGCCAGACGCAGACTCCAGATCAATATGTAAGCCATGGAAGGACCTACGTCCTTGAGCAATTTGTTCTCTGGACCTATGTCATTTCAATTTTTTCCACTTCCAAAATACGGTAGAGACCTCTCTAATCAAGGGCAGGATCCACCCATCGTATTATCCCTGGCATTCTGGACTGCATCCTTTCATCCAGGAAGACAGCACTTGTGTCTTTATCTCTATTTCATATTAATGCTTTGGGTTTCATATTTGATATCTGGATTTATCATGACCGTATAATGTTGCTTAATTTGTGAAAGTGTTAGTTTATAATTAAAATCCATGTCTTTTTTTATAAATTGTCATTTAACATACTAGTTTGACATCAGTTTATTATCATATATTAGCTGCTAGGTTATAGTCATTGCTGTTTTTGCTGCCACTTCCTGTGGAAGTGGCAGCAAAAACAGTAGCAACGTGGAATGAAGAATAACTGAAAGCCCCTATAGCCTTTGCCTAGACTAGCCATGATCCTGGAGTGAAGGAGCTGAAAGGATTCCTTGGTACAGAAGCTGGATGGCTAGATCAGGTTGAACAATGGGTTCTTAAAGCATCTTTCACAGTCCCACAAAAGAAGAATGTTGGTATTAGATTCAGCTCAGCTGGCTTGAGAGTTCTGTTGAGCTACTGAGGAGAGAGTATATTAAAAAACAAAAGGATATAAAGGAACTAATGTTCAACATCAATGCATAGATTATATTATTACATTGTTTAATCTAGCACCACAGTGGAGCTCACCAAAATCCCATGTCATTAAGGGTTATTAGCTTTTTAGTGACTTATTGTTTGTAATAAATTACGGGAAGTTTGATCTCATGCTCCTACCTTAATTTGGATTGATTTTTCCTGGCTTTAAAAGAAATTCCCAATTGGAGAGGCCTCTGTCAGCCGGGTGGAATGCATGTCAGTTTAGCAGAGACCAAAGGAAATAAAAATCATGTCTATCTGAAAGTTGTAGGGGTTTGGCACTGAGCTCAATGGTATTGCTTCTGAGTGGTAGGTCACAAGGATATCCAACACTTACAAAAATAGCTCTGATTTGGCTTTTATTCAACACCTACCGTTTTGCTGCAGGACTGGAAATGTACAAAGCAAGAAATGTTCCTTGTGTTGCCAGAAAGCATTTAATTTACATAAAGCTCAACAGTGTGGGTGTGCGCATTTCAGAGCTGAGAGTAGATAAAATTGTACAGACTCTCACTCATAAGGTTTCCAAAAGGCTAAAAAGTCCATGCAGTGGTCCAATGGGAGCATGTCCAACTCAGTCTTGTATTGCTCCATCTGTATAGTATGCCATAAAAAATAAAGTCCAGACATAGCAGGATAGAAGTGGATTTCTTTCTAAGAAGCAAGCCATATAGAAAGATATTTTTAGAGTTGGTCAAAATGTTCCCTTGACAGAAAAAAAAAAAGATGACATGGTCTTTTTTTCAAAACAAATTGTTATGGAAAATAGTTGCCTTAAAATGATTTTTTCCTTTTTTTTTTAAACTAAAAGATTCATTTTCAGTATTTCATCCCAAAACAGAAAATATCTGCAATTTTATTTTCATGATTTTTTTCCCCCAAACCACCATTTTCTGATCAGCTCTACTCATTGGCTCTGAAAACAAAGCCAAACAAATCTGTTTTATGCAACTAACAAATCCCTACTTTGCTTTTCTAGACTAGCTAATTGGAAAGATATAAGAGAGAGCTCAGGAATTAAATTAACTATTTTTGGTAAATTTTTTGCTGTTGTCATTAACTAGGCAGATCTATTTCCAAAAACAAATCTCCATTTACAGCCCTAATAGTCAGATAGATCTCTCAGAATTGCATCCCTTGCAAAATTTTCAGTCATAACTTTCTGTCTTCCAGGCCAGAGATCTTGTATCTTTGCTGAGAGACAAAAGTAAAAATCATAAAGATGCATAAGACTCCAAAAAGTTCAGACATAGATCTCTCTCTCCCCTTCTCATCCCTCATCTAGCCCAACCAAATCCTCCTCCTCCACCTAGCTTGAATTCACCTTTGCCCCTCTTTGCTCCAAGTAGCTGGCAGCTAGCTGGTTCATACCTGCCTTTTGACCTGATAACTTTTAGCTCCTTCCACAATGATTCTCTTTCTCCTCCTACATCCTGACCTGATGTAGGGGCTTGGCTACATGGTGGGGTAATGTGCTCTAAGGAGGTGTGATTTCTAAAGCACACTAATGTGTTGCACATTAATTGGTCAATGTAGACTCTTCTGGTGTACTTTTAACATAGTGCTGTTTGAAACAATGCTATATTAAAGTGCATATGGGAGCCTTTAGTGCATAGCATAAGGTCTACGTGGATGATTAATGCACAACACATTAGTGCACTTTAGAAATCATCCCCTCCCCATCACACACTGCATAGACAGGCCCTGAGATTTGTTCTGTCCTTCACGGTTCACTCCCTCCCTCAGCTGATATGCCAAATCTGTAATGGCTTTTTAGCATCTCTAGTGAACCAGTCTCCTGATCGTCCCCATATTGCCATATTCTACAATAATACATCACAACACTTCGCTGAATATTATTATATTATGGACTGTATCATAAGAATTATCTGTTTCATGGAATCTTGCCAGATTTTAGCCTCCTAAGGTCAGAAACATCCCTAACTTCATAGCTCTCCTGTGAGTATAAGGAAGCCTCATAATGCAGATGATTGGACAGTAGCCAGGCCAGTTGCCTGACCTTTTGGTATAGATGCGCTTCTTAGTCCAGTATGCCTTTGCTGATATCCCTGAAATAGATTTGGCAGGATGTCCGTGAAGGTAAGGGAGTATGTTGAGAATAGAACACATCTAGAATCAAATTTGGTTCAGTATTTGGAATTAAATTTGGACCAATTTACCCTTTTCTAATATAATATTCCATGTTTCTGTACTGTTTTTTGGATTGGCTCTTTGTACTTCTGATTGGCTTTTTGTAACATTTCATTTCCTAGGGGAAGAAAGAAGAGATGCTCACAGATTCTTATCCCAACACAGTCCATTTGCTAGAACACCATCTGTTACTTAATTATAGAAAAACACAAGATGTAACAAATGGAGGAAAAAGCTTCCATGGACTTGCCTGAATCTCCTCACTGAATTTTAGTAGCTTATGCTCTTTGTTTCCTTCCCTCCTCCCCCTTCTTAATACCTCCACTGCAGCTCTGAAGACTGTTGAAAGCCACCTAATCTGTGGCTTCTGATGCATGTGAGATGTTCAGATCCACTCTGGCCCCTATACACTTGGAAAGGGGGTCAGATGAGCATAAAGCCTATAAGCTACCTGCAGAAGACTCCTCTCAAAAGTCCTAGTGTAGAGGATATGCCAGGGGGACAGAACAAGGAACAATAGCACTACTGAGATTTTAGCAGTGCTGCTGCCCACTGGGTGGCTGGGGAGGCTGATATTACTTGGACATTCCCCCAGGCCTGTCTAAATTGCTTGGGATTGGGAGAGCACCATACACAACCATAATCAGCCACTCCAACACCCCTCCCCTGGGCTTTAAGTTCTGTGCTGCACCTCAGAGAGGCACAACCCAGAATCTCATCCCTAGGTTTCAAGGCCAGAAGGGGTTATTACGATCATTTAGTTTGACCTCTCACAAGCACAGACCATAGAATTTCAACAGTAATTCCCACATCAAGGCCACAACTACTTCTTAAGCTACAGTATATCTTTAGGAAAGAGAGTATTGTACTAAATACGTCTGCTTGCCCATTGTTGATCTCTTTTCAAACCTCACATGGAAATATACTTTCCCTAGCTTTAATTGTTTCTCTTTCTTTCCTATTACTAACCTTTCAACGTTCTACTGTACCTTCTTCTATTGGACTTCACAGAAGATTGCAATTTACTGTTGTCCTTTACATCTGAAAGTGAGCCCCACCCATATCCCATTTCTCTATTCAAGCAGATTGGAAAAATGGTCAGAGAATAAGATGAGATTCAAAATGCAGGCTAATGCATGTGTGGTAAATAATGCTAAACACACATACTCGATGGGCTAAAGAAAGCCAGGAGCAGACATGGCTAAAGACACCTGAGTGATAGTGGACAGCAACTTAAACATGAGTTTGAACTGCAGTGGGACAGCTAAAATAGGCCATTCAGTGTGAAGCATCATAAAACAGCGAGTTACAGACTCTCTCTTTACAGCTCTGATGTGACCACACTTAAAATACCCTACTATGAGAAAACATTAACAAATTTATGGGAGTTCAGAGAAAAGCAACAAAAATAATCAGGGGACGAAGGGCTGACTTATGAGGAAAGGTTAAATAGAGCTAAGGACATATACTGGCAGCTTCATTAAGGAAGAAGAATATGTAAGACGTCTACAAATATTGTAATGGTGTTATGAGTACTCTGAAGTTAGCAGAACATTTAGGGTGCTACAAGGGCTATCTAGATAAGAGTAATGGGAAGAAATTAAGAAAGGGGAAAATTAGAGTGAATATAAAGAAAATTTTCCTGTCGATAAGATTTATTAGGCTGTGTTATAGTCTCCCAAGAGAAGTGATGAAAACTCCATCACCTGGGACAATTAAAGAAAGGGGAGAAAACATTATAAAATGTACCATAGGGAAATCTTGACTTTACAGGGGCTGGACTGGATAATACAGTAGGTCTTTTCCATGTCTAACATTTAAGATTCATATTGGCAAGGTTGTACTTAGGTATTTGCCTCCTTCCTCATTCACCACTGGAGCTATTTTTGCTTCTTCTTTCCTGCCATTTCTTTCCTCTAGATTATTTTTCTTTCCAGCCATTAGGCCTATTTTTATGTCTTTCATACTTGTGTTTCAGTTGAATCTCTGCTCCCTTTATGCCATAACTATTGGTAGATTAGCTTGATTATTCGTTTCCTCACTAACAGCCCACGCGAGATTGAAAACTATAATAAATTACATTTTGTGCTGCACTTTTCATCCAAAGATGACTCTGTCCTAAATAAGGGAATGCTGTTTTGGTGGAGCTATATCTACATTGATAGGATATGTATATGTTGGCAAGCCCTTTCCTTCTCTTTTAACATCTTCCTCGTCTTGCTCCAACTCTATCTCCCCAAGTTACAGAACTATAGTTCCCTTACTCTGCCACCCTCTCTCTGTCCTCAGCTCTCTCCCCTTTGGCTTAGATTTTGTTTTCTGCTCCCAAGGAGGTATTGTAACTCCATAAAGTCAAAATGTTGCCCCTGCCTCCCTTATTCTGCAAGGAGAGAAAGTTACATCATCTCTTTTCATGGAGCGGCTTCCTTGCCTCATCCCGGTGCACCCTGGGAGTGACTCTGGTTGACAAGTAGGGCATGAAGAGGACCAAAGTCTCCTCTCACTCCTCACTTCTTCAACCCATATTTTCTTGGAGCAGAGAATACCGGGTAAATAGTCCCCATTCTCCCTCCTCAGCTAGCAGTTGCAATCTGAGGGTTGGTATATACAGGGCTTCTCTTTACTCCCTAGTTTGGCCAAGTAAGGGCTGTAACAATCTCCCTATCCCAAGCTTTCAGATCCACCTTTTTCTTCCTCATCCTTTCTATCTCCGATCAGGTCCCCTCCTTCTTGAAGCTTGACCTCAGACCACTGAAACACATTAATTCATCATACTGCTTACCTGTGCGGCACATAGTACTGTTGCCGCTGACACTGACAAAGCTATTAGCAATGAAAACATTGTCACTTGCCCACTATTTTACTCTCTTCTGGCTATTAAAATTTGAGTGACAGGAAGGATGAGTGAATTGTCAGCTGCATTTACGTCTATCAAAGTTTCCAAATCTACACCCCAAGCAGATTCAAAAGCTCCCGAACATCCACTTTCACAGTGTAAATGTGGTGTGTGTGTGTGTGTGGGGGGGTCTATATATAGATAGCATAATTTCAAATGAACTTATTTTAAAAATATCAGACAGAGAAAAATTGAATTGGTTCTGGTGTTTGGATTGACTTTTGCTTTCCTTTTTTACTAAGTCTAAAAATCCATTTAAAGCAATGGTTACTGTAGCTGTTTGAGAGTTTAAGAAGCTCAGTGTTTCAAAGTGGATTCAAGTTCTGTTCTAACTTAATCTGAACCTGTTTGAAAATCTCCAAGATTCAACCATCCACAAGCACAAACATGAAATCTGAACCATAGCCTAGGAATGATTCACTAAATTCCAAAAGGAAATTGGTATTTCTCAATTCTTTCTATTTATGCTTTGCCTTTTAACATACAGTCTAGAAAATAATAGATGAGATGTTGTTATTGGACTACATTTTAATAGTTACAGTTTTGGGTTTCCTGTAATAAGAAAAAAGAACATACTTTATAAAAAAGAGACAATATTTCACAAAGAACTGAAAAGGGTTTTTGGCAAAAGATTTCCTTTTTGGAAACTTTTATTATTTTCCTGAAATGATAGACCTTACTTTCTGTAAAGAAAACACTACCTTTCCATTGTTTACTTTTGATACTACAGCTTTGAACAATGAACAATATTACTGTGATTATAATGTAAAATAAAAAGTGTCAGTTGATTATCTCAGGCAATGAGAGGGGAAGCATGTCTGAATAGAACAATATACTCTAGGCTCCCAAAGAATGGCCAATACAATGGAGCTGATCAAAAGCCTTTGGATCAGGCCCACTGCAGTATATGCCCACACAATTGCTTTATGGTCCCTCCCCACCCTTTTAATGCCTTGCATTATTGAAAGAACTCATCAAGTTGATGAGCTCTACAAATGAGAAAAAAATCTTCTTACATGAGCCTTTATTCATTTGGGTTAACCTCTTCTTATGGCAATAACCTGAAACAAATGACAGATTGACAGGAGTATGAAATGGTTCTTTAATGAACTCTTGCAACTCATTTACAATCTCGACTTTCAGGCTGCTGACATATAAATCCCTTTTATACTGTCTGAGCAATTATAATGGATATGTGACTGATAACTGACTGTTGTGGATTAATTTCTTAGCTTGTAATGTGGGCTGACTCAGGCTTTACCAGGGCTGAATCCATTACACGTCACCTTCCTCTGATTGCAGCTTTTTCTCTTGATAGTAGTTTTTAGGATTAAATTCATGAGTTAGCCATCCTTCAGGCCTCATCAACACCCATAATTCCTGCTTATGTGATGGCAACATTCTAATCATAATATGTATTCCAATTTGCCTATTTATTAAACTTTACTTTATTGAATTAGTGGTAGAGTCTGAATAGTTGTAACACAGTTACACAGAGGGTTATGCGGTGGTACAGCCCCACTCCCAGCCACTTAAGGGCTACCCATATCTTGGAAGCAGATCTTGTGTGGAGTGCAGGGGCTATACTCCATGTTGAGAACAAGAGGGCAGGGAGAAGTCAGAGAAGGGTGAGGAGACAGCTAGACTTTGGCTTCACCTCCCTTTTCTCTGCTCAGCAGATCTGGATGGACAAACAAAGGTAAATAAGCTATCTCCTTTTAAGGGCATCAGTAAATAACAGAGCAAGATAGGAGCAAAGTATTGCCCCTGACTGATGCAGTGGCACATACTTCTTATTGGGAGCAAAAAGCACAGTCCCCAAAATAAGCAGGCAAAGATAGGAAGAAAGCAGTTAACTTAAAATATGCCTGGCACATAGAAAAAGCTTTGAAATGCCTTAAAATATGTTTGCACCACCACCGAAAACATAGGTTTAAGTTTGTGTTTATTCACAAATGAAATACATTTACTTATCTTGAGGTTGTGGTGGCATTTTGTCCACATCACAAAGTTACTAAACAGTTGAGCATTATGTTAGCGTCTGCTTAGGGGAGAGCTATTATGTTCACAGCGCATACATAGAGAAACTACATAAAAATATAAAATACTCTTTCTGGAATGTTGCAATGCAATATTACTTTATTTCTTTGAAGGCAGAACCCTAACATACAGGAACCAAAAACAGACAGACAAAGTAGGCAGCTCCTTAAGGCAGAAGGGTGTAACTTGCTCCTGGCTGGCTTCATTGCAAACTGACTACAGAAGATCCAAATTACACACTTCCCTAGTCCACAAGCAGGATTGGGAAATGCCTTGTAACTGAAAATGATTGTTATTTTAACAGTTTTCAATATACTATAATGGCCAAAATAGGAATAGCAGAGGTACTGCAAGTCAGGGCTGTAGGAGATTGTATGCACTCATTTTGAATGCCAGTGGCAACGGCAGTGTGACGGGGTGAATTCATGCCACATGGGAGGGGGAAGGGTTAACTCCTCGCTGTGGGTAGAGAAAGCCACGGTCCCAGATCCCTACCAGGCATGCTCCAGATATAGCAGTGGTATAAGAGGGAGCAGCCTGGCTCAGTATGGGCTGACCGCTGGAGAGAAAGGACTCTTCTTGTTGGCTCCTGCTCAGGAAACACTGGAGACCTAGACCTCAGAAGCCAGCGGTGCCGAAACCCACACAGATGACCAACTACCTATGGACACCTCAGGGAGATCAGAGCTACAGGAAGTTGCACCAGCTGAAGAACTCGGAGACCTCGTAGATGCTCAGATCGCTAACTGGAGTGACAAGGTAGGAAGTAGTCTGAGGGGGACAAGCCATTGTCTCGAGGCCGGTCAGCGTGTTGTGGACGGATCCCTGCTCACCCAGTGGCAGACACAGTCATCACTGCAAGGGCTCTGAGATGGGATAGAGCAGATCAGGGAGGCCCCGGGTCCTTCTACCTGGTCACCACCCTCCTCCCACCCTCAGGTGGCAGCCAACACCCGTCCCCCCAAGAGGCCAATTGGAGGGCAACTTTAGTGATTCTGGCTTTAGTGATACAGCCCCACCCAGAGGGCTACCCTATTGACACTGGTGGCTGGCCTTAAAGCCACACCCGAAAGATGACCCTGTTGGCTCTAGCTACTAGGGCATACAGCCCCACCCAGAGTGCAACTTTATTGGCTCTTATCACTAGGCCATATAGCCACAACCGGAGGAGTATCCCCATTGACTCTGGCCATTAGGCCATACAGATGCACCCAGAAGGTGACCCTATTGGCTCCACCTGCTAAGCCATACAGCCCCACCCAGAGAGTGATTTTATGGACTCTGGCCGTTTGGCCATACAGCCACACTCGGAGGGTATCTCCATACGCGATCTGGAAAAAGGGATAAAAAGTGCGGTTGCAAAATTTGCAGATGACACTAAATTGCTCAAGATTGTTAAGGCCAAAGCAGACTATGAAGAACTTCAAAGAGATCTCACAAAACTAAGTGATTGGGCAACAAAATGGCAAATGAAATTTAATGTGAATAAATGTAAAGTAATGCACATTGAAAAAAAATAACCCCAACTATATATACAATATGATGGGGGCTAATTTAGCTATAACAAATCAGGAAAAAGATCTTGGAGTCATCCTGGTTAGTTCTCTGAAGATGTCCACGGAGTGTGCCGTGGCGGTCAAAAAAGCAAACAGGATGTTAGGAATCATAAGAAAGGGGATAGAGAATAAGAAGGAGAATATATATTGCCCTTATATAAATCCATGGTACTCTCACATCCTGAATACCATGTGCAGATGTCGTCTCCTCATCTCAAAAAAGATATACTGGTATTAGTAAAGATTCAGAGAAGTGCAACTAAAATGATTAGAGTTTTGGAGAGGGTCCCACATGAGGAAAAATTAAAGAGACTAGGACTTTTCAGCTTGGAAAAGAGGAAACTAAGGGGGGAATATGATAGAGGTATACACAGTTATGAGTGATGTGGAGAAAGTAGATAAGGAAAAGTCATTTACTTATTCCCATAATACAAGAACTAGGGGTCACCAAATGAAATTAATAGAACAGCAGGTTTAAAACAATAAAGGACAGTTTTTCATGCAGCACACCGTCAAACTTTGGAACTCCTTACCTGAGGAAGATTGTGAAGGCCTAGACTAAAACCATGTTAAAAGGAAACTGGATAAAATTCATGCAGGTTAAGTCCATTTAATGGCTATTAGCAGGATGGGGTAAGCCAGGAATGGTGTCCCCCTAGCCTCTGTTTGTCAGAGCGGTGGAAGATGGATGGCAGGAGAGAGATCAACTTGATGCATTACCTGTTAGTTGCTCAACCTCTGGGGCACCTGGCAATGCCGCTGTCTGTAAGACGAGGATACCTGGCTGATGGACACTTTGTCTGACCCAGTACTGCGTTCTTATGTTCTTGACTGTCATTGAATTCTAGCTGCAGGCCAGGCTGCCAAGCAACCCCAGAGTATCATAAGACCTGGATGCAGGTCCTACTGCCCTGTAGACCCGGATTGCTCTTTACTGACTTTGACCCGTTGGAACCTTACTGTCTTGCAAACCCGGTCCTTATGGTCTGCCTTAAGGCTTAATGCCCAGCAGAGAAGGGCTTACCCCCGAACTATTGATAATGTGACCCTATTGCCATGTGGAGCAAGACAATTTGCATAGACTCTGGCATTGACCTTAAAGCCCTGCAGATCAGGGCATCGTCTATGGATTCCTGCCCATAGTCTCACAGCCTGGAGATCAGAGGGACTTGAAGGATGGGGTGAGTTCACCCCAACTGGAACCAGGTCTCCTCAGCCTCATCACAGGCAGATACTTAGAAAATTGGGACAAGAGATGGAAACAAGATCTTTGGATATGAATTTGAAAAAAAAATTATTGAACGGCTATTATAATTCATTATATTACAAATTAATATTAAGGGGAAAATGTAAAAACAGGATCAAATTGTCTTTCAGTTACACCATGAACAACTGACTTCATGGAATATGCCCAGCTTTTGACCGGAGATACAATTGGCCATGTGTATTTAAGGGAATTTTGTTGAAGATAGAAGTACACTCCATAGTATATCTCTTTCCTTATCTGTCTCATTGGACAAATTGTTTTGTACTACATAATTAATTTCAGTGGTGTTACACAGGTCATACAATTTATGCAAATCATATGCTGACAATGCCAAATATTCATAGATTCATAGATTCATAGACTCTAGGACTGGAAGGGACCTCAAAGAGGTCATCGAGTCCAGTCCCCTGCCTTCACGGCAGGACCAAATACTGTCTAGACCATCCCTGAGAGACATTTATCTAACCTATCTTAAATAATCTCCAGAGATGGAGATTCCACAACCTCCCTAGGCAATTTATTCCAGTGTTTAACTACTCTGACAGTTAGGAACTTTTTCTAATGTCCAACCTAAATCTCCCTGCTGCAGTGTAAGCCCATTGCTTCTGTTCTATCATTAGAGGCTAAGGTGAACAAGTTTCTCCCTCCTCTGATGACACCCTTTTAGATACCTGAAAACTGCTATCATGCCCTCTCAGTCTTCTTTTTTCAAACTAAATAAACCCAATTCTTTCAGCCTTCCTTCATAGGTCATGTTCTCAAACCTTTAATCATTCTGTTGCTCTTCTCGGACCCTCTCAATTTCTCCACATCTTTCTTGAAATGCGGTGCCCAGAACTGGACACAACTCCCAGTTGAGGCCTAACCAGCGCAGTAGAGCGAAGAATGACTTCTCGTGTCTTGTTTACAACACACCTGTAATGCTGTCAGAATCACGTTTGCTTTTTTTGCAACAGTATCACACTGTTGACTCATATTTAGCTTGTGGTCCACTATGACCCCTAGATCTCTTTCTGCCATACTCCTTCCTAGACAGTCTCTTCCCATTCTGTATGTGTGAAACTGATTTTTCCTTCCTAAGTGGAGCACTTTGCGTATTAGTTTCATGACAAAACAATCTGCCATTATATAACACCTTTATCACAATGCATTTCCAATACATTTTACAACCCAGAAAAACCTACCTAAAAACCAAACCCTATGTTTAACTTGATTTAATATTTCATTAATGCAAGGCACTTCCACTGGACTGGTAGTTTTGAAGAAAAATGAAAAATGTATGAGGCATCCATTTTAGAAGAACATTTTTAGCACTATTCATAGTTTTTTCTGGATGATACAGTTTTAAATGCTATGTGGAAAGTGTACTGTGATTACAACTGGCATCTTCCAGAGGGCAGAAAGAAATGCACAGTAACCGTACAAAAGAATCATTTCTGAGTGAAGGGAAGGTTGTAACAGCTGAGATTTCTAAGAACTCGATCCAGCAGAGCACTGAACAGTGTGCTTAACTTTAAGTATGGGAATAGTCCAATTGGAAACATAGAACTGGAAACTATGGGACTGTTCCCATGCTCCAAGGTAAGCTCTTGCTTAAGTGCTCTGCTAGAGCAGAACTCAGATATACTGCTGTTCAGGGCACTATTGATTTTCAAAGAGCAGTAATATTTTTTTTTAAAATAAAGGTTAAAATAAATCTTCATTCTACTGAAATAATTCTTGAAAAGCTACTTGAATACCCAAATCATTTAAAATGAGATCTTCCCAGAGATGTCTGGGCATATAAATATGCAGTTGTCACAACTGAAGTTTTACTTCTGTCAACATCAACTCCTCGTGGCTTGCAGGTTGATTCTTCAGGGTCAGCTCCCTCTCCCCCTGAGAGATGCAAAGTTTCTCAATGGAGTGATGTGTAATTCCTGTGCTGCCAAGATGATGAGGTGGGAGATTTATGCTATACGATAACCGGATACACATTTTTGACTTTTGAATCCAGAAAAGGTCATTGGTTTTCATCTTCAGATAAGCAAACTTTCCTTACTTCAATTATGTAAACTCGCATTGAAGATGGCTGCAATCTCTTCTCTTGGGGCAGATCTTCAGATGGTGTAAATTGTCATAGTTCCATTCAAGCCCCCACAAACAAATCCAGTCTTTGATTCAGCCCGAACTTGCTTTTATTCCATGTAGGTTACATGTTATTCTTCTGTTAAAAGCAATTTCTAAGATTTCCCCCCACACTTATCTTTCATCACACCAAACTGAAATATTCCCAAACAGAAAATTAAACTGGGATCTTGAACATGTGATTATGGAAAGTCTTGTTTTCTTAGCAATGAAAACATAATTTGTTAGGCTATATACATGTTAATCCAAAGTAGGAAAGGGAAGTAACACAGTGATATTTAGATTTAATATCATAGTAACTATGGGCCATGTGACAACTGTTGCCTGATATAATTCAGTACAAAAATTTACCCAGATAGGTAGTACCATTATTGTAGGGGTTTTATACTGCTGTCCATCTCCAAAGTATCTGAGTGCCTTCCACATAAAATCATTAGCAATTGCAAAGTCCCTAAAAAAAAAAACCCTTAAAATATTAAAATATGCAGAAAACTTTATTTTCTATCATAGTAATGAAATCTATGAAATTACAAAGGATAAAACTCAAGTTACATACATAACTACATGTAACTTATTCAACAGTTTGTGCAGTTATGCCCTTATTAGACTTCTTTATAGTATAACCTCCTCACATCAGGGTGCTGCTTTGAGTGTTGTGGTACACTGGTCTTTTTTACATAGCTATTTTGTAGTGAGTTGTGTGTGCCATGAGTAAGGATACGATTCCGTGACTTTCTGGGACCTCTGTGACTTCTGAGGCAGGGCTAGAGCAGCTGTCAGCTCTGGGGCTGCCAGAGCAATGACTGCTAAAACAACTGACTGATGGCCAGCCCTGGGGCTGCTGAATAGTTGACCAGTGGTCAGCCCTAGGGCTGCCAGAATAGTTGACAGGAGTCAACCAGCCCTGGAGTAGCAGAACAGTGTTCCCTGGAAAAGCAGCAGTCCTGGGGCCCCCAGAGCAGTGGCCAGTTCCATAGCAGTGCCCCCAAGAACAGCTGACCAGTGGCCAGCTCTGGTCTGCTGAAAGAGCAGTCCCCAGCCTGCCAAAGCAATGGATGGATCAACAGCGCTGAGGCTGGAACAGCAGCGGTGAGCCCCTGCTGCAGGAGAAGCCACAAGGCTGGAGCAACTGCAAGCCCCTGCAGTGCTCTGTTTAGTAAAAGTCAGGGACAGGTTGCAGGCTTCTATGAATTTTTGTTTATTGCTGTGACTTGCCCCTGTTTTTTTCTAAAAATACCTGTGAAAGAATCTTAAACTTAGCCATGCACTTGAAGGCAAACATTGTAGGTGCTTCAGACACTAGTTTCTACAGCCTTGTTGAGTTTTAAATAACTATCCCCAGCCTGAGGCCTATCAGTGCTGCTGCCAGCAAAAGTGATAGAACATGCACTTGAAACCACTGTTACTGTAAGTAAGAATTGTCAGATAGGGAAGCTATTGAGAGGAGCCTCCATGAGGTGCTGGGGAGAGTGAAGCATGTTGGATTGACAGCTACTGGGCAAGGAATTATAATGGATCTTTTGTGGTGGGTGGGCAGGAAAAGTGTATTTGATTGATATATATGTGATGGTGGGGAACACTGGAATTTGTGCAATGATTAATAGACGGCAGGTATAAAACAAACAAAAGGAAGTATTTCTTCACACAACACAAGTCAATCTGTGGATCTCCTTGACATAGAATGTTGCGAAGTCCAAGACTATAACAGGGATCAATAAAGCACTAGGTAAGTTCATGGAAGATAGGTGCATCAATGGCTTTTAGCCAGGATGGGCAGGGAATGGGTGACAGGGGATGGATCACTTGATGATTACCTGTTCTGTTCATGCCCTCTGAGGGACCCAGCAATGACCGCGGTCGGAAGACAGGATACTGGGCTAGATGGGATGTTTGACCCAATATGGTCGTTCTTATGTTGTTATGTTCTTAGGCTTCCTAAAGTACTTGTTTTGGTGGGTAACAGATTATATTAATCCAAAAATTTCAAAATTTGCCAGAGATTTTGTAGGGGTTCAAGTATACGTTTGATAAAAATATTGGATCAGTTCATATCTAAAATTTGTTTGCCCCTTCATACTCTCTTTGGGAGAATGAAAATATGCCAGAGGATCAGTCTTCCAGCAGAGATTAATAATTATTGAAACATTCTGAGCCACTCATGTTGATTACCTTACTTGAGTAGAAGTCAATGAAAATATTTGTAAAATAAAATACTACGCTGCGTGAATAAAAGTATTAGAATGTGGTTTTTCTATAATATCAGAACATACATTATATTGATCACTTAAGGCTTTCTGTCATCATGGCTATTACGTGTTGAAATGATATATACACACAGAGTAAGCATACAAAGAAAAGTCATGGATGTTCATGCTTAAAACAAAAAATCAGAAGTGATATGTATTCCACACTCCAAGAAAAACAATAAGCATAGGCCTGGCTGCTCCCAGATTTTAGCCCACCAATAGCCTAAATCTTTCAGTGGTCTGCTTGTGGAATATTTCTTAGCCTAATTCAAAGGCAAAACTGCAGCAAACAAGATAAAAGGCATTAGAAATATCGTACATATCAGGATTTTTATAAATCAGTATGTCAAGTATTGGAGGAGATAGGATTATAATGGTGCTTCTTCCTTGTCTCCATCCTGCCTGGGAAGGCTGTGGGCAAGATACTAGAAGTAGAACATCTACAGCAGCTATCTCTGTTTGTACTCTTGATAATATTTCCTAGTATAAAACTGCATCCACAAAAATGACCACCAGGCTAAAAGTCTGGTCATTTACCTACAATTATTTTGTTATAATATGGAACAGTTGTCTTCCTTTAAAAATAATGCTACTCTTAAGTGTTTTATTACTTTAGTGTGTGCTCCTGGAAACATTTATGATGTGATTCATTTTGTCTATGTGAGTAGTTCTTGCACAGGACTTTCCCATTCATCTCATCTGGCTAGCAACCTTGAAAGTGAATTTTAACCGCTTCTACTCCACCATGCCTAAATATTCGGTCAGACAGTGTTTTGATTATTCAGATAATTCAGATGCTTGCTGTGTTGTTCTTGAAACTCAGGGGAAGTGGCACCTATAATGCCGTTAGCAAAAAAGAGTTGGATTCCTGTAGTGCAGTTTGGGGGATTTTGCGGTTTTGGAATAAAAAGTTGGTCCAGAAGCAGTGAAGGTAGTTTATTTTAATAACCTAATAAATATTTCTGAATGACTGTCAGTGATATCTACTCTTAAAATTCAAGAATAGGGCCAAGTAGAAAGTAAAATGAAAACAAACTCCCCCACAGAAATTCCACAGAAAGGCCCTTTCCTCCCCAACAATTTCTATTGTCCTTGCTCATAAATCCTTGCAAAGCCATTTATTATCCAGTTGGGGGTAATATATTATTTCTGGAGTCTTATCACATTTTTTTTGCTTGTTAATTATTGCAATAATAGTAACAACATATTAACGTATATCTTTGGAAATAATGTAGATACCACAGTGTATTCTCATAGGAATTCCAGTACAGTAATGCTTATTAAACCATGGAAGTGGAGTATTACTGCTTTTCTGGAATGAGACTTCAGGGATGTTCTAGCAACAAGCCTCTTAAACTCATTGCAATTATGAATATATCTTAAATAAACCTTGCTCGCTGTAATACTAAATGTGGTTTGTTGTATTTGCAGATTCAGCTTGAAAAGTTTTATTTAACATCCAGATTAGCAACCAAATTAGTTCAGTGTAGTTCATTCTAAGAACATGAAAGACTTAAATATTTATCAGGCATTGGTTGAAGAAAGTTACCAATTTTTATTTCCCCCCCACTTCCATAAAATAATCTTGACAACAGGCCCAGCTGTGCCATGCCTTGAGGAGCAGGCCTACTTTGTGGGAAATTGTGGGCAGTGAGAATGGGCTAGAATTAAATGTGAATGAATGATGTGTGTATTCTGCAAACTGAAGTTTCTCAGTATGAAGATCCCTACCTGACATAAATTGCAATAGCTGCTTTGAGTTCAGTGATTTATACCATTTGAAAATCAGGCCAAATCAGAACTCTGATCCATCCTTATTCAGCAAAGCACTTAAACACATGCTTAAAGATAAACATGTGATTAAGTCTCATTACCGTCAATGGGACTAGCTTGTGCTTTAGTACTTTGCTGAATAGGGAAGAATTTAAGCACGTGTTTGCATTCTTTGCTGAAATGGCTCTTATGTGGAATCTTACCCTCCCAGAAATACTCCCATTGCCATACAGTAGATAGTCTGACTGCAGTTTATATTGCAATTAACTGATATTATATACTTATTGAAAGTCTGTATTGTACATAACCGTGTATCTATCTACAGGAACCACAATCTGAAGTGCAAGATTGTCAAATGTAGGCTACTATAGCACTAAGTACTACTACAGGAAAGCAGGAATTCTGGCTCTGGATCAACAACAATAGTGCCAATTGTTATTTACAGCACTCATGTCCCTGGGAAGCCTGGATTCTAGAAGCACTAATTTCAGGATTCGTGGTACATGTACATGTAGAAATGCAGTAACAGGAATCTGAGAAGTTTGTAACACTACCCCGGGCACCTCTAAGAGGCAATACTTCTCCACTCGCAAGCACTGAGTCCCTGTATAACAAAAGAAAATGTTTATTAAAAGAAGGTAACACAGCATTCATTTGGGAAAACACTGCAACAATTACTTGAAAGTATGAAACAAATAAGTGGAACATCCATCCCCCAGTATTATGATCAGTGTCTTTTTTCTCAGTTTCCCACCTTGTGGTGTGAAAATCCAAGGCATGAATGTCTCTTTAACATGCCAGTCCCCTTTTCCCTCCTCTGTACTCTAGTCAGAGTGTCTTGTCTGAGGTCAGCAATATCCATAGAATCCGGGTATGCATTTAGGTGGGTTCATCTCCCGCCCCTGAGGGGAGATGGTGGTTGAATATTGCCTCCACTTATGCTCCTCAATGTATCTGCAGTCTCTGCCGCTGTTTGTCATTGCTGTTCCTTGTCACTGCTGCTGTCATTGCTGTCTTCACTGCCATTTTACTGTGACACTGTGTTCTGAGGTTCCACCACTCAGCCCAGTTTTCAGTGATTTCAGCCCTTTAGTGATTTCACTAGACAGTAGGGAACCTTTCTGATACTACCTCTTTTCACTACAACACAATTCTAAACCAGGTCTGAGGTTCAGCACCCTTGGATCAGCTTATCTGTGAGCTCTTCTTTAGTGACCACTGACAAAGAAACAAGATTTTCAAATTAGTTTAACACTGTCTTCCAACACTGGAAGAAGATGGGTCAAATATTTTCTAGGACCCTTTAAACATAGCCACACCATCCCATAGGAACATCTATTCTCACCCCATCTGACTCTTACCTGGATTTGCCATCATGACACCCTGCTTAGCGAGTGAGGTTCATATTATGGGGACCCCTCAATCAGGACATGCTAAGTACAGTCCTGCTGGCCTTTACTCATACAATAAGGCTAACAGCACCACTCTTTTCAATATTAAAATGAATTTTAGCCCAAAAGAGCCAAAATTGATCACTTTGGCAATGCAGGTCTGTCTGCTGATCCCCTAAGTAGAGTAGGTGTGTCTATGCAAATACATTCTGTTCCTGAAGTCTTTTTCCCCAATTCATCACTCGTTCTCAGTGAGAGTTCATTCAGACCTGGCTTATAAATCCATAAATAATTACTTATACTCTGTAGTTTTATAGGCACAAATCATGCCACTGCTATCTACAGGCACATAGGACTGAAGCATATTCAAGTTCGTTAGAGCAGAATAATTTTTTTTATACACAGAGCTTTTTGGCCAAAAAATGCAGTTTCAGTCCAACTGAAACTATTTGCAAAGTTGACATGAATTCACAAATAGATTCCACTCAGGAGGACAAGCTGATCTTATGCCTTCTACAATGCTGCCATTGGTTGGTGGGTATTTTGGGGCAGGTCTCTCTCAGTATCTCCTGCTGAAACTGTTCAACTCTGTACAAAATACTTGAATAGTCATTGGGTCAGAGAGATAGAATTACTCTAACTTTGTGATTAGGGCACTCACTGGGGGGAGGGGGTGTATGTCCCTACACCCATGAATACTTAATGTATACAAAGTGAAATAACTTCAGTAGGAGAGATTAAGAACCTGCCCCAGAATACCGCCCTATCCAGTGGTTAGGGCACTCTCATGTGAAGTGGAAGATCCAGAGGGTGGACTTGAACCCAGATCTCTGACAACCCAGGTGTGTGCTCTAACCACTGAGCTAAAAGTTATAAGGCGACCAGCACTACCACCAAAACAGAACCAAAACAATCAGTTACTTGCCCAGCTCTAGCATTTCCCTTTGCCAGGGACCCACACTGTGGAGATCCTTTTCAGGGAACTGTTCTCCAAAGGGCATCTATCTACAGGAGTCCAGATGTTGATTTTAGTGACAAGGTGGAATAGGCCTATTAGGAGAATCAACTGACTAGTGTCCTCTCCACCTTCAAACACATGCACATATATGTGGGTGATGAAGAGGGACTCAGCAGTCACAGAGGTACCTTCAGCATGTGGACAGCAGCAATAGTGATGTAGCAGTAATGCTTTGTGACTATAACAGGGTTCAAAAAGGAATTAGATAAGTTCATGGAGGGTAGGTCCATCAAGGGCTATTAGTGAGGATGGGCAGAGATAGTGTCCCTAGCGTCTGTTTGCCAGAAGCTGGGAATGGGTTATGAGGGACGGATCACTTGATGATTACTTGCTATGTTCATTCCCTTGAAGCACCTGGCATTGGCCACTGTTGGAAGACAGGATACTGGGCTAGATGGACCTTTGGTCTGACCTAGTATGGCATTCTTATATTCTTATTTTCCTGTATGATCTGGGGGACGGTGTATTTCCTTGACCCCCATACAAAAACCTGTGACTTGAAGGAGAAGGGAGGGCTTGTTCTATATGTCTTACTCTTCCAAGCATGGTAGAATTATTGGGCTAGATTTTGCTGACATGAGGCCATCACTAGTACACAGTCATACTAGAGGAGGTTTTGGTGGTGCAAAGCTCCTGCAACCCTTTCTATGCCAGGGCCTATAGCCAGCCATTCTGTCCATTGCATCTGGTGAAAGATACATAGGATCCTTGCTAATAGAAATGTTCACCTCCAATTTTGATGCAGGAAATCTACTATCAACCCCCAAAGAACAGCACAGTCTGGGCATTTTCAAGAAAATCACCTGGTAAACTACCCCTGATATCCACTTCTGACCAAGGTAATTACAAAACAAACTAAGAGTCATCTAACCCACTGTCAGTACACAGGGGTCCTCTTGACTGGCTTTCACACAAGTTCACATAACAGAGACAAAATAGTCACTGCTCATTGGCCCACGATGCCAGCCTCCACCACACAGCAGTTTGTTTGAAAATTTAACACCTTCATGCTTTCTCTTAAACTGCCTTCATACTTGGGAACAGCTCCCCACAATCATCAGCAAAGCTACTTCATTATCTTCCTTCAGAACCCTCATTAAAACTCTCCTTTGCCCTGATGGCAAACCCACAATGGCTAAGCTGCTGGTGTTCAGAGATCCTTATGTATCATGCCAACCAATCTCATCTCATTATTTCCTTTTACTCCCCTTCTATCTGTATCCATCTGTTGTCTCTTGTCTTATATGTAAATTGTGAGCTCCTTGAGGCAGGTACTGTCATTTTGTTCTTTGTTGGTATGGTGCCTAGAACAATAGGTCCACGACTAGGGCTTCCAATGCTACAGTAATACATATAATAATGATAATGGAAGACGTTACCCCATAATAATGGAGGATTTAGCCATGGTGATCTATGCTTATGTGGCTTCCGGTTTGGACTACTGCAACTCCATACATGTAAGTATGAGCACAGTATGATACTGGACTACTTAAAAAGCTTCAAGTAGTCCAGTATCTAGTAGCCTGATTTTGCACCTTCCTGCAGTAAAAGGGGTGAATCAAGCCTGCCAAATAATTAACATGTCATAACTCCTTGTGAGATAGGTAAGGACTAGCATCCTCATTTTACAGATGGGGATCCTAAATAAAAAACAACAACAACAACAACAACAACAGTGATTATCTCAAGATTACAGAGAGAGGGAGGATCTGAACTGGAATTACAACTCAAAGAGATCTTGGCTCCAAATTCCATGTTCAGACCACTAGACCAGTATAATTGCAGAGTCTGTTATTTAGACAGCAACATTATGGAGGACTGCTTATTTATTATTGAGCTACATTTACAAATTCAACACCCTATTCCCAGCAAAGTGACATAAATCTTCAAGTCCCTTAACCATTTTAATGTGTCCTGGAAACAGGAGGCTTAGCCTTTGAAGGTGAAAATAAACTAACTGTAGTCTGAGCAGCCCAAGGGATGATTTAGAGTCACAAAAAATAAACTGTGATTTAACAGCCTTGTCTGATCTTGTGTGAAAGAGCTACAGTGCTTAGATATGTCTGGGCAAGATGCCGTCTTATAAATATGCATGAGAAACCCACATATTTCCGCTTAATCCATGAAGTACTAATGCCTCCTTCAGCATGCTCCACTGTTTAAAATGTTTATTTTTGGTGATAAAGCTAATGAGTATAAATGTACTTCTAACCTAGCCAAAATGATGTTACTGGGATAGCATTATGAGCTGCAAGTCATGAAGACAGTCTGAGGCAATCGGCACTGAAGTGAGGTCCTACAAGGTGTGATGGCTAAAAGTGTGAATAGTAAAACAAAATGCTAAAGATGTGCAGAAATATTCTGATGCTGGCAAATCTTCTCACTCATAAGAAAGGGAATACTTTGTTTTACTTCTTTTAGAATTCTGAAGGATCCACACATGATATCATAAATTTCCTTGGGAAATTGAAACATAATCACATTCCTTGGGTGAGATATTCTGTAACTCTGCAGGGATTTATTTTAGGTTATGGTGAATTAAAGCATTTAAGATCATTAGTATTTTCTGTTAAAATATGAGAAGGATCTATTAACCAGGGCTTCAAAGCTATCTGAAAGTTAAGGGTAAAAAATCTCTCATCTTGCTAGAAAATTGACTCATTAAAATTTGCAAAAGTTTTAGAATGGAATTCCACACTTGACTCATTGGCACAGGTGGACCAGACATGAGAAAGAGTCAGAGAAAGAGTATATATCGTGTCCGTATTTGTGGCGATAGATAGTACATCTTAAATAAGAAATATACAAACGTATATAGAGTTAAGGAAGTAGGTTGTACTGAGAAGTAAAGCATCCCATAAACTGAAAAAATCAACAGTGTCACTGTCGTTCACTGGAGGGCCATTTTTCACTGTAAACTAGAATTCTGAATCCATATACTGCCTACTTTATTACAACCTTAAAAATACAGAATAGGGAACATGCTAGTTGTACACTCCAGTGAGATGATGCATGTTGGCAGAGCTGAATGATTATAAAATCAACTATCAGCCTATATAGCATTATGCACTTACGCTGTGTTAATGAGGGGTTAGAATTATTGTCATGGTTCTGGGTAGTAAAACAAATTGATTAGTGTGACCAAATCCAAGAAAAACCCTTCTTGTGTTCTGCACTGGCAGATGAAAGGTATGCACACAAATCATCTATCACATCCATTTTCATTCTTTAGTTAATATGAGAAGTCAGTGAACCACTTGGCTTTGCACAGCATAACATTTCCAGTGAATATATTTGAAAGGCTGCAGCTTTCTAAAATCTATCACAGGAAAGCTAGTTATCCGCAAACTTTGAAAACAGGTTGTGTTTTAGCGAGGGAGATGGTACTTATTTCCTGGTATCTGCCTTGGCTGGTAGGCTAGTGATACTTCCCCTGTTGCAAAAAAAGCAAACATAATTCTGGGACGTATTAGCAGGAGTATTGTAAGCAAGACACAAGAAGTAATTCTTCCACGCTACTCTGCACTGATATGGCTTCAACTGCAGCATTGTGTCCAGTTCTGGGCACCACATTTGAGGAAAGATGTGGACAAATTGGAGAAAGTCCAGAGGAGAGCAACAAAAATGATTAAAAGGCTGGAAAACATGACCCACGAGAGATGATTGAAAAAAAAATGGGTTCGTTTAGTCTGGAGAAGAGGAGGCTGAGAGGGAACACAATAAGTTTAAGTATATAAAAGGTTGTTACAAGGAGGATGGAGAAAAAATGTTCTCTTTAACTCTGAGGATAGGACAAGTAATGGGTTTAAATTGCAGCAAAGGTTAGACATTAGGAAAAACTTCCTAACTGTCAGGATGGTTAAGCACTGGAAAAAATTGCTTAGGGAGGTTGTGGAATCTCTGTCACTGGAGATTTTAAGAGCAGTTTAGACAAACTTCTGTCAGGGATGGTCTAGATAATACTTAGTTCTGTCATGAGTGCACTGGACTGAACTTGATTTCTTGAAGTCCCTTTCAGTTCTGTGATTATGGCCAGTGGGCTGGCTTATGCATTTAAGACTATTGTTGATCAATAGCTGCATCCCCACTAATGTTAATGAGAAGTTTGTGGAAAGAGCAAGGTTCTTTATGTGTAACTAAAATGTTCAGTTGTCATTATTTATTTAGCACCTTATTATCACTGAATGATACCAAATGTGACAAAATATGCTTACCTTTAGACCACTATTTGATGCCATTTGATTCTCTTCCTTCTCTATCCTGCTGTAGGCCTGACTTCACATGAGTAATTGGATATGGGTGATGCCTTATTTTCTGGAAGAAAGGATTTGGAAGGCAAATGGATCAGCAGGGTGGAAACAGAACGATTCTTCCTAGCTAAGAAAAAGGGAAACACCCAGGGAAACATTTATAATAGACAAGATAACAATGGATAAGATAAGTCAGGAATGGACAGAGCATGCTGCACAGGGATTGTTTTCTACAAAGCGTCTAAGCCAATACCAAAATGTCTAATGCAATGTACAGTAAATTCAATGAGATATGTAAACATATATAAAGGAAGAGGTTTGAAGTGTAATTTTGGATGTGTAGTACACCCTATAGCCACCCTTTACACTTGAGTCTGATCAACTCAGCATAGCTTTGTTGTGTGCCAAATAAAGGAATCTGAATGATGAGTTAAACTTGGGGAACAGAATGGAAGAGGTCTTGGGTGAACCTCAACGTAGTGGTGCTGTGACTTGGATCTGCTTGGCTGAAGCAGATGGCTGTATGCTTTAAAAGTGCAAACCAACCCATAACCAAGAAAAATCAGCGAATGAAAAGGAAAGCCCAACCACCAAATCCTATTTGAAAGTGTCATCCAAATTTTGTTTTAATGGGTTATTAATTATAAATAATGAAGCTACTTTGAATGGTGTAGTGGCCATTCAAAAAACGTCAGAACCTCCAACCATTAAAATCCTATCCAAAAGGTCTGTTTACCTGTGGCGTAAATAAATGTTACTAAGGACATAAAACCAAAAACTTTATGGTGGAGTTCTGTAAATAAAAAAAAAGAGATTTAAATGTCCTACACTGAAAACAGGCCCAAATGGTTTAGCATTGTACAGAAATGTTCAGTTTATTTATGTCAGTATTACTGAATTTTACCAATCTGCAGTTACCTAAAGAATTGTGTCCGTTAAAAATTAATAAGATAATTAAAAACTGTTTCAAAATGTTCTAAACAAAAAATGTATACTTTAGAATGCATAACCCTGCTAAGGTGGGAAACAACTACACCAGAAAAAAAATCAATAAGATTGGCACAAAGCTAAATTATTTTAAACTGATATGTTACTTTAAAACCAAGCTAACATAAATGCTATAAAAACATGACGAAGTAATTCAACAGAAAGTAGCAGCAAAAATACTGCATCTATTGATTAAAAAAAGTCAAAGCCTTGTTAATAAAGTTATGTTAATTAAATATAATATACATAATGTTATCATTGCTTTTTTAAGTATACAATTGTGTCATTGTTTTCTAATATTAACAACATTTGTAGTATGTCAGGGATACATGCTATGCAAAGTAAAAGAAAACTTGCCCTCTTCTATCATCACAGAAAAGTTAAAAAAATGTTGAGAGGTGACAGCAGTTGGCTCAAGGAAAGAAAATGAGCAAGGGTCCACTCCAATACCACGAAGTTAAATGTGAAACCTCTATAACCCATACAGTGTGAAATAAGTTTGCTTTCCGTCCTCAAATATTGTTGTGAGACAATGCAAGGTCTGGAAAGCCCTGAGACTTGTACTGCTGTTTACACTTGGGGGACACTTGCACACAGAATTGCTAGCATGTGAGTTCACTCTGGGGGAAAAGTCTCCAAATTGCACAGTGTGGTTGACATGCTTGAACACAGATAAAGTAAAAACTGTCCATGCAGGTAATAACAAGTATTGTGTGGTGGCTGAAGAGGACCGCTTCTATCATGTTTCTGTCTCCACTCCATGTTTTTGTGCATTTTCTCAGCTCTTCTTTCTGCGTTTCCTTCCATGGAGCAACTCCCAATTCCTACCTTCCCATTTATATAAATGTACTTATACAGTGGAGCAGATAGTTAGTTTGTACAACCTTGCTGGATTCAAATAATATCTGAACTAGTTATACCCTGTCTTAATAAAATCATTTTGTGATTATAAGTGATAAATTAAGTTTCTTTATGAATAAAATGATACAATGAAATATGAATAAAACTAAAACTTATCATTAGAGCTGTCAAGCGATTAAAAAAATAATTACATGATTGATTGTGCTATTAAACAATAATGGAATACCATTTATTTAAATACTATTTGCACTGAAAAAAACAAAATAAATAGTTTTTTCAATTCACCTAATACAAATACTGTAATACAATCTCTTTATCATACAAGTTGAACTTACAAATGCCTGTTGTCAATTTCAGGTGACATTGTAAACAACAGGCAGCATTATCTCTTGTAAACATAAACAAACTAATTTGTCTGAGCGATTGCCTGAACAAGAAGTAGGACTGAGTGGACTTGTAGGCGTTAAAGTTTTACATTGTTTTGTTTTTGAGCGCAGTTATTCACTTTCACAATAAAGAGATTGTACTTGTATGAGGTGCATTGAAAAATACTATTTTGTTTATAATTTTTACAGTGAAAATATTTGTAATCAAAAATAGATATTAAGTGAGCACTGTACGCTTTGTATTCTGTGTTGTAATTGAAATAAATGTATTTGAAAATGTAGAAAATCTTCCAAAATATTTAATAAATTTCAAATGGCATTCTATTTTTTAACAGTGTGATTAAAACTGCAATTAATCATGATTAAGTTTTTGAGTTAATTGCGTGTTAACTGTGATTAATCGACAGCCCTATTTATCATACATTCCAATAATTACTTAAAGAAATAAAAATATACTGTCCCAAATATCCCAGGTGGTCTTCAGTCTTTGGTGTGGTTCACTTCCCAGGCCAATGGGAGTTGCTGGAAGCAGCGGCCAGTAAGTCCCTTGGCCCGGAGTGGCAAACCGCTGTCAGTGTTAGCCGCGATCAGCCAGGCCTGCGGACGCAGCAGATAAACAAACTGGCCCGGCCCACAAGGGGCTTTCCCTACACAAGTGACGTCCCAAGTTTGGAAAACACTGCCCTAGACTCATGACCCTTCAGAATGGAACATGACTATAAACTGTAAGGGATGTGACTAGGTGCATGCACTGGAGGTATATTTGGGCCTGCTAACGGGGAGGAAGTGGGAATTGGGAATACGGAATAGGGAGGTTTGAATGGGGAAAGGGGACACAGGCAAAGCTATGCGGCATCAGAGCTGGGACTGGAACACTGGGAAACAGACTCTGCCGGCATATAGAGCTATGGATATGCTTGCTTGGAACTAACCCCAATAAACATCAAATTTCTTGCACTTCAGACTTGTGGTCTTCTGCTTTCTGTCTGCATGACAAACCAGGGGAGAGGGTGAAGGGAAGGCACTCTAACAGTCACACCAATTTTAATGGACTTTGGATCAGGCCCAATGTGACTGTAAGTAAGAAACTGGAAGGTAAACACAATGAGCCATCTGGAACTGAATATGAAACCATGCATATGTCAGTACATCTATCTCTTATTTTAACCATAGATTTAAAGGAAAAACCAAACAACCCACCGCATTTTAACTAAATCCAGGGAACATCAAAATTTTTTCTTGAAAAGAAAAAGTAGTGTTCAGAGAATCTTACTTTAGCAGTACATTTTTATATAAAACTTATATACTAGAAGCTTAATTCTGGATGTTAAATATCTATACTGAAATTGAAATACTTATCAGATTAGCTGTCACTTATAATCCTTTTGTGCTTTTATCTCCCAAATCAGATATTTTATTAAAAAACCCAAGTACACTAAAGATTTAAAACTGGAACTTCAGGTCAACCTGAAGCTTGGCTCTAAGAAGCGTTCATTGTACTTGGATATATTGGTTAATAGGGCAAAGTTAGCTGTCTGGTGTCACAACCAGTGGTTGGTGGTCAGCCAAAAAATCTTGTATATTTATTGGATCAGTTAAGACATTGCAGAGTACTGAAAAACTATCCGCAGCCACTGTTTTCATAAGATTTCTACCCCTAATGTTTGTTCAGGAAGTTTGGGTAAAAAAATATTTGAATGTTTAGTTGTTTGTCCACACCAAATCTCCTTGTCCTTTTGAAGTTTGTTCAACTGAAATGGCAGCTATTTCCCTTTTCTAATATAATCTACTGTACTCTGAACAATAATAGAATTTTTTGAGGTTCAGCCATTCCATCTGGATACTCCTAGGTCTAGAAATAAAAGCTCTAATATAGACTACTCCATAACTTGGAGAATATGTATATATACATAAATTCCCCTCTCACCCCTATGGGTGGTATGTGTCTTCCTCAACCTCGGGTCCTCTACCAGAGGCCTGGGAGTTTGAGGGTTCTGAGCAGTATCTTTGCTGTTCCTAGCACTGCACTCTTCTGGACAGAGAGCTCTGATGTTGTTCCTGGGATCTGTTGGAGCCACTCACCCAGCTTAGGAGTCACAGCCCCAAGTGCTCCTACCACCACTGGGACCACTTTGGCCTTCACTTTCCACATCCTCTCTAGTTCCTCTTTCAGGACCTGGTACTTCTCCAGCTTCTCATATTCCTTCTTCCTGATGTTGCTGTCACTTGGCACTGCTATATCTATCACCACCGCAGTCTTCTGGTCCTTGTCTATTATAAATCCTGTGGCAGGGAAAAGTTCTGTAATTCCTTGCATCTGTCAGTGGGGGAGCTGCTGGAGCCTTTCCCCACTGCCTTCCAACTGCCAAAGCCTTTTCCCACTGCTGGAGCCTTTCTGAATGGCAGGAAAAGGCTCTTGCAGCATAGAGGCAGCAGGATACTACATTGCTAAATATAGCAGTGCGTATGGGGAATGTTCATAGACAGCTAGGTAGGGTACATACCATAAAGGTTAAGGAATGTCTTTACTTGTGTAAGCCATGCCTCACCATCTACACTGCTATTTATACCCATGCTGGGGGTGGAGGTGTGCAGTGAATGTACTGTACTCACATGCGATAAAAAGTGTTGAGTGTGGACATACTGTATATAGAACTAGTTAAATTATTTATTGCAAATAATTTATTCACTGTATTCTATATGCTCTTTTCTGTTTGCAAACGGTCTGTGAATTGATCCTGGTTTTTTTTACAAATATTTATTCAACAAATAATTTTATGAGCCTATTTAACGTATTGATTTTGTGAGCTGTTTGCAGTGAATGCTCATTTGTATATTCAATATTAAGAATTTCATTTGCAATCTGTAAGACTGGTCACCCATGCCCGATCATATGGTTTCTCTTGTCTCTGATTTAACATTTATAAACAGTGGAAGTGTCTCACAAAATCACTGTGATAGTGAATCTTTTTCAGGGAGAAGTAAGGAGCACTAGAGAGGTTGGCTTTTTTAAACTCTGTCATTCTCAACTTTCTTTTCATAGCTTCCTTGTGAGTGCAATTCAGATAAAGCATAGATCTCCATGTTCAGGCTTTTCAACTACTTGATGAGAAGGATGGCTTTAGTTGTTCCAGACAATGCTCACACATCTCAGGCACCAATTTTACAGTTGCAACAAACACACAATACACTGGAATGGCCCTTTTTCAAGGTTTCAATGGTCATTTTTGCCTCAGTGGCAGAGATACTCTTGGCCATTTCAGCTACAAGGACAATTGACCAAATTGTCACAGGTGGTCAACTTCAGTATAAACACCCTCATAGAGTGAATATATAACCCCAACATGGGTGCACCATCATAGACATTGCTGGAAGATGCTCGAAAGATATGATCTCTCATATAGCAGTAGCTGTTGCCATAGGCACCGACTCCATGGGTGCTCTGGGGCTCGAGCACCCACGGGGAAAAATTAGTGGGTGCTCTGCACCCACAGGCAACCAAGCTTCCCCCACTTGCCTCCTTCTCCCCCCCGAGCACATTGTGTCCCTGCTCCTCACCCTCCCTCCCAGCACTTTCCACCGCCCCACTGCCTAACAGCTGTTTAGCGGTGCTTATGACATTCCGGGAAGTAGAGGGAGGAGAGCGGATGTGGTGCACTCAGGGGATGAGGCAGAGAAGAGGCAGAGCAGAAGCGAGGACTTGGGGGAATAGGGTGGAATGGGGGTGGGGACTTTGTGGAAAGGTGGGAATGGGAGCGGGGTAAGGGTGGTGCAGGGGCGAGGCGGGGTGTCGAGCAACCACCAGGAAGAGGGGAAGTTGGCGCCTATGGCTGCTGCCATGTTCTGGGCTTTTCATCAGATTCTGTAGGGATGTCATGACATCAAGCTTGCTACAAAGTTGTGGCTTTATAGAACCTCTGGTGTATGGAAGTGAAACATGGTGGAGAGAAAGACTGAAGAACATGAGCTTCTCAATGTCTTCATCAGCTTCTCCATATCTAATGGCAATACAAGATCAGAAATGAGGATATTTGAAACCAAACCAAGCAATTGCCTCCATCAGCCCTGATACAATATCAGAAGCTTTCTTGGTTTGGAGTATTGGTTTGGTATTTTAAGAATGGAAGACCAACAAATTTCAAAGCTTGTGTACCAAGGAATGTTGCGGTATGGCCAGAGATCACATGGGCACTAAAAGCTTCAGTGTTGTGACAAGATTACCAATGATGGACATAAACAGAATATGCAAATAGCATCTTGACAGAGATTGATCCAGGGGGTACTTGATTTGCCAGGAAGCCACAGCCCTTTGTGATTTGAGATGATAATGATGACTGGAAAAGAATGGAGAAAGAGAGGAAATAAACAGTCTAATAAATGTTGCATAGTGAAGATCCAACCGTACGCTGAGATTGCACCTCCAGGAGGCAAATTATGCCATCAGTCTCCACATGCAAAACCTACTAAAGCCACATTTTATATCTGAATATTTCCTCATATTAACAAACCCTGATCACCATAACATATTGATTTTGCATTCAGATTGTTTCACCGATATGAAATCTTTGTTCAAGGTTATTATTTGCATTGTCTGTGAAATCCCAAAGCATATTAGCTTAGCGTAGTTTTAATTTTAGCTTGTGTTATGTACATTTTTAGTAACAATTAATTACTAACACCATTTTACATGCATTTGCATTAGTACTTTTTATTCCTTAAGGTTTTGTTTGTCATAATGAACTATAACAGCACTGCTTTTCCAAAGTGATCTCAAATCTGCACGATGTACCCTCTGTCAGTAAATATTTAGAAAGAGGAATGGAAAGTTCATAATTATCTTTTCTCCTGTTTTTCTCTTCCTTGTAAATCTTTGAATTCCTAAGTCCTGTTATGCTACTGGTGAACTGAAGTTGTTCTGGTGGCCCTCCAGCTATCAAGAGACTAAGAAAGGGAAAGCTGCAGAATACTTTTGTTGCTTTTTGGAGCATAGGTAAATCCTTTATTTGGAAAGCATACTCTTTTGCATTTTTTCAGTTATTCATTGCAAGAGATTGTAAAATCAAATGTTCCTATTATATGAATAAAAAAAAACTTTCTTGTCAAGCAGTTAGGATTGCTATATCCACAAAATAACTGGCACACACCACAAAAGCAAGGAAATGAAGACATAGGCCACCCAACAGTATATAGTCCCTTCTCCTCCATCCACAGGCAAACACCACTGCTACTATCCATCACAGACCATTTACTGTAATCTTAACTCTGACTACTTTTTGCCCTTTTATACACACTCCTTTAATAGATTTCTTTCCCCAGCACTAGTAGTTGTGGATGTTAGGGGGTGTAGTTGCTGTGTTGTAAGGGGATAGTTTGGTAAAGGGTTGTGCTTAGAAGACCTGTTAAAAAGAGAACAACCAATCCTTAGTTAGGATTGTGGTTCCTGTTATATTATGTTTGGTAGTTTTAGCCATGGTTAAATGTGTCTCTGGGTGAAGGAGAAGATGGTATATACTATTAGGTGGCTTAACTTCTGATTTTTTTGCATTTATGGGTGCGTGACTGGTATGTTGTGTGTTGTGCAACCCTAACTGCTTCAAAATGAATATTTGTATATTAGATTTCTTTGTTTTGTTTTTTTAGTGTTTAATCAGGAGTGGAGGTGATGAGGTGGGAAAATGCAGACCTGCTGGAGGTAGAAGCACAACAGCTAATACAGACTCTTTTGTCAGCCACTGTACAGAACACTTTTGCTGTAGTAGGATAAAATCTGACAGAAAAATGTAGTTCCTGAGAGAGAAGGATTTTTCTCTTCTCACCCTAGTCAACCAATCAGGCTTTTGTGTTCCCAGCCCCAACAACCCAGTTCACATGTGCTTGTCCCCAGTCAGTCAGGATTATATGCATCTGACTCTATCAATCAAATTTAGATACAGAGTGCATAATGTGAATAATGGCTAAAAATGACCCTAAATCTGACATAAAAGAAACAAACAAGCTCCCTCTTTTACCAGTTCTCAGGTTTCACTCCAATACTGAGTTTTGTATAGACAGATACGTTTTTTAAGGAATATAAGTTAGCAATGTAAAGTAGGACTGCCACTGACAAATTTCAGTCAAATTTTCAAAGTCTTCTAATTAAAAATGTGTAAGAAGAAACGACACCAAAACTAAACAGAAAATTCAAAGGGAACCAAAACTAGCCATATATAAAATTTCACACCAATTGTCCATCAACCCTTAGACATAAATTCATGAACCATTTGAAGCCCATTTTGGATCGCAGCTAGAGTTATTGGTAGCGTTAGCAGAATTTAATTTTTATATTTTATCATTTTGATAGATAACATCAATGTGTTTTTTTGAGTATTTTATATAGGTTTTGATCTATTTAAATTTTCACAATTGCAGGAGTTTATGGGCATATCAGATAGTATTATTATTATTTAATGGCAATAGAAACTGAAATTCACAACACGGAAGCTTAGAAATCATTAAAACACAAATGGTCTATATCACATTAAAAATAGAATGTAAATATCCTTAAAGAAACAAATCAGACTTGTTTTTACTATTCATTCACTAGTCAATTTGTTAGAAGGCAAATTCCTAAGTCCAAATCACTGGATTTTGACGCTAATAAATTTTCAAGCAGTATTTTTCTTACTTTACCTTTCTGTAAATTTAGATTATTATCAACGGAAATATTTTTCATTAGTCTGTATGTGTATGGTGAAATTGAGGTTTAACAACATTTGCTGATAAATATTTAATCTTTCCATGCCTAGCTACAGAGATGATAACAGATGTCTCCATAATTACAAAAAACATCTTTAAACACAGCAAATATCATTGCATGGTTGTATTTTAATATCTCAGTTCTGAATTTTCTCATGATTTCTGGTGCTTTTAACATAGCTGAACAATCTCATTAGAGTACTTCAAATAAATGAAGACATTAGAGGAGATCTGCTACATTAAACCAACCATTCAACTAAAATGTGAAAATTAATGCTTAAAAAGCATTTATAAAACATATTTAGTGACATAATTGAATAATGCTTAGGCTATTAACTATTATAAAACTTGAAGTAATTGCAGCCCATTACATTTTGCTGTTAGTGACTTTTTTAAAAAAAGTAAAATTAAACTTTCACTAATTATTGTGCTCCACTCAAAAATTAATAACAATGTTGAAGTTCAAAAGAGGTAGGTTTTGTGTAAGTAACTTTTTATATCCACTGTCCTTGTCTTGAGTTTCTCATACCTAATAAAGCCCTGGGAATTGTGTTAGCTATTTCATTATTGTGTGCTCTGACTGACACTCCAGATTGCGTGTTAAATATTTTCCCAAAGGAAAGTAAGGTCTGTTTTCTCTGCACTAGAAGGGGTTTCCTTGGGTGAAGACACCAGGCACCCTAACAGGGGAACCCATAACGCTGATGAGCAGAGAGAGAAAGCTACAGCCTTGCCTCAGGGCTGGGTTTACAGGTGTATAAAGATATCACTTCTTGGAATTCTTCTGCAAACCAAAAAGGTTCTGTTTTACTTTTCAGGTCTATTTCATGGGCATGATGGTAGACATGATGACCAAATACTTTTGGAAAATACCTGGATTTCAATTCACAGCAACACATACATTAGATTGCAATATGATATTGATGGGGTGTCAAGGTTTTATCTGCGTGAATTTGGGATGGTTGGATTAGTTTCAAGATGTAAAGTAAAAAAAAAAATGATGTAATACATCCCAAACAATTGCCAATAAAATGTTTATGCCACATGACACCATGAGGTGTTCTGTATACCACATTTTACATAGAAACTACTTTAAAATGTTTTTGAGTTTTAAATATTTTTATTTGTATTGTTTTTGTACCTTCCTGTCTGTAAACCCAGGCACCTTTATTTCATCAGACCAAAGGTTCAGGACAGGAGAGAGGAGAAAAAATAATTACTGATGCTTTATAAACCAGTAAAATATTTTTCCATATGTACCTTAGAGGTGGGTGGAAAATGTATTTTCCACCCCCATGTGGAAAGTTTTGACTTTGATAAAATATTTTGGCTGAATGTCAAAAATTTCAAATCAGAAGTGCTAGCATAGTGTCTCATGGGAGTTGCAGTTCAAGTACCTCATTCCCTGATTCTCCTCTATGGAACATACTTCCTGGACAAACTACATTTCACATGATACATCACCCCTTCCGCTTTTGCAGAGGCACTGTGCTACATCATAGGATTCCCTGCCTGGGAAATGTAGTTGGCCTGGGGAACAATTCAGCCCATAGAAGAAAATGAGGCACTTAATCTATGACTCTCCTGCAGTGACATTTCTGAATCAAAGTTTCATTGTTTGTGTGTTTGGCTTTTCAATAACAAGTTGAAATTTTCCATGGAATGCAGACATGAAACGTTGTTTAGCTGAAAATCTAATTTTTCTTTTTAAAAAAGAGGAATTTTGAAGGAATACTTTTAAGCAGCCCTAATAATAATGATGTTTAATATGTACTCTCACAATTTTAAGAGGGCCACGCACAAAAAATATTTATTCCCTGATCTCATTTTGTGAAAAAGTCTAGCTGAAGTAGGGTTAAAGTCAAAAGCCCATTTCTTCCTTTCTAATGAGATGATGCTTCTATTTCTAGCACAGATATGTCATATGATACCAAACTTTATAAGACTCACATGTTCAGGACTCAGTACTGCTTTTCCTGAACCTCAGATTGTTGTTATTTTGTGAGGAAATTTCAGAGTTTGGAGCAGGGGGAGAGTTAAAAAGTGTCTAGCTGAGGTGTTTGGTTTTTTTTTATTTGTTTTCAAATGGCAGCTCTTTAAAGGTGCTCACAGGCTTGAAATATTAGAAGTAATCTCAGGAGGAGAAGGATTAGTGGACAACATGCAGGTGAAGCAATCAAAGATAGTTAATACCGATAAATCAATCAATTGAATACATTGTTCTGCAGTTCTTCCTCGGGAGATATCTACTACATGGAATGAGAAAAATGTAGGGATGGAAGAGATCTTGAGAAATCATCTCATCCATTCTCCTGCACTGAGGCAGGATTTATAGTTGTTCTCCTCTGGACTCTCCAATTTGATCACATCTTTCTTAAAGTCTGGTGTGCAAAACTGGACACAGTACTCCAGCTGAGACCTCACCAGTGCCAGTCAGACCAGGACAATTAACATTAATTGTGTTAAGCAGGTGGTCATAATGAACCTTTTTAATGAAGACTGAAGCAAAATCGGCATTATACATCTCTGCCATTTTGCTAGCCTTCTCCTTCCCTGCTAAATAATTGACCTACACTTTCCTTTGTCTTTTGCTTGCTCAGTGCATGAATAGAAGCTCTTATTGCTTTTGTCATTTGCTAATTGTAACTCATTTTGCTCTTTAGACTTTCTGATTTTGTCCCTACATGATTGAGCTATTCTTTTATACTCATCTTTTGCAATTTGTCCATGTTTCTACTTTTTATAGGATTTCTTTTTGATTTTTAGGTCATTAAAGAGCTCCTGATGCAGCCATATTGAGCTCTTCCCTCCCTCCCTATCTTTCTTTCTTAAAGGTTAATTTGTCAATGTACCTTTAATATTGTCTCTTTGAGAAACTGCCAGCTCTCCTGAACTCCCATATACCTTAGATTTTCTTCCCATGGGCCCTTATGTACTTTAGCTCTTCTTCTTCAATGCTTAGTCAAACAGTCCGCTCTAGGGACTGTTCACCATTTGGTCCATTCTTGTGCAACCACAAAGGCTTGATGGCCCGAGAGTCCAAAATCAGAACAGACTTGATAACCCCACGTAATAGGTGGTTGGCCTCTAGGCCGCCTCCATCTTTTGGTTGGTGGAACCTTATCTACCATCTTTCTGAAATTGTTAAAGTCTATTTGATTGGAAGTCCACTTTAAACCATCTCTGTTTATGGTGCAAAAATTCCTAAATATTCAAGATTCAAGACATCAAAGTGACCCTAACAGTCTTGTTTAGCAAGGGCAACACAAGCTGTTGCCACTGCCCTTTTCTCTCTCTGGGACACTAATAGATCAGTGTCCAGCTCTATTGTGGCCTAACAATCAAATCTATTGCAAACTGCTCTGATAACTTTATATGAATCATTGTAGTTCTGTGGACATTTGGAGACTCTCATCAGAAGGTTCAGGTGACAGCAATCATTGGATAAAACAATATTGATACTTGGGAGATAAAGGTAATTATACTGGAACCATATGTCTAGATTGTGTCTTTAGGGGGACGGCCATGTGTTGAGAGTGGTGTGAAACTACATCAACTAAGGGAGGAGATATTCCTCAAGGAGGCATCATCATCATTCTTTAGCTCCTTGTTGGGTACAGAAAGCAGTGCTATCCCTTAGGTCATGATCTTGCCTCTTCTATCGTGCCTTTTTTGGATACTATGTGACACTAGTAAACATTCCTGTGCTTGTCAGAACACAGCGACAGCAACTATCATGGTTCTTCATATAGGCCACGTAATTGGCAGCTCCCAACCCTTTTCCCCTTGTGCACTCAGATGGGAGACGGACACCCTGAACCACTGTGACATTCCCCAGGGTGAATTCTGTACTGTTGAACAGATCTGTCCCCTCAATTCTCCAACCTGGATGCCTTTTACACTGCTTTGCAGTAAGAGCCACTACTCCTGGTCCTGCTCACACACACAGCCTCCAGCATGCAAAATCACTCCCAGCTGAATTATAGGAATATTTCTAGCAAGCCATTTCTGAATTACACTGCAGAACAACATCAACCAACTCTCAGACCAGATTTGTCCCCAGAAATGTGTGTCTTGTACTTACCAGCATCCTCCTGGACAGTACAAGCTTATAGAAAGTCTGTCACTTCATCAAAGAAAAATGATATGCCCAGGCCCTGTTATCTCAAGTGAAGATTCCCAACACTTCAGTACAGACACCCACTGGTTTAGATAAAACAATAAAACAATTTTTTTAACTACAGAAAGATAGATTTTAAGTGATTACAAGAAATGAGGCATACAAGTCAAAATTGGTTACAAAGAAAATAAAAAGATAAACCACAACCTAGTGCATGACTTAATAAGCTAAGTGAATTTAAAAGCAAAAAGGTTTCTTTCACCATAAGTTTACAGCAGTCTGGCTAGATTGCTTCAGTCAGGATCTCCCCTTCCCAGTTCAATGATAATAGTTCTGTCTTTCAAGTATTGTTGATGTTGTGAATAGCTATGAGGGGAGAATGTGGTGTGTCTTTTGTGTGTGTTCTCTATTTGCATATCATTTTCCCTTCTTTGAGGATTATCTCCAGCTTTTTTAATTGCCAATATGTAAAGCTTTCTCTCATACCCTCCTTCTGCCAAGAAAAGTTGCTTAACTAAGTGATAGCCCCCTTGATATTGTTGACACCTGGCTGGGAATTCAGTTGTGTCTTTTGTCTCTGGTTTGGGCCTGCCTTTTTAACTTGAAGCACGTTACAGAAATGTTATACAGCAGAATCTTATAATTTTATATACAATTTTGCCACACATATTTTACCAGTACAATAATGCAGGTTATGAGTTTTCAAATGATATTTCACAAGGCATACTCTGTACAAAATTTATCATAGTCTGGTAAAAATGGTAAACATAATAGTATAGACCAGGGATCAGCAACCTTTGGCACATGGCATGCTAGAGTAAGCCCTCTGGGCCGGGCTGGTTTATTTAACTGCTGTGTCCGCAGGCTTTGCCGATCACAGATCCCACTGGCCGTGGTTCACCATCCCAGGCCAACGGGGGCGACGGGAAGCAGCATGGGATGAGAGATGTACTGGCCGCCACTTCCCATCACCCCCATAGTGGTGAACCATGGCCAGTGGGAGCCACAATCGGACGAACCTGTGGACGCGGCAAGTAAACAAACTGGCCCGGCTTGCCAGCATGCTTATCCTGGTGGGCCGTGTGCCAAAGGTTGCCAATCCCTGGTATAAACTCTCATAACTACAGAATTTACTCAGATTAAATTTCTCAGCCAGACTCCTATTTATCAATTTTTACATTAAGGACACAATTCCAGAAAGTGCTGGAGCTGAAGAAGCAGTGGGCCTCTTCAGATTAGGCCCCATAAAGTCTACTACACCTTTTTCTTCCTGCTAATAAATACCTACCCCCACTCTATCCATGCTACCAGCCAGGCATAATTCAACAAAAGTAAAGTTGGCAGAGTGTGGAAGACCAAAGAGGATAATGTTAGCCTTCTAAAACTGTGGTAGTAACAAAATCCTTCCAAAACCACACTTACGAATGATCCATGAAAATCATATGTTGCTAACAAATCTGCCATTTTATTGGCAGCAGATCTTTCATTTTATTGTGCTGACATGAATAAGTGAACCCATATATTGTGTAATAATTAGACTGTTGCTAGTTATAATAATTATATTGAACCAAACAATAACATTGTTTAATTACAATCATTAAGTGCTCTGGTTTGAAGCATTCCTGCCACAATTCTAACTTGTCTTGTACTAACTAGAAACTCAGGACTTTAAGAAATTCAATCTAAAATCCTTAAGGGAAGATTCAGTCAAAAATGTCTTTCTGGTACAGCTGGTGGAACTATACAGGAAGCGAATAAACACATTGCATTTGACCATCCCATCTTTATAGAGCAAGCACCTTGCCTGGTTCACCTCCATTAGGCTCCTACGATCCAGATCTTTTTATTATATGCTTACCTCGTCTTATCTTACTTCCTTATTTATTCATTACTATGGCTACTATTGTTCTTGTTTTATCAGTGGAGGGGAGACCGCACTAGCATCTAGACATGACCAACAATCATATGTTCTTTTTGATAACACCTATTCATCTTTATTTTCCAAAGAAAACTCCTTCCGTTTCCCCACTAGTCATAGCGCTTTTCCTTTCACCAGGAGGTTGGGCAATATATGGACTCCTTCAAAGCTTCCATCAATGACAATCCATGGATTTGCCTAGTAGAATTGTTCACTTGTGACTCTTCAATCTAGAAAGAATGTGCATCATGTCTATGATGTAGCAGGAGTGTGCAGCCTACAGAATTCTCCAGGTTGCTAACCTAATACCACCTACAGAGAACATACTTTTCAACGTCCTGTTCTGTTCATTCTCTCTGAAGCACCTGGCACTGTCAGAAAACAGGATACAGGGTTACATGGAGTTTTGGTCTGACCCAGTATGACCGTTCTTATGCTCTTATGCTCTAAAATAAGCAGAGAGCTGAATTAACTCTTTGATGTCCAAAGAATCAAGGGAATGCAAAGATGATTAAGGCCGTCTTTGTTCCCTTCTTCTCTGGTCCAGAGCACGTGTGTTTTGTGTCCATCACTTTATTATGGATCAGCATATTTTCTGTTGAAATCTTCTCTTCTTTCTTATACTCAAACCACGGCAACAAGGTGTTCTGTGCAGCTATACAGATTAAGCAGATAGCTAGCTTAAAA
The DNA here is from genome assembly GCF_003597395.2 of Chelonoidis abingdonii. Taxonomy (NCBI): domain Eukaryota; kingdom Metazoa; phylum Chordata; order Testudines; family Testudinidae; genus Chelonoidis; species Chelonoidis abingdonii. Next base: position 238,374,610 of record NC_133769.1, read on the forward strand.
ATTTTATATTTCCCAAATTACAACACTTCTTTTGCAAGAATGTTTTCTGTTTTTGACTGGCTTATAAAGAAGTCAAAATTTTAAAAACTTCAAATTGCAAACATTTTTTTTCTGAAAAACAGTGCACATTTTTCAACAGCCCTATGAAGAATTAAGCAGGTCTGATTCACCACTACAGTTCTATGGTGGTGTTATTTCATTGATTTCAACTAAATTGTACTAGCATAACCTTGGAGTAAGTTAATGGTGATTTAGGCCCCAGGTGCCTTTTGAAACTGTAATGCCAAGCTAAACCACTTGTGATAGGGTTGCATAAGTTATGCAATATGCACTTCTATTCATGCTTTGTTTCTCTCTCACACACACACACACACACACACGCGCGCACGCACACACACTGGGGTTTTCCTGTTAGTTAAAAATTAGAACAGAATTTTGCCTGTAATCATGGATCAGAATCTATGGAATAAACATATTCCGTTCAAAGATGATTTGTGATGTGGCCAATATGAAATAAGATACAGATTCTATTGTTATTCTCTTTTGTTACATGCTGTTCTCTCATTGTCTTTTGATTTTAATTTTTCCTGGTTAAGGGGATTTTTATCTCCACGTCCCATAGTTTAGTTGTAGAAGAGCCTTAGACACACCAGAAATTTATTATTGAATTTCTAAAGCTGAGGAGAAAAAAAGACCTGTTCATTTTATTGTCAAATCAGCATTTGATGGAAGTTTGAGGTTTGATTCTGTGTGTGTGGTAAATGGCTCATATTCAAGAAAATAAATGATTGCATTTGAAAAAAGTATATAATTAAAACCATATGCTACCTTCTCTTACAGTACCTCAGTTTTTTGGCATAATACATTGCTCATTTGCATAGTGTACAGTATCAAAATCTGGTATTCTAATTTTATCATAAATAATATCTCACCTGACTATTACTAGTTACATTAAAAGAGGTGTGCCACCACCTTTAAAATGTTTGGGAAATGCATATAAAAGAATGGAACTCGTACCAAAGAACAATAACTGTCCGAATTTTGCTCTCAGCTCCACAAGCATAACTTGGACACTAAAGTCAATATCTCCACTGTATGTGTGTTTGTTCCTGAAAAGAGAACAAATGTGTTGAATGGAGATACAAAATAAAGCTGCAACATATCAATGCCATATAATTCTTAGTCTAATCTGAGCACTAAATAATTATCATCACTGTCATAGCCCAGTGATCCAGATATATACAATTGGATAATCATAACAGACAAAATAAAGATACACATATTTTTCCTAAATACCTACTGTAGGATGCATTACCCATTGAAATGTCACTACAATCCTGGTAATTAGTTATTTTAAAAGAGTTTTGGCTCAGTCTCAGATTTTCTGCGCTTCATCCTGTAGTGAATCCATAATGCTGTGTTTGTCAGAGAATGTCAGTTCCATGACAGACTGATGTCACAAACCCAGGATTATGATTTCAGTACAGAAGGACAAATTGACTCACACGTGAAGAATCTATTATTTAAGCAGTAATATTAAAAGGGACATAAAAGGGAATTGAGGAGAGTACTGGGCAGGGAGGCATTTAGTTGTTTCATATTTGCACTGGTAAACAAATGCCACTTTAACTAGTGCACAGGGATTTCCTTTTTCACCCTGTTAATATGGTTGCCTTTGAAATTAATCTGATAGTTCCCCTCTATAGGGCAAAATTTTGATTCCATTAGGGATTTGCATTTTGCTTCAATGATATGAGGATCTGCCTCAAATTCACTTATATCTGAAATTTATACATGCAAAGGTGATGTTAGGGGACACACATCCAGACCTTTGTCCTTGGGTCTGGTTGAATTGAGCTACCTGGACTTTACCCTGTACTGGTAGAATCCTTGTGAAGCAAGCTAAACTGTCTCTGTAGTCAGAGTAGTGCAAAGCAGCTATCAGTGGGCCCAAATCTGGCACTATAAATAACAGAACGTGCTTGCTAACTACCAAGGATCAGACAATGACATTTTAAGATCATAAGAACATAAGAAGAGCCATACTAGTCAGACCAAATGTCCCTCTAGCCCAGTATCCTGTCTTCCAACAGTGGCCAATGCCAGGTGCCCTAGAAGGAATGAACAGAACAGGTAATCATCAAGTGACCCATCCTATGTCACCCATTCCAGCTTCTGGCAGACAGAGGCTAGGGACACCATCCCTGCCCATCCTGGCCAACAGCCATTGATGTACCTATCCTCCATGAACTTATCTAGTTCTTTTTTGAACCCTGTTATAGTCTTGGCCTTTACAACATCCTCTGGCAAGGAGTTCCACATGTTGACTGTGCATTGTATGAAAAAAAATAGTCCCTTTTGTTTGTTTTAAACCTGCTGCCTATTAATTTCATTTGGTGACCCCCAGTTCTTGTGTTATGAGAAGGAATAAATAACATTTCCTTATTTAGTTTCTCCACATCAGTCATGATTTTATAAACCTCTATCATAACCCATTTTTGTTGTCTCTTTTCAAAGCCAAAAAGTCCCAGTCTTATCAATCTCTCCTTATATGGCAGACTTTCCATACCCTTAATCATTTTTGTTGCCCTTTTCTGAACCTTTTCCAATTCCAGTATACCTTTTTTGAGATGGGATGACCACATCATGCAGTATTCAAGATGTGGATGTACAATGGGTTTATATAGAGGCAATATTATATTTTCCGTCTTATTATCTAACCCTTTCTTAATAATTCCCAACATTCTGTTCATTTTTTTGACTGCTGTTGCACATTGAGTGGATGTTTTCAGAGAACTATCCACAATGACTCCAAGATCTCTTTCTTGAGTGGTAAGAGCTAATTTAGTCCCCATCATTTTACAGGTTTAGTTGGGATGATGTTTTCCAATGTGCATTACTTTGCATTTATCAACACTGAATTTCATCTGCCATTTTGTTGCCCAGTCACCCAGTTTTACGAGATCTTTTTGTAGGTCTTTGGAGTCTGCTTGGGACTTAACTATCTTGAGTAATTTTGTATCATCTGCAAATTTTGCCACTTCACTGTTTATCCTTTTTTTCCAGATCATTTATGAATATGTTAAAATAGGACTGGTCCCAGTACAGACCCCTGGGATATTTATCTCTCTCCATTTTTTCTCTCTCCATTCTGAAAACTGACGATTCATTCCTACCCTTTGTTTCCTATCTTTTAACCAGTTACCAATACATGAGTGGACCTTTGTGTTTCAAAGGCTTTATGAAAATCTAAATACACTATATCTACTGGATCCCCCTTTCCACATGCTTGTTTGTGGCCCTCAAAGAATTCTAATAGATTGGTGAGCCTTCTTCAACCTTCTATTCATATCTTCTTGACAACTTCATAATCACTAAACTGATGTGCAAATCTGTCTGTCATCATTTATACCTTCTCCAGAGTTAGCAAGTGGGAAGGAAAAAGACAAAGAATATCTGACAACAGAATTTATAACATAATTTTTAATCATTCTTGGTTGCCATCTGTGCCTGCCTTCTATACCATGCATCCTCTACAATCCCCTGTAGCCTTCTCTACATAGATTTAACCAGATAAGTTGCAGTGGTGAAGTGCATCTGCCCTGTTTTGGTTGCATACCATTACCTTACTTCTGCAACACCATTTGCAAATGTTGTCTTTGCACCGCAAAGTGGGTATCTATGCCACAGCTATTTACAGCAGGTGCATAACTGACAGCTGCATAATGTAATGCACGTATACAAAATCAGACATTTTAAGTAGCATCTGCTAAGTAGGAGATGTAAAACTGAATCTCATCAGCATATTTTTCCCAGTAGCATCCTATGATTATCCCCAGAAGTTTCAAATATAGGTAAATAACTGTTCCCCCAGGAATGCCACATTTGTTGGCTTTGAGGAAAAGGTGTAGCTATCTATCCCTATTCTTTGGGTATATTTTAGGGGAATAACTGAAGTCAGTAGTGTTATGCATTCCACTGCTGCTAGGATTTATTGAGCCACATAACTAACTCTGTTAAGGCCTGATCTTTTTAGTAAATTAAGATGAGAGTTCTTCACTGCAAGCAGCACTGGAATATAAACTCTGGTAGAAGCAATTAAAGTTGACTGACTGACTACTCTGAATGGATCCTTTGGTCCTAACTTTGCAAATGCTATGACAGAGAGGTTTTTCTTGTTTTTTCTCCATACATCAAAGAGATTGTTTTTTCCATACATCAAAGAGATTGTGAAGGGTTGTATGCCACAAACATTCCAGTCTCTGGTCTTCAAATTTCATCTGGCAGAATCTGTTGGTGAGTTCAGATGTCCTGCATGGTTGGGGAAGGGAGATGGGGGACATGGAAGTGTTAGTACCATTATACAAGGCATCAAGGAGACATTATCTGCAATCCTAGGATGCATCAGGTGAGGTATTTCCAATAAAAATAAGGAACTATTATTACCACTATACAAGGCACTGCTGAGATCTCATCTGGAATACTGTGTGCAATTCTGATCTTCCATATTTAAGAAAGATTAATTCAAATTGGAACAGGTGCAGAGGAAGGTACTAGAATGATCCAAGGAACGGACAATGTACCTTACAAGAGGAGACTCAAAGAGCTTGGCATATTTAGCCTAACCAAAAGAAGGTTGAGAGAGACATGATTGCTCTCTATAAATACATCCGAGGGATAACTACATGGGAAGGGGAGGAGTTATTTATGCTAAGTGCCAATGTTGACATAAGAACAAATGGATATAAACTTGATATCTACAAATTTAGACTTTAAATTAGATGAAGGTTTCTAACCAACAGAAGAGTGAAGTTCTGCAATAGCCTCCCTAGGGGAGCAGTGGAGGCAAAAACCAAACTTGTTTCAAGACTGACTTGATAAGTTTATGGAGGGGATTGTATGATGAGACTGCCTACAAAAGGCATGTGGCCTATCTGCAACTGCTAAAAGCAAAAATCCCCAGCTGCTGGAGATGGGACACTAGAGGGGTAGTGGTCACTTGCTGGTTAAAGAAGAGTAAATGGAGGATTCTCTGTAATGGGAAATCTTTAAATCATGATTTGATGACTTCAGGAAATCTGCCAGAGGTTAGTGGTCTATTACAGCAGTGGATGTGTGAGATTCAGTGGCCTGCAATGTGCAGGAGGTCAGACTAGATGATCTCAATGTCCCCTTCTGACCTTAAAGTCTATGAGTCTAACTTTGGAGTCTGAAGGCCAGCACATAGTTGTATTGCTTCACCAGATTGTTGATGCGTTGGTCTTCCACCTGGATTACTCATTTGTAGAAAATCTTAGAAATTTGAAACATGAGGGAAGGAGGTTGGTAAATTAGTCTTTCAGGGGAAGGATAGGAAAGTAATGACTTCTGCTTTGAGGAAGTGGCAGCTCATCTGGGAAAAGGTATGTTTTTTGTTTAGGCAGTGCATACCACTAGGAAGAGTATCAAGTTCAGTATGTATCCACTACAGTTTATAGGTCCAAAGATTGCCTGGAAAAAGCCTATGAGTTCCATGCTAGACAAGACATTCTAGGGCTAGACTAGATGTCAGAAGTGTCTTCTCCATGGTTGTTCTAGTCTCCAGAAAACAACAGCCTAATGTTGATGTCATAGATCTGAATCAGGCTCCAAGAGTTGACAGATTAGCCCCTTATGTATTACTGTTTCGGAGTGAGGTTTTTTTTTCAAGATATATCAGTTTTATTAACGTCAGGATTTGCCAATAAACTGTCTCCAGATCTGAAAAATCAGGATAAAAGTGGAGGGGGAGGCAAGAGGGAGAAGTTTTATATATGTAATACACCCTATGCATTCTCTTCTATGGTTTAAACTACTATAATAATACATCTGTTTAATATCATGGAGTTTTAAAAAATTCCGAGCAAGGATTCTTCCAACACAGTTTTCCACAAAGCCTTTTTCATTTGCTTCTATTGTTACTTGTTTCAATGTTTTTTGTAAATAACCAAAGCTGTGTCCAATATTTTTTTTGCCTTCTGTTAGGAGTGTTTAGAGATCAGTTTTCCCTGCTTTTGTTTTGACTACCTGATTTCCTGAACACTACTACCTTGAATGTCACTGGAAAGCAGCATGCAGCATTTTGGGGAGTTTTGTTTAGCTGAAATTGTAATGTTTTCTCCACAACAGCTGCCTTCTGGCAGTGATATTCCAGGGTCATGATCTCAGGCCAGTACACCCTACTTAACTTCAACTTCACACTAATAGCGAACTTTGGAAAATTAGCAAGCAAAGTGTGTCAACAACCAGGAACATTTGTTGCAAAAATGTTAACATCTCTCCTCACCTTTAAAAAAAAATTGAAAATGTGATTACATTTTTACATTACATTTTTAATCAGGATTTTGCAATTTCAAAAAAATTCAATTTGATAGCTGGTAGAAATTTTCTAAATTTAAAAATCTGAACAATACTTTGTCCAAATTTCAAACTAAGTAAAAAAAGATAATGAATTTTGCATTATCCTCCCCCAAAAAATCAAACTATCAAATGTTTTTCATTAAAAGTCAAAATGTTGAAACAATTTTCCTTAAAATCAGATTTGGGAAAATTTTAACTAATTGTAATAAAAAGTCAGATGTGCAACCTTCTCCTCCAATCAGAAATCAAAACTCATCATTAATCCTAGTGGTAAAGTTCTAATTTCTTTGTGCAATAGCTAGACAGACTATCTCGGACTGCTTTTGATAAAGGATACCTATTACAAAAGTAGGTTAACACTGTGCTTGATCTAATGAGCAGTATCTTTCCTCATATAACATCCTTAAAATCCTCCTTTCACCATTGCCTCAATGCCTGTTTTTTTGAGACTGGAGTTAAACAAATCATTCAGAATGCATGGGCAATGCTAGCGGCCATAAAGTATAAAAGAGACCCATGCAACTATATATTATTAGGTCATGACTCACAAACTGAGTACACACACCTCGCAAAAAAATGACTGACTTCCCAACTGATGTCTCTTTGAGACATACATTTGGAACCAGATTAATGGCTCTTTACCAAAACCAAAGAAGCAAAATAGTTGACTAAATCAATTAGAAAGTTAGGAACAAATATTTCAAGACAGACAGGCCTCTAATAATTTTAACTCTTTCAGTGTGAATAGGGAAAGCTGCTCTTGTAAGCACTAGAAAAGATATTGTCCCCTTCTTCTGATACCAGTATAATCTTCTGATACCAGCATCCCTCCTCTATGTCCAGCTGTCACCAATGTCCAGAGCCTTGCAAGTCATGATTTCCAGAAATCTCATCCCAACTCCAGTGCTTAGTTCTCAGACAGCAACTCTTCCTGAAGAACTGACTCTAATTAGAGCCAAAGGGAGAGCACAAACTCTCTTGCTCCTTGCACAATTCCCCTCTCCCACAGCTGCCTCTATACAAAAACAAAACAAACAAAAAACTTGTATAGCCCTAAACTAACAACACAGTTCATCTTCCCAAGGGTGAAAATGTCTTTGCTTGCTAAGAAAAAGAAGTTGGAAGACTGTGTAACAGCACCACCAGGTAACACTTTCCCTAACAATACTCATTTGATATCCACTAAATCACTAATATTTTTATATTTAATAACAGATAACTGAAAACTAGTCTAGAAAGAGGAGGCAGTCCTTTCCACTACAGAGAGGTGCCGACAGGAAACAATCTTTTTTTCTGGTCACTGTTACAGCTACCATCTTGCCCATATGGTGACATTTTCAACAGCAAAAGTTCTACCCAACAGATGAATTAATGTAAAAAGTCTAGATGGAAATTAATGTAACGGTCATAGAGTAAATTTCACTATTAAAATATATGTTATTACTTGTACACCAGTTTAATCTATGAAACACATCCTTATTTTATATGCTGATGTCAACCTGGAAGTTTTTAAAACAACAAAAATATCAGCTAAATGACCATCTCTCCAGACCAGAGGTGGGCAAACTACACCCCGTGGGCCGCATCCGACCCACGGGACCCTCCTGCCCAGCCCCTGAGTTCCTGAGGCATGGAACGGGGAGTTGAATGGGGGCAGAGGTCCCAAGGGGGCAGTCAGGAAGGAAACTGGTGTTTGAATGGGTTGGTGGGGGACAGTCAGAGACAGGGGTTCTAGGGGTAGGCAGGGAACAGGGAGAAGGGGTGGCTGAACAGGGCAAGGGTCCCGGGGGGGGAGTCAGGAAGGATTGGGTGGGTTGGATGGGGTGGCTGGGAGTGAGGGGCCGGGGGCTGAAAGGGGACAGGGAATGGGGGAGTTGGATGGGGAAGGAGTCCAAAGGGGCTGTCAGGGGGCAAGAAGTTAGGGGGTGGTCAGATAGGTGGCTGGGGCCAGGCCATGCCTGGCTGTTTGGGGAGGCACAGCCTCCCCTAACCAGCCCTCCATACAATTTTAGAAACTGGATGTGGACCTCAGGCCAAAAAGTTGACCCGCCCCTGCTCTAAACTTTCAATATTTCACCTGTTCTTTTCCTTACAAATTCATCCTCATTTTTTATCTTCTGTGGACAACCTTTTTTAAAATTATAACACAGCCATGCAGGTCCTACACATGTGTATTTCCTTGTGATTCTGGCTTGATGTTTGACTTGAAATTTGACTTGCAAAAAATCAATAACCCAATGAATATATAGGTAGCAATCTGAATAAACTGACATCTCACTTTTTAAAATGTACATATGTACTGAGAGAAACTTCACAATAATAGACATGTCAAACCAGCTTGGATATTTTTTTGAAAAAAAGTGGTTTTACATACAAAAAAAATAGTTTCTACCACATTACAGTTAGGAAACTGATAATAGTTTTTCATGTAGCCATTTTCAAAGTTTGTTTGTGCTAAATGCTCTAATGTTTCATAGCAAATCATTAAAGTTTTACAGACAAAACTTTAACCAACAGACTCATTGGTTCCACATGGAACCATGAAGGAATCATTAATGGAACTCAAATAATTGGATTTCATATGAAACCATGAATTATGTGTGAGGTTTTTTGGTTTATCTCTTTGGAAAAATTATTGCAAGATCCAATCTTGACAATTAAATTTACTGGTTTATAAAGCAAACAAATGCAATAAACAAATTATCCAAAAGAAAAACAGAATTGCAGAGTAGCATTTCTTAGGAAAAGATTGAGAGATAATCAAATAGAAACTGAAGCTATTTATCTCTAGATAGCCACAATCTGATAGACTCCTTCACACCTGAGTTAGGCTTTTATAGTAATGGACTGAGCGGTCATACTGGAGAAGAAAACTTCTCCAAGTTCTGCCCACAAAATAAATTGTTCCTGCATGAGTCAACAATCACAGATTGTGCGGACAACAAAATCGTGATCACGTATGTTCTCTAGGCTTCTTCAGCTTGGATTCCTCTTAGGAGGTCCAAATACACACCTGGCCTGTGCTTGGCTCCTCATGTTTGGCTTCCTCTTTGTGAGGCTCATATAACCACTCTGCGCTTCTTGAGCTTGAGATGGGGAGGGAGAAGAAAGAGACTGAGATACTCTGCAGGGCCTTGATAGGCTGCTTGTATTTGCTCTGTCATCCCCATGGGGTGAATCAGGCACCTCATTTATGTCTTGTGATTTCCTGGGCAATAGCAGTCCTATGATCCAGTCCTGGGGCATGGGGTATAGCAGTCCAGCAGTAACTCATAGCACATCTGACCTCTTCCAAGGGAATAAAGCAAGGAAGAAGTCCACACAACAAGGAAAATAGTTCTAGGGTCCACAACGGGCCAGCCTCCCCACCCCCCTCCCACACACACAGAGGAGAGGAAGCAGTCTTTCAGGGTCCACCAGAAGTCTCAGCTCTCACCCTCTGGGTATTTCAACAAAGGCGATAAATCAGTCTATCTTCTTTCCTCAGGGCTTTGTCTGTTTGTGCTCTCAAGCTGCTCATCAGCACATAGCCAGTGCTCAGGCCTGAGATCTCTAGCTCTGCTTTCTTCAGAGTGCCACCTGAACTGTGCTGTTTTCCTCCCTTTGAAAGGCGTACCCCCAGGCCTGGCAAGACACATCGGTGTGGCTGATGATGGCTGATGGTAACAACAGGAAGAAAGAAGTGGTGGTACTCTGCCAAGCCCCTTCAGACATGGTGCCAAAAATGGGCAGTAGATTGTGCATAATATGATCCTCCCTCTCTTTTCTTTGTTTATTTGATGAGGAGTGAAATATTTTTAAATGTCGATTGTCATTATCTGAGCTGGCAGTTATTGAAATAAATGGGAAAGTTCAGACCTATCGGAGCTATTATCTGAGATTCTGTAAATGCAAACAGACATCCCTGCAGCGGTTTCACTGGACTCACATTTTTGACACTTTATCAGCAACCATAACAAATAGTGCCTTTATTTAAATCAAAGCATAGGCTATGGCCACACTACAGCTTAAGTCGACATAAGTTTTGTTGCTGAGGGGTGTGAATTAGCCACTCCCCTGACTGACATAATTTGCTCTGACCTAAGCACCAGTGTGGACAGCGCTATTTCAGAGGGAGAGCTTCTCCCACCAACATAGTTACTGCCCCTCGTGGGGGCTGGAGTAATTAAGCCCACAGTAGAACTCTCTCTCCTTGGCTTAGAATGACTATAGTAGAAAGCTTACAGATGTGCCGCTGTAAGGTCTCTAGTGTAGCCATAGCCTTAGTGTTGTGGAGAACAATGAGGCAGCATGAAAGATCTGCTGTTACAATGTACCAACTGAATCCAAGCCCTGCACTGATTACACCTCTACCCTGATATAACGTTGTCCTCGGGAGCCAAAAAAACTTACTGCGTTGTAGGTGAAACTGCGTTATATCAAATTTGCTTTGATCCACCGGAGTGCACACCCCCGCACCCTTGGAGCAATGCTTTACCGCGTTATATCCAAATTCGTATTATATCAGGTCGCATTATATCAGGATAGAGGTGTACTTCTTATTCTGTCAATCATTGTTTCAGTCAAAGAGAAAGAAAAAAATATACATTAACCAAAGCTGATGCAGCATGTTCCTATGTGGAATGTCTATATAAATCTGCTACTTCGGGCTGCATTTACTTTTGAACTAAATTTGAACCTTATTGTATTTTACCCTGAAATAAAAACATTAGTAAGTGTGAAAATCTGTCTCCTTTTCCCCTCAGCTTTCTCATAGTTTGGATAAGGACTAATGATTAACTGAAGGGAAAAAAGTATAGAAGATGTTCACTCTCATAAGCCTTTATCCAGCAAAGCACTTAAGCACCTGCCTAAAGTTAAAGGGTATGTCTATACTGAATCTAGGAGTGAGCGTCCCAGCCTGCCTGCACAGACTCATGCTAGTGGGGCTCGCCTTAGCTGTGTAGATGACGCTTTGATGTTGCAGCCCAAGCTCCAACCTACATAACTACTTTTATCACACTAGCACAGACCTGCTATCACAAGTCTGTGGACCCTGACTGAGCCACTCACTCCTAGATGCAGTTTAGGCATACTTAAAGGGCCCACTCACATCCTTAGAGTTAGGCATGGACAAGGGCCATAGGATGTACTTTATCATATGATCACTTCATCTTAAAAAATTGAAGGTATACTCCTCTTCTCCCCAGTATAGGGGCGTGAATCCCAACAGCCAGAATCAAGGATCTTTAGCTGCCTCGCTGTCAGAAATATAAAAGCAAAAGCACCAACGAAACCAGCTCTTAGCATAACCCAAACGCATTAACCGGAGAGTGAATGCTTTAGAAACTTTTGTACTCAAATCTAAATCTCTCTCTGGGATTTTGGATCAACTCCACCTCTAGTAAGTCCTTTACAAACTGGTGATTGAATATTGTATGTTAAACATGTTTTTAAAAATTGCAATATATTTTTTTAAAATGTTAATATGTCTTTGAGATGTTAGATTATTGCAACTATCAGCTATCTGCGTAAAATTCTTTTCCCAGTTCTCAACCATCAGATAGGTATTAGATGAACAAAGTTAGGCCACAAAACTCCTCACAGATGCATTTATTGCCAATTTCCTTCAAAGGTTCTTTAAGCAACATATCATGAGATAAGGTTCCATTCATGTATAGAACACAGAAGTAGAGACTTTGCTATGCCAATCGAATTAACCTGGAAAACACACACATACTGTGGTGATTGGCACAGTACAACCCTTAAAACAGAAAGAACTCTTTTGTCCCCCTAAGACCTTGATCCTGTAAACACTTACATATGTGAGTAACTTGACACACTTGAATAGTCTCAGTGCATTCAGTGGAACTAATCCTATACATAAAGTTACTTATTTGTATAAGTATTTGTAAGATCTGGCTCTAAGAGTATATTATATAAAAATTGCCTTAGAATTCGGGATTTCACATATTTTAGTTAACATTTATATCCTTTTTGTTTCAAAAGTAGGACAAAATAATTCTATTTATCTTTAGTGAGAGTTGCATGTTCACATGGCAAGGAGAATATACTCCTAACTATAAGGAGTTTAGCTCTTGATTGTATGAAAAGATCCCAAAAGGATGGGAGAATGGCACCTAGAGGTAGGGCCAAGAAGTATTTCAAAATCTATTCAATGACAGGATTTAAAAAAAATTCCTATTTTACAAATGGTGCAGGATTCACACTAACAGTTGATATTTCTGTGCTGCTGTAAAACTAGATGATTATAGCACAAGTAGAAGTGATCCCTATAGTTAAGGTTAGGAATACATACCATTGTCAGCCCTTGTTTATAACTGCTTATAATTTTCTGAAATTTCTAACTTTTGATCTTACAGTTTCCTGGCTTGGACTCTGTAAAATGGAAAATTTAATTTGAAAGTTTGGGCAAAAACAGTTTGGCCATTTTTGAACATGAAGGCCAAAAATGTATTTTACACATTATGAAAATATTCTTGTAACTTTTTTAGAACAGCTGTAGAGCACAGGAATAGCCTTCACTGAGAAGTAACTAGGATGACCAGACAGCAACTATGAAAAAACTGGACAGGGGGTGGAGGATAGTAGGCGCCTATATAAGAAAAAGTCCCAAAAAACAGGACTGTCCCTTTAAAAATGGGACATCTGGTCACCCTAGAAGTAACCAACTGTGACCTACCAAATATGCATATATTGTGCACGCAGTGTTCACTGGTACAGGATTTTTCACTACGTTACTCAAGTGTTCCACTAAGGAAGGCTTTGTGGTGAATCTATGGCTAATTTAGTTGTCCAGTGACAAATATACTGAAGGTGTGCATACATTGAGGCAAGTGCTCTACAATACTCCTTTCTCAGTTTCTGAAGATGTTCTCAAGTTCAGAGTAGTTATGGACATTGCTGTGCACTTCAGAAGATCACAGAAGTGGGGCTCCCCCTTGCACACATCCTAAAAATCCTAATCCAAAACCCACCGGGCTCAATGGAAAGACCCGCATTGACTTTGATTCAATCCCAGCATGAATAATAGAGAGTGTTCCAGGTGTGTAACCAGATATTTCCACATAGTGTAATTTCCATAATCTACTCCCAATATTTTTGTAAACCAGCAGAAATTGTCATATTCCATAACACTATTTTAATCTGCCCAGGAAAGCACATTTTAAAGTGTTACCATCCTAATGTATGATAAGCCTGTGAGAAAATGTGCCTTTTTCAAAACAAATGTGATACACTCATAGGGCTGAATTTTCTTCTCACTTGCACCAGTGTAAATCAGGAGTAACCTCACTGAAATCAATGGAATAACACTGGTGTAAAATCTTGATAGTAAAAAGGAGAATCAGGTCCATACAGTCTGCTCTGAGGAGCATGTTCGATTTCCTGTAGATCAGTTGCTTGTTATATAAGAGCTAAGTATTATTATTATTATTTATTGTAAAGGTGACTACCACTGTGTGTACAGTACCTTCTGCAGAAAATTTACCACTCTGACATTGGTTTATTTTTGTTTTTGTTTTCGTTTTAATAGCTATTATATCTATGAGTCAAAACCCATGTCTCTCAATACTTTTTGTCCTTATGGTCCTCTATCAACAACCAATGGTATATTTACTATGTAAAGCAATGTGATTTTTTTCTGTGATCTATCACGCTAATCTAGTGTAGAATTTTCTGTACTGCACCATCATAATACATTCTAAGTGCTTGCATTCACATCCCCCTTCATAGTTTTCCCATCTACTTAAATAACTAATTATTAAATTGATAACTGAATTTACGATTTTTCTATTATAGCCTTTAAACTATACAGAATGGACCTTGTATCTTCTCTCATGCTGGTGTAAAGATGTTCACACTGATTGTCTTTTACCAGTGTAAAACCAGATTAAATAAGAGAAGAATAAAACTCAAAATATGTCCTTTCTTCCCTTTCTGTCATCCCTGCTTTGTTTTCTATAGCAAAATAAAAATATACTTTAAACAGTAAAAACTAACAGCAAATTAAGCAAAAATGGCTTCTCATTTTAAAGAACTAGATGAAAGGACAAAGTTTGCAAAATAGGACCATCCAAAATTAGTTGGGTAAGAAATGGTATCTCCCAAACATCATAAAGATTATTACCAATTAGAAAGTATAAGAAAAAATGCTAGTAAGATGATTGAGAACTTGAAATATTTGGGGGCTCGTGAGAAAAAAAAAGTCTAGCTTAACATTTTATTCATAAATGTTATTTCTGTTTTTTTCATAATGAAATAGTTTGAAATACTCCCATACTAAATAAGAAGCTCAGTCACACAGTTGTACATACAAGCCAAGAACACAATATAGGGCATGTCAGTGCAGAAGGATCAAGAAGAACATACAGCTGGTTACCACAAATGCCATGGTACAATCAACAATGGGAGAGGTTTACCCGCCTGGCAGAAAGCAAAGTTCAAATCAAACTGCCATACAAAATTATTCTAGTCCACATGCACAATTCCAGATCTGAAGTCATCCCCAAACTGTTCCCAGATGGCTTCATTCTAGTTGTACATTTTGTTGCAAAATCATGCTCTGAGCCTTTCCAGGAACACTCTGTCCCTTGACTGTTTTATTCAGTATTCCAGTAAGGGAGATAGATGACTTTGAAAAAAGAACAGGGGTACTTGTGGCACCTTAGAGACTAACAAATTTATTTGAGCATAAGCTTTCATGGGCTACAGCCCACTTCATTAGATGCATAGAATGGAACATACACAAGTATGTCTGGTTGCATGAATTAAATGTTGAGCCTGTCAGAATATGTACAAATTTTCCAGTTTCGATCACAGCAAAGTAAAGACTATCTCCAGATAAAAGATGATGTTTAGAGATTTGTGCACTCAGGATCTGGTTTCAAAAGCTTTAAATTACATTATTTACCTACCTACGTGGATAACCTGAGATATCTTATCCACAAATTGGTTGTGTGCTGCGGATATATGCCAAGGAAAAAATACTGGCGTATGTAATGCAGAACAGCTATTAGCAGCTGTTATCTGACACCAAATATGATGCTGTTCTTTCCAAGTCAGATCTACTCAATAAATTCATGTTCCATTTTCCTTTAAATGGCTCAGCATCCCTTGGCTTAACCTGCTTCATAGTTTCACAGAGTGTAAGACCAGAAGGGACACATTAGATCATTTAGCTTGATCTCCTGTATATCACAGGGCATTAAATTTCACCCAGATACCTATATTGAGCCCAATGACTTGAGTCAGACCAAAGCATCCGAGTCCAAAGAAGACAAAACTGTTGGGATCCACAGGCAGAGGACAGGAGAGCCAGAGGTACCATAAATGCCCGAGACCCCTGCAGTGGCAGGGAATTGATTAGGTGAGGTATGCCTAGATGATCCCAGCAGGTGATCTATGCCCAGTGCTTCAGAGGAAGGCACTCTCCCTTCTCCTGCTCAAAATTACTGCCAATCTGAGCTGGGAGAAAATTCCTTCTGGATGCCAAATCTAGTGATCAACGTGACTCTGAGCATGTATGCAACACATCTAAAAAGACCTGGTGCCCCATCTCCAGCTGTGGCCAATTTCTGATGCTTCAGAGGAAGGCAGGAGAAACAAAACAGCCCTCCAACAATACATCTGGCCAATTGTGCACTGGGTGAAAAAAATCCTTCCTGAACCCTGCAGGTGACTGGCTGAAGCATGAGATTTGATTATAACCATTGCCTAATGCAGACATGCAACTCTTATGAGCACACTGAGGGCAATTCAGAGCTTTCTGTTCAATCCATGGCACCCTGAAGGAAGGAAATGACCAGAGGGATACACAGATTCAAAGGCCAGAAGGAACCATCATGAACATCCAGACTGATCACACCTCCACCAACGCATTCCTCGCCACATAGCACATAGAATTTCTCACAGAAGTGGATTAAAATGTATTTTTAGAAAGATATCTAATCTCACTTTAAAGACTTCAAGAATTAGTGAATCCACTACCTTTAATTATCCTCACTACTAGGAAATGTGTCTTAGTTAAAGACTGAAGTTTTCTAACTTGTTGATGGCTAATACTAAAATCACTTTGAGATTTCTTAAGAGTAGAAAGAGGGTTTGATTAAAATCTTACTCATCTCACAGGTTTTGATAATAAAAACCCCTGGAAAATGTCTGAGCTGTAGGTACTGGAGAAGAAAGCTTTGGCAGAAGGATTAAAGGACCTGAAATTTTAATTCTGATTTTTTAAATGTCCTCAGATACTTTTAAAATAATATCTATGGAGGGGGATAGCCACTCCATCTACACTAGCTACTATTCCAGCGTGTATATTGGGACAATAGCTATAACTTCTCCTCACAAAGTTCATTTAGGCCATTGGTTCTCTTCAATGTGGATTTGTATCTCTACCCCAGGTTTTCCCTTAATGTTGTCTACCATGCTAGACTATGTATGGTGTGTGTGGAAACCTGTTCTACATTGTGCAGGGGTGGACAGGCACTTGTGCTGGCCACTGCACCACAAAACTTCAAGTGCAATCCCAAAGCAGAACTTAAGTGATACAGAGAACCTTGCCCACAATATGGGTGAATGGAATTTTGCACATAGTGAATTCCTTCTTTTCTGTCCATGGGCAAATGTCTCCTCAAATGTGAAAGGAAAAAGCTGGAGTTAAACTACAATGGGCATATCTCACATTCTCAATACCACAAGAATGTTCAGCGAAAGCCTGTGAAATGTATAGGTCTTTGGGATTGTATTTAATGCAAAACAAACTAGCCAAAGGTAAATGAGGGGAAACTAGGAATCCTGACTGATCCAAAATGCATGCCACTCCTGATCAGATTGATCAGAAAAATTAGAAATAAGAGTCCTGTGATTAAACAATAAAGTGGGCATTCCAAGCCCCATACAACCCTAGTAACTTACCAATTAAACTAGCCTTCATTGAACTTTGAAGATGAAAAAAAAATTATTTAACAATTCATGTTTACACTCTGATTCTGCTGAATATTGGAGTGCTTCTGAAGCATCCAAATCTAGGAAAGAAAACTAAAAAATATATCATATACAGATCCCTAAGAGGATGTCAAATCAAATGTTTGCTTAGTCAATTATTTGCATTAACTTCACTAGCAATGCAAGATTAAAATCACCAAGAAGATTTGTATATTATATTTTATTTTCCATGCATTTCCTGTGTGTGTGTGTGTGTGTGTGTGTGAGAGAGAGAGAGAGAGAGATAGATAAGAGAGTGGGTATTTGATACCTAAAAATTATTCTGATTGTTGCTTTAAATAAAGAAAATTAGAATTATTTCCCCTCTATTTAGAGTGGCAATCAGAATAATTTTTAGGTATCACATATCCACTGTGCCTCAGATACAATGCCATGTATTTGTACATGATAACACAGTGAGTGTTACACTCCTAGCAAAGCTGTACCCTTTGACCTCGTCTCCTTAAAAGGGACAGGGTACAGGTAAATATAACCCTGACATTCCCTTCTGAGTGCTACATGTGCACCATTAAATACTCAATGTTTTTCACTTCAGAGTAATTATGGTATCTCCTCTTTTAAGTAAAGAAGAATATCATGGTTAGTGCTGGTAATGAATGTTTACATTTAATGGCATCCACTTTCTGCGCAGACAGGAAACTCAAACAAATAAACTAGTCAGGAATAAAAGTATCAATGAGATCCTGTCTTTTCAAAGTAGCTGCTTTTACCTCTAAGCACCTGTGTATCAATGGGGTATACCTAAGCAACAGCACTGTGGTGTTAAAATGAGCGAGGACACTTGTGGGAATCTATAAATATATGTGTTTGTGACTGCAAAATGCTAACTATTAACTTACTTGTTCTGTTGTTGAGATACCATATGATTCAAGTGGCTAAAATAGTACTTGTTTGCTAACAATAAGGATATTACATATCATACATATCTTTGTTAAAACTGGCTCCATGATAAAGGTTGCCTTTTGGAGAGAAAAATATGACCTAGTGTTCCAAAATTATGCCTAGGAGTCAGGAAATCCTCTGTCTTAATCTCAGCTCTGATGCTTAGTCCCTTGGTAGTCATGGGCAAGACACTTAACCTGTATGTTTGCAGAATGGGGATATTAATACTCCTCCACTCACAGAGGGGTTATGCAGATTAATTACTTACTATCTGTGAAGAGCTTTAAAGTGCAAAATCACCCTATAATGGCTTCAGTATTATTTGATAGCTCTTTTATAGTCAAGCATTTCCTTTTGAATTACCCTGACTGATGTTTCATGAAAATGACATCATACTCACTTGCAAATTAGAATGGCATGGCGTGTGCATGCCAACATAATGAAGTTTGAAAAATTATAGACCTCAGATACCTCACTAAATAAATCGGTTTTCAAGGCGTTATCATTACTGGGATCAGAATATGGGTGTCTAGCTTCTTATATCCATGACATTGTACATAAATGAGTTTTGTTCTGCTTCTAGTTATAAAGTGTAATTGGAAGATGCAGTTTTTAATAGTGCTGTCTAGAGTTTTTTTTCCTATTTGAATTACAATACAGGATGATTTTAAAATTGCATGATTGGAATTGTCTCTAAAGGACATGCACATCTCTGCTCTAATAGCACACAAGAGAAAGCAAGAGAAAATTACAAGGAAGAAAACAATATCTCAAAGCTACTTTGGATTTACAGGAATATAAATGCAAACTGATTTTCTACTGAAATAGAATGGATGTGTTCTGTACTCACTGTGCTGACTCCAACCTATACAAGAGGGTTCTAACTGCACTGTGGTTTCAGTGGCACTGAAATACCTATAGATCCATCACTGTGATTCATTGCACCCCTCAAAACTCACTCACTCTTCATCCAAAATGGCTATGCTACTTCTTGATTCAGCTATATATTTTAAACTGGCCACTCTTATCTTCAATCTTTCAAAAAGAACATTATTTTAAGACATCTATGTCTCTATAATATTTAAACAGATATCTGAGAATAATAACGATTGCTTACCATTATGAGATATTAACCATATACTGGATTAATAATCTTCTAAAATCCCAGGAATTTGGGGATTCTATAACAAAGTTTGCTCAAAAACAACTGGGACTAAGGAGAATGCAAAAGCAATATTGTATTACACATGATAAATCAAATGATTGGAGAATAAAAAAGAGGCATGGTGCAAATGGATACACTGGAAGGTTAGAGTTGAGAAAGTGAGGAGAGGAGGAAAATAAATGTCTTGAATGAGCAGTTCCTAAGGCCTGTTGGAATGATTGTAATCAATGGTGGTACAGTATGATGCAGTGCATTGAGGAAGCCTCTGAAAGACATGACCCGAAATGTGTATTTGAAACTTTGAAGGTCCTAATTACACATCAGTTCTCAAAGTTTATGCCAATTAAGGACTGCCAGGATACTGACGCACAATTTAAGCATTGGTATGAGAAGGATTGTGAATAGACGAACAGATCCCCACCAAGATGTGAACTACAACTTTTATACAAAAATGAGCCCAGCATAAAATGGACTGGTGACATTTGACCACAAGCATCACCTTGTTTAACAATTACAAAACAATAAAGCACCTACGTAGTCTTGACAATATTTCATGAGAACTGCTAAAGACTGGAGGCCTGGATTTATTTAACTGGCTTCACAGAGTTGTCTTAAAAATTTGGGAAATCAGTCACATTCCAGAAAATTGGGAAAGGGGCTGCATCTTCCCTTTTTTAAAAAAAAAAACAAAAAAACTTAGAGTGATCCGTTTATTCAAATTATGGGGGAATAACTCTACTGTCTGTCCCAAGGAAGTTGTTTCTAATCACACTATTGGACAGACTGAAATACCACCTCAGCTCAAAAATGAGACACAATCACTGTGGTTTCAGTACAGATTCATCCACAATCCATGCTATATATCCTCTCTGGAATTTTACTGAAAAATTGTGGAAGTGACAAATGGAAGTTAAAATTGTGCTTGCAGACTTTGCAGCTGCTTTTGACTCAGTGCATTGATTAGCATTCTGTATCCTAGTATGCCAGTATGGGTTGCCTGAACACTTAGGGTGCCTAGTGGAGGAGCTGTATTATGGTTCATATATCTGTGTGAGTGCCAATGGTTGTATCAAAGACAGTGTTGCTGGAACTAGGGGTGATGTTGCATCCTCTGGCTAGAAGTAGTAATAGCAAATACCAAATACATGGTTTCCATGGTTTCCATCAGCAGCACCCCCACTATAAAAATTGTTACAGCTCCCCTGGTCACAAATGGGTTTTCAGTGGAATCAGGGGTGTGAAGTCTTTCACCTACATTACCTAATGTTCTAACAGATTATCTGATAACAAAGCTGACTGAGACCAAAGTAGAAAGTCTGAAATTTCAAGGTTCATCTTTAAAGTATCTCAAATATGTGGATGATATTGCTTTATTCAGAGAGTACTGACCAACCGTAATGGTAAAAGAGCTGTGAAAAACTGCAGAATCTATGAGACTTAAGATCAGTGGTGATAAAACCAAAGCTATGTATGCCTCCGATAAAACAGAAACGAATGACCTGCTGACCCTGAATGTAGACAGCAATGACACTGAATGGATGAAGAGTTTTATCTGTCTGAATCGTTGGTTGAAAGCAAGAGATTCTATAACCAAGAAGCAATATGTCGGATTTGTCTTTTGTCAGTGACAAATATTATGGTGTATCCTTAACATCCATTGGTATGATTTTGTCACAAATAAGGAGATACTTGAGTGACCTTGGCAAGTTGCAGTCTTGCATGAGTTGAAAACCAGATAACTGCAATGGAGGGGTCATGTCCAATGTGCAGACAAAGATATATTTTTACAGAAGGTTTGTAGAATTGAGGTACAACGAAGTACAGCACAAGGACGGCCATGAAGGAAGTTGTAAGATGCAATTCTGAGGGATTTAAGAAGCATAACCCTTACCACACTGATTCTTCCTGAAGGAAGAGAACTTGGAAGGGATGGTTCAAGATGGAAGTCCAATCTGTGTGCTACCATGGCTGCAGCATAGCCATGTGAATCTGCTGCTGCTGTGATTCTGGACTAATAAACACCGTGGTTATTAGCCTCTGAGTGTATTAGTTCTTGATATAGAATTAGGCTAATAAGCAGGAAGCTCCTTCAAGTCACCATCTAAATACTGTGGATTTTTATAAATTATTGTTTCATTAAGAAGCTTTTCAGGAAAGATATTGCTCAAAAGCATACAACATGTCTCTGCATTCTTCACTAACTTTTTCACCCATTCTATCATAGCCATTATGTACAATGGACCAAGAGAGTAGTTGTTAATGCCTGTACTCTCAGCATAATGGAATAGCAAGTGAAATAACTTTTATTTGGTTGAAAAGGCACATTTCTTAATATTTTGGACCTGAACTCCCCCAAACAAAGATTAATATTCAAGAGAAGCACATAGATAGCAACACTTAATGTGCTGGAGAGCAGAGCGTCACTAAATGCTTTATGGCAGCACTGAAGTGGGAAGATGTCTGGATGCATTACTTTCTGAATCACTTTTACTTGTGAAAGAATAACTCTAATTTCACATCTTCCTTTTTTTTAGTTTACTGGCTGCTCCACTAAATATAGACAGACTCTGACACCTACCTTGATTTACTGGCATATAATTACATTTAAAGGAGAAAAGGAAAGTTAATTAAAGGTTTCCTGATAAATTAAAAATCAGAAGAGTTTCTCATGACTCACCGTATTACAGTATGTCTGATGCACACTTTTCCTTTATTATAGTCCATTAATTCTTCCCAGTTAGGTGTTAATGAAAACCCACTACAGCCCAAATGCAAAATGGAACGGGCCAGGAAAATTATGAGAACTAATAAAGGAAAATTCTTGTTTCTTCTGCATTGCTAAAATTTGATACTGGTGGCATGTACAAACAAAGTGGTCTCTTCTGGCATTGAAATGCACATTCAGCTTGTGACAGTTAAACTGCAATCTTCAAACGACTCTGGCAATATGAGCATTCACTTTTCTAACTTGTAACAAAGTAACAAAGAAGTAGGGGAAAGAATTTTCTGTCCTTTTTTAAATGTTGAAGCCTAACTCTACCTACATTCTTTACCATAATTTCTAATCCATGGAAGACCCAAAGAATCGGAATGTAAAAACTTTCAGCAGCATTTCTTCATAGCCCAGAAAATCCCCAAAATGAGGCATATCAACCTAACAAAGAAGAAACACCTTCTCTCTGGCCAGTCCCCTTGATCATCTAGATTAGAACCTGAAAAAAACAGCCCACCTTTTAGCCTATGTCACTCCTTATTATGCCACATTAAGAAGAAAGTGAGGAGATAAATCTGATACAAATCAACTTCTTCCTTATATTTTAGTTTCTCTGTATTAGTTCCATTTTTAAAGGCTATCATATATCATTTATTGTCTACACTATGAAATTAGGTCAAATTTATAGAAGTCGTTTTTTTAGAAATCATTTTTATACAGTCGATTGTTTGTGTCCCCACACAAAATGCTCCAAGTGCATTAAGTTGGTGGGCTACATCCACAGTACTGAGGCTATTGTCAACTTCCAGTGCATTGCACTGTGGTTAGCTGTGAGTCACTATCCCACGGTTCCCACAGTCTCCGCTGCCCATTGGAATTCTGGGTTGAGATCCCAATGCCTGATGTGGCAAAAACAGTGTCCCGGGTGGTTCTGGGTGCATGTCATCAGGACCCCCTTTCCCTCCCTCCCTCCGTGAAAGCAACGGCAGACTATTGTTTTGCGCTTTTTTTCCTGGGTTACCTGAGCAGACGCCATAACACGTCAAGCATGGAGCCTGCTCAGCTCACTGTCACCGTATGTCTCCTGGGTGCTGGCAGATGTGGGACTGCATTGCTAGACAGCAGCAGCTCATTGCCTTTTGGCAGCAGACAGTGCATTATGATTGGTAGCCATCGTCATCATATTCCTGGGTGCTCTTTTAGCCGACCTCGGTGAATCGGTCAGGGGTGCCCGGGCAGACATGGAAGTGACTCAGCCAGGTCATTCTCATCTTCTGCCGAGCACCCAGGAGATGACAATGGCTAGCAGTCCTACTGCACCATCTTCTGATGAGCAGCCAGGAGATAATGATGGCTAGCAATCATAATGCAGCATCTTCTGCTGAGCACCAGGAGATGACGATGGCTTGCAGTCGTACTGCAGTGTCTGCTGCCAGCCTAAGATATAAAAGACAGATGCATCAAAACAAGAAATTGACGCAATTTGTTTTGTGAAATCAATGGCTTGCTAAACCCAGGGTTTTGAGTTCAATCCTTGAGGGGGTGATTCTGTGTGACAGTTGTTTGTGTTTCTCCTTGATGCAAAGCCACCCCTTTTGTTGATTTTAATTCCCTGTAAACCATGTCGTCAGTCATCCCTCCCTCTGTCAGAGCAATGACAGACAACTGTTTTGCGCAAAACCAGGTGAGGCAGCGCCGGCAGAGAGTGATGAGAGGGACATGGTCATAGACTTCTCACAAAGTGTGGGCCAGGCAATGTGCCCTGGCAATGTGCACATCATGCTGATGAGCTCTGCATGAACTGTGCAAACACGCTGGCCAAACAGGAAATGAAATTCAAAAGTTTGTGGGCCTTTTCCTGTCTACATGGCCAGTGCATCTGACTTGAGAGTACTCTCCAGAGGGACACAATGGAGCACTGTGGGATAGGTCCCTGAGGCCAATACCATCGAATTGCGTCCACACTAACCCAAATTCGACCCGGCAAGGCCGATTTCAGCACTAATTCCCTCGTCAGAGGTGAAGTAAAGAAATCAATTTAAAGAGCCTTTTAAGTCAGAAAAAAGGGCTTCATTGTGTGGACGTGTCCAGGGTTAAATTGAGTTAATACTGCTAAATTCAACCTAAAGTTGTAGTGTAGACCAGGCCTTAGATTGTAACTTCTACCAATATATCTTAGTGTTCAGAAGCTACCTTCAAAAATTTTTGTGAAACCAAGAACAAATGTGGAAATGATTTGAGAGAATGAACAAATTAATAAGTTCCTAATTGGTTCCCAAATGCCGATTTACCTTTCTCACCTCAAGTATTGTGATTTCTTGACGTTTAATGTAAAGGTCATCATACTTTTAAAATATAGGAAATTTTTGTGAGTTTTGTGATTGACCCCACTTTTTGTTATAGCTCTCATGTTGAGCCACTAACCGCACAAAGACATGTGCTTTTATATCTACCCATCAAGCTACAGGCACTGAGCCAGGCAAGATCAGAAACCAGCCCAGCAAGCTGCATTTTGAGGTAAATGGATTCACAGCAGCTTGTCCTTTGACATCAGTTTAGCAAACTAGAGATACTGTGCCAGTTACGACACTGAAACCTCTTCACTTAGATCAGATTAGTAAAATAGAAGTGGTGAGCTATCAGCTCATAAAGTCCTATGCCCTGACATCAGCCCCGTAAGCTAAAGCACTCAGCCAGTGATGTCACAGAGGTCAGTCTCTTGATGTGAGACCAGCAAGCGAGAGATACTGAGACAGTAACCAGGCAGTGGCCTGTGCATTTACTTCAGCCCAGCAGACTGAAGCTTCTGAACCAGTAATGTCATAAATGACTGGACTCAGCCATTTGTAGACTGGCTATAAAATACCAGTTATGTGTGTTTTCTATTATGGGTGGATCTTTCTGTCCGACACAGAACTTCTATTTTTTGTCAAATATAAAAGGGAAGGCTATATTTGC
Source organism: Chelonoidis abingdonii (assembly GCF_003597395.2). Classification (NCBI taxonomy): domain Eukaryota; kingdom Metazoa; phylum Chordata; order Testudines; family Testudinidae; genus Chelonoidis; species Chelonoidis abingdonii. Next base: position 238,399,710 of record NC_133769.1, read on the forward strand.
CCCATGCCAACATAATTCCAGTGGCCTCTGAAGCTGCCCAAGTAGCTCCGCTCTTTCATGCAACACAGGAAGCGAGAGCAAGGAATCTTGGGTTGGGCTGCCCCACCTCCCAGCCACAAACAAGTTCTTTGTGCTTTCAAGGGTTGTGGCCTTGTCATGGGATGACCATCGTACAGTTGGATAACCCAGGGTGTGATGTCTCCCCATTGGCTAGAGTACCTTTGTAAGGAAGGGGCACATGAAAGGCCAGCTTCCTAAGAAGGGATCGATTTTGTTTCCATTTCTTCTTTTAAAAGAAATCAGTGTTCTTTTCCTCCAGCTCTTTTAATATACTGTAGATTTATAGTCTTTCTTCTGAATAATTTGTTGGAACCCCACATATGCACTCACGATAAATAGGATGTATATTCATTCTGGTGAATCTTAAATGTTTACTTTTTAAAACTTTTTTGTTATGGATCTTACAACAGAAAATACATTTTGCTTCTTAATAAGATAGTTCATATTCCAAAATACCCACACATCAATAATTCAAAATGATTTCAGGCCACGCTTGACTTAAAAATTAACTTAGAAGAAATTAGTCCCACATGGGAGCAGACTGTGAGCTGTAATTCTGACTGACAGTGGGGTCAAAAACTAGAGATTTAATCACATGTCACTTTTAAAATCATTTTATATATGTAAAAATGTTCAACTTACTGGAAGCATATATATCTCAAAGCTGATATCTGCTTGAATCTGTTAATCAGAGCACACACTGAAGTGTCACAAAAAAAGGATAGTATTAGAGAAATTACTTTGAGATGCCTGTCATTAACTACTGATTCACTGTTATAAGAAGAAAAATGCATAATACATTGTGCAAAAAACTGCTATTTCAGAACTGAAATAATGTACTGTATAGATCTGGTTAATCAGCTACACTGTCAGGTATATTTCCAGTAGCATTAGAGTTATAGTAGAAAGGATCATACAACCAAGCTGCTATCAATATTTATCAAAACTACATGAATTAAAGAAAAAACAATTTTCCACTTGTTTAACCTTAAATTTCAAAGATTGCTCAAAATGCTGATTCGGATATGCAAAGGGACTTGAAAAGATGAGCGTCGCCATATTGGGTATGATTCCTTCTGGAGTATTACACTCCTTTTGGTAGCCTAGATTCAAGTGTTTTTAACATGGGGAAAATGATACAGATTAAAAATTAGTTTGGGGTTAATAGTTTAAAGTGAATGGTTGCATTCTTTCCAAATCAATTTAAAAGATTTGAATCCATTCCAAACCCATTTGATACAAGATAAGCGAAACATTTCTGTCACACATAGATGTGTTTTCAAACATCAGCAACATATGAAGCTGTATTAGTGCTGCTCCAGAATTCCAGTTTCCTCTGACTCACCCTAAACTGGAATTTTGTGGGATACAAACTCTTATTTAAAGAAAAAAAAGGGAAAAACAGCAACAACAAAAACAAACATAGAGAGTCAGATCTATAGCTGGTGTAAACTGGTTTAGTGTTATTTAAGTTCTGATTTATGCCAGTCAAAGGTTTGGCCCAGCTTACCTTGGAGGATTAGATAATTTTGTTTATTTGAGGTGCACTACAAATATTATTGTTACAATTGAGTTATTTCCCCAAACTTTTAAAGTGATGCCAGGTGAACCAAAGTAAAATCAACATCTCTCATGCCCAATATTTTAATGCTCTCCTTTTGCGTAAGTGGCCTTATCTCAAACAGCCACTAACTTCTGAGCACAACAGATACATTAAGAACAGAGTCTAAGGCAAGGTCTAAACTGCAGTTTTGCTAATCTAGCTGTGTTGGTTGCAGGTGTAAAGAGTTGTGTTCCATGACTGACATAGCTGGGCCAGTAGAGATCCCTAGTGTAGAACCAGCTATTCTGGCCAACGTGCAATTTTGCTTGTATAAACAGCATCCACCTAAGGAATGTTTTGCTTCAGTAGTATACTATGTACTGGTAGAGCTGTTCTGGCAAAGCACTCCTAGTATAGACATGGCCACTATGCAAACACACAAGTTTAATTTCCCAAGCAGTTCAGATGGATGATTAAGCATGGAAGAAACACATAAAATGTAATTTTCTTTGTTAAGACAATATAACTTTTATCAGTAGAAAAAGGAACCATCCAACAATAAGATGCAGATAAAAGTGCTTCCCATAAAACAAGGATTTCAATGGAAACTGCTGAGTGCTCAGCACTTTTGAAAATCAAGCCATTTATTTAGGTGGCTAAGTTTAAATTTAGAACCCTAATTTTAGACTTCCATTTCTGAAAATGTTGGCCCTTGTTTTCAAAATTTACAAGTCTGAACTGACGTGGGACATCTGATGAAGGCCTATCAAATTAAATTTGTAAAAGAGGTAGAGAATAAATACATTAAGCGTGATAGGGCTTGGGATAAAAAGGGGAATGCCTCAAAATATGTACAAATCTTGCTAAGAGAAGATTTGGGAAAGAGCAAAATATCCTGTGTTTACAGAGCACACCATGCACTGATTTCACAGCCACCTGTGGCTTTGGGGATACGATTGTCCAGCCACACTACTGTCAGGAATGAGAATGAGGATAACTTAGAGCTTACCTGCAAAGTGGAAAAGAATTCCTCTGAAGATGCGTAAGGAAGGCCTGAAAGTTTGTTCCCCTTCAAAAGAGAAAAAAGAAAAAAAAAACCATGCATTTTTCCTGTTCTCCTCTCCCTTCCCTACCACTTTTTATTGCATTAATATTTCAGCCTGTGTCTAACCTGGCAAATATAATGATTCCTGGAGATCAAATAGAAATTATGCCATTGTAAGACACGAGAGAGTGAAAGTAAAGCAACAGTGGATTTGGCTAAAAAGTCCATTCTGGTTTTAGAGATATCACAGGTTCCAGTAATACTCTTGGGGAATACCAGGTATTGCAGTTTCTAGCAATATTTCTTATACTTATAATGAAGACTACAAGAAATATCTCTAAGCCAATAATGACTTTTTAGGTCTTCCCACTGTATTAAAAGAAGGAGGGATAATTAGTTGGGCTGTTTAAAATTTATTTAGTATAACTGTATACAACTATTTTTGACATCCATTTAATTTCAATGGCTAATTAATATTAATATAATTAACAGGCTCAGTATATTAAGAGAACATAGTAAACATCCTCATGCTTCTCAGTGGTCATTCAACAAAATTTGGGAAAGATCAGATGTTAGATTCCTGATATTTACAAGGCAAAAAAAAACAAACAGGAAACAATTAATAAGAAACCTTTCAGGCTCTTTAGAGAGCATTATGAAGAAAAAAAGAAAAGAAAAACTACAATCCAATTTAAAAAATAATAATTTATAGGTCACCTTTAATGAGCTACATTAGATAACAGCGTGCACCATTGAAAATGTAAGCAATAAAGAGTGGCTTTTATTTTTTCAAGCTCTCTCCTCATATTAAAAATGAGAAAGGACCTGAGAAGTAGTGTGTCAGGCCAATATCCACACCACTGGGGCTTCCCAGTTAAGCTTTGCTTTTACCATAAAACTCAGGGCAAAAACTCTCTAAGAGCATTGGGATTGTAGAACTCCAAAAGAGACATCAGACTAGCAGATGATTTGCATCAACGTAGCAGCAAGTCAAGGCCCACAGGACCCATAACCAGAACAGACATCTTCCAAAGAGAGCATATGGAAAAGAGCAGAATGAGGAAAAGAGGGATAAGCAGGAAGGGGCAGATCCCTGCTAAGGGGATAATCAAAGAGAATAAGCTGTTTCTAAGACATTCATAGTTCTGCAGCTTTTCATTGTATGATTGTTTTATTAGAAGCTGTGTTGGCACATGGACTGTTTTTTTAGTATGTAGGGTGAAAAGGTTGTAAAAGGGTGTGTTTATTGGATAGATATAATAGGTTGATGTTCACAAGAGTGCTCTGTGCATAAATATAAGTTGTTAGTTGATTGATAAGGAGTATTCTCTATCTGCCGGCAAGGGATAAGGCAGACGAGGTACTCATCCAAGAACAAGTTAAGAGATAGAATAAGGTTTTTTAAAATTGCTCTAATTTGAAATTGTCTGTCCTCAGCATTTTGATTGCCAAATAGTACTGGCAATTGGAGAAACGTCACCTGGTAGAGACCCCTAGCTATTAGATTTGGTCTTTTTTTTTTTCCACTTTAGAAAGTGAGAATTTGATAACAGTCAGATGAAAAGGAGTAAAAATGACAATAACTTTGTCTACAAGTAGCTATGGTGTCTGAACAAAACGTATAGAATCATAGAATATCAGGGTTGGAAGGGACCTCAGGAGGTCATCTAGTTCAATCCCCTGCTCAAAGCAGGACCAATCCCCAGTCAGATTTTTGCCCCAGATCCCTAAATGGCCCCCTCAAGGATTGAACTCACAAACCCTGGGTTTAGCAGGCCAATGCTCAAAACAAATAATAGTCCTTTAACTCCAGTGTTGTACCTTAAATATCAGAAGCTTGAGTCGTCTCAGGAAGCAAGGAGTGGGTTTAAACTAAGGAAAATGCATTTAGATAGTTTCTTTGTATAAATGTGAAAGAAAAAATGCATTAACCAATGCATAGTTCAGGCAAGACATTTATGAAACTCATAGTATCAAAATGGTTTTTTTTTAGCATAACTGGAGCTAATTGAAAAACTGGAGCTTTTCCAACTTTTTTTTGGAAATTGTAATCTCTTGCCCCACCACTGTAAGGAGTTCAGTACATTGCAGAAAGGATTGAAGTTGCTGAGTTATACTTAGTACTTAGTAGTAGCTCAGAAGGTGTCCAGAATGAGCTGAACTAGGTGCAATCCTAGTCACTCCGAGGTAAGGGGGATGATTCTTACTTCTGAACAAAATCTGAGTGATTGTGTCACCGGTCCAGATGGGGGTTAGAAGCCTGGTATTTAGTGAGATCACAAACATTTCAGTTAGTCCACTGCTGCCACATTGCTCTATGGAGATTGCTACAAGTCTCACCCTTTAACAATGCTTTGCTGCAGGTGCTCATTAGCAGGGCATAGGCGTTCTGGCAAAACTCACCACTAACAGTACTGACCATAAGCAAAGATAACCACAAAACCCACAAACCCTTGGAACGCACTGCACAAGACATCTCAGTCTGGAAAGTGAAGCCATGAGGATCAACATTTCAAACTAAGCAAATCATGTGCTAGTGAGCTGAAGGACCTGAAGGCACGCTGAAGGCTCCTATTAAAGCCAGTAGAAGCAAGTTCAGGCATTACTTCTGAGTTAGGCTTCCTGACACTTCAACCATGCTGCCATTGGCTACGTTATCACTCAATTTGCAGTCTACTGGGGTAAAGGCAATGAGTTGTGCTGCCCCGGAACAGTCTAGGAGTAAGACTGTCACTTGGGGAGGGAGCATACTGCAAAGATGTATGGACAGGAAACCATATGCTTCCCAGTATGCCTGCATAAATATATGCTCACTTGACAAGGTGGGGTGTAATGCCTCTGCAGAGCCTGCTTCTCTCCACACCCTAGAAGTGGTGGCATGGTGTGACAGCACAAGAAAGTAAAAGTGCACTGTATGCCATCTTACTCCCTTGTGCAAGTGCTTAAGACACAAACTGCCCAGTTGCTGGGCAAGATGGATTAAATTTACCCCAGTTCCTGGGTCTAAAGCAGATAAAAAACTTCTCAACTTGCACTAAGCTAGCCATGTCCACATCTCTGCAGGACTGAGTCCTAAGGTAATTGATAGATGTGTAATTGACCAATTCCTCATCACCCCAAACAACAGGACTAATGTGATGTAAGTAGTAGTCAGGATCCAAGAACATGAAAATTTGTGAAGTTCAAAACAAGGATCCAGTCCTGTGTGGGGAAGAAACATATAATCTTATATGAGAAAAAAGCAGTCCACACTATCTTGTGCAATAGGAGAACAGGATCATAATAGTCCCTTCTGGCCTGGCAATCTATTGAAAAATCTATGAAAAGGAGGAAGAAGGCACATATCTGACTTTTAGGTCTTTTCTGAGGTATTATCTTTTTGTTCTGTGTTAGAGTATAGCACAATGGAGTTCTGGTCCACCTAGGCAACATGGTAACACAAATATATACAGAATAATAATTAATAATGACATAATGTTTTGGCTTAGGATTGGAATTCTTTCATTTTGCTATTGCTAGTATCTATGTAACCAAAAACGACACATTAAAAAAATTACACTACAACAAGGAATAAATATGTAACTGGGAATGTGGAAGGCATATATAAACCTTTCTAAACTTCTCCTGTTGCACAAGATAGTGTGGACTGCTTTTCTCTCATATGATTATATGCTTCTTTCCCACACAGGACAGGATCCCTGACTGCATATACCGAGGTTTCCCATCAAGGCATCAGTGCCATGTGGTGTGGATCAGGTTGCAATTTTGGGAATGAAGAAACATAGGAATTAGTGAGAATCTGAAAGCATTTAGTCAAAATGAATGTGGAAATATTTGTGGAGGGGATGTAATGCCATGTGAGAACTAACATTCAGATGATACTAGACATTTTATTCCTAGTTGGGATTCCATTTTTCACTTAGTCTGAGGTATCAAATATCTCAACAGCATACTTTTATGCTTTAAAATAATACTTTGAACTCTGACTGATCTGCCATCTTCACCATCATCATAGTGGCCTAGGGCCTGATGCTGCCAGGTGCTGAGCACCTGCAGCAAGGTCACTAGGAGTGTGAAGTTGATGAGAGATTAATCAGTAGCATGCAAGATAAGCATCTTAATGGGATATACAAAGTATTTTTGTACAAGTCCAGATAAGGTCACAGCTGGAGAAAACAAAGGGCCAGATTAGGAGGAGGTGTAAACAGGCCAAGTTCCATTGTCTTCTCTGACTTTTCATTCACTGAGTTATGCCATCTGAAAATCTGGCTCAATGTCAAATGATGACACACTTCTCTTTTAATCACTGAGGCTCCCTACAAGGCATTAGTCTATTAATTTTATATTAAGCATGCTATCTGAACTGGTATCCACAAAATACCAGAGATATGGGGAAATAAACATCCTTCCATTAACCACAATACACAGTTAATAATGTGTTGTAAATGGGACAACTACTATTAATAAATAATTCTGACTCATTCATTTGACTCACTGCTCATTATGTGTTGCTATAGCAGCATAGTTTTATAGTGTCCCATGAAAGTCTGCACTGGCACATCATAGGTTTGGTTGATCCTTTCACTGTATTCCTGCCATTTCTGTATTTCTATCAGGGGCAGGAGTCGATGTTCTTGTTCAGTTGCTGTATTTTCCCACTGCAAGGGTGCTCAGGATAAAAAATCAGGTATGTACATCTCAGTGGCTTTTGTGCAGAGTACATCTAAATTGTAGCATTGCCATTTCAGTAACATGAAAGTGTTTTTGGGGTGCTAAGAGGAGCTTTTTAAAAACGCTCTCTTCTGATTTATAGTCACCTTCTACTTGACTGGTATTGGCTGAACTTTTCACATGTGAATACTAATGCAAGGCATTCCTTTGCAGTTTGGGTTTATCTCTGCCCTTTTGGCAATAGTGACCATTATATGAAAGCTATAAGCTGTATCACAGTAGTAGTGATGCCGCAACCCCAACTGTGCCACATTTAATGGCCGTCTCTTTAGTCACATCATAGGATTTCGGAATGGGATAGTTGGCCACATGGTACTGCAGTCAACTGCAATTTCATCTTGTTTTTATTTAATTTTAAATTTACTTTCCTGTCTCTTTCTAGCAGACAGTCGAGGTTTTGACTGTGATCTGCCACACTTCTGCTTTGCTGTCTCTGCATCTGCACACCAGAATGTCATCAGTTATGACACTGATCTCAATGAGTCCTGTTAGTACAGCTCTCTGGTTGAGCTAATATTCTTCCACTGCAGGTCTGATTCCAAACAACATTCTACCTGTTGGTGTCCAGAATGTGGTGAGGTATCTGGTTTCCTTAGCTAGTAGCACATACCAATATCCCTCTTTGGCATCAAATACTGAGAAATGTTTGCTTTTGCCATGTCAGGTAATATTTCACCCTTGTAGGCATTTGATAGTAAGCTCTTTTTCTTGCTTTGCTGAAGTGGCTTGGGTCTATGCAAATGTGCAGCTTGCCTGGCTTCTCAATGCCTGTCATGCTACTTATCCAACTTGTGGACTCTGTGACTTTAACAATGATGCCTTCTTTTTCCTTTTGCTTTATTATTGCCATTTTTTTTGTCTTAATGCAATGACTATTCTTTGAGGCAGGTGCAGTGCTATTTCCAGCTGTAAGACGCCTAGAAAACATTCTGTCCCTTCAAGCACATCTTGATAACCTTTAAGAAGCTTTGCTGCAGAGATGCCACAGTGCATTGTCTGCTCTGGATATGTTTTTTGTTGTGCTTGTGTGTCTCTAGTATCAGTTGTTTCTGCACAGTTTAGTGTCAGTAGGTTCAGGCATTCACTTATTTTATCTGAAAGCAATGGCTCCTCTTTTTGTACTATCTGAAATTTCAGCTGTATACTTCTCCTTGGTGCTCTGTAATTTACATTTTTTTGTGTGGTATTATGTTTGTGCCTTTGTATAATATTAATTTGGCTTTGGTTGGCTGCAGTTTTGGTTTCTTCTTTTGAATAATGCTGTTTCTTTGTAAGTTAGAACGTTACCTGATACTCAACTGTCTATTTCACATTTATTTTCCTGTTTGTTTGTATGCCTCTCTGCCTTGACTTATCTTTGCATCTTGTGCTAGCCTGAGCTTTAAAAAAACAGATATTTTTGCTGTCTTACACTATGTTCATGTCCTATATGTGCAAAATCTCATCCTGTGAGTCTGGTTGTTTCCATCATATGGTGCTTTTTTTCTTTCGCTTTTTTTGTCTGTAAGCTTTAGCATAATCATCTATCTTGCATGGCATTTCCCATTATTGTTTTTCTTCACATTACCCGCAGATCATCCTTTGCATTTTGTTTGTCTACACTGCTTTGTATTTGTATATTTGCTCTGCTTAATTTTTGTAGTACAGTAGAACCTCAGAGTTATGAATACCTTAGGAATGGAGATTGTTTGTAACTGTGAAATGTTCATATCTCCAAACAAAATGTTACGGTTGTTCTTTCAAACCTTTACAACTGAACATTGACTTAATACAGCTTTGAAACTTTACGACACAGAAAAAAAAAGCTGCTTTTGACCATCTTAATTTGAATGAAACAAGCACAGAAACAGGTTCCTTACCTTGTTAAATCTTTTTTTTAAAATGTTCCCTTTATTTTTTACGCTTAAAACAGTACTTCATTTGCTTTTTTCTTTTTTGGTTTCTGCTGCTTCCTGATTGTATACTACTGGTTCTAAATGAGGTGTGTGGGTGACTGGTCAGTTTGTAACCCTCATGTTCATAACTCTGAGGTTCTACTGTATTTTTCTTTACATTTGCATGCTTTCCCTGTGGTATTTGGTGAATTAGCTCTATATCTGCACCATCTATCCTCCGTATTTGGATGTGAGCTTGTTCATTATCTTTGCATATGTCTATGGCTCATGGTAGTGTTAGTGTGTGCTGTGAGAGGTTAGATCACAGACACCCTCTTGGGAGCTGCCACCTGACGTGCCAAGACTACCTCTGCCCCTGCTTTCCTGCCCTGTCAGCTTAGGACTTCAGTGTCGTGCCTGGTTTGAGCCAGACTTGCTAGCCTGCCCAGGTCTGAACCACATCCCAAAGCTGCAGACTTAACTGAAAGCAGCTTACAGAAGTGTTCTTATCTTTAACACTGAGATGCCCAACGGGGTCTAAACCCAAATAAATCAATTTTGCCCTGTATAAAGCTTGTACAGTGTAAACTCATGAATTGTCCATCCTCTATAACACTGATAGAGAGGTATGCACAGTTATTTGTGCCCCCCCCCAGGTATTAATACATACTATGGGTTATTAATAAGTAAAAAGTAATTTTATTAAATACAGAAAGTAGGATTTAAGTGGTTCCAAGTAGTAACAGACAGAACAAAGTGAGTTACCAGGCAAAATAAAATAAAACATGCAAATCTAAGCCTAATTCAGTAATATGATTGAGTACAGACAATATCTCACCCTGAAAGATGTTTCAATATGTTTCTTTCACAGACTGGATGCCTTCCTAGTCTGGGCACAATCCTTTCCCCTGGTATAGCCCTTGTTCCAGCTCAGGTGGTAGTTAGGGGATTCCTCATGATGGCTCTCCCTTTGTTCTGTTCCACCCATTTATATGTTTTTTGCATAATCCTTTGTCCCTCTGGGTTCCCACCCCTCCTCACTGGAAAAGCACCAGGTTAAAGATGGATTCCAGTTCACGTGCCATGAGCACATGTCACTGTAAGACCCCAAGCCTTCATTCCTCCTAGCCTGACTCACAGGAAGGCTTGCCTGCAAACAGAGCCATCCACAGTCAATTGTCCTGGTTGATGGGAGCTGTCAAGATTCCAAACCACCATTAATTGCCCACATTTTGCATAATTACAATAAGCCCTCAGAGTTATATTACATATTTCTAGTTTTAGATACAAGAGTGATACATTTACACAAATAGGATGATCACACTCAGTAGATTATAAGCTTTGTAATGATACCTTACAAGAGACCTTTTGCATGAAGCATATTCCAGTTACATTATATTCACTCATTAGCATATTTTTTATAAAATCTTATAGACGGCAACATCACATGTACTTTCTAAGAATTCATATTCAAGATAATCTTTAATCCTATTACTACTCTATCTCAAATTAGTCTTTTAAGATTGAATAATATATTGCTCTATTGTTCTCCAGGTTCACAATTGCAACTGATGAAAAGATTCCTTTCACATATAAAATTTTTTATGCATTCAAAATGCTTCCATAGCATATCTAGGGTTTTCATGGGTCCTTCCAAAGCTGCCTTTGTTCATTACAGCTAATAGTGTGGCTGCTCTTAGTTTGTTTTTCTTGTTATCCAGCTCTGATGTCATTTCATAGTTTTCCCATTGTGATCTAAAGAATGTCCAGTTGCTGAACTCATCCCCCTTCATGTCCATTTGCTCAGGGAAAGGCATCTACTAGGCTGTCATGTTTATTGGTCTCTCTCTTCCCACCCTATATTGGTAGTTTCTGTTTTGACGTTCTTGCTAGAGTCAGCTCACTTCTGACATCACATTCAATGTGCCTGCGTAAAGAGAGAGGGCCAAGATAGCGCAACATTCAACCTTTATTCCTTCCACCACACAGACATTCCCATCTCCTCAAGCACTTCCTGAATGTAAAGTTCTCTAAGAAGTCCCTAGATATTACCCTCTACATAAGTATACTATAATGCCCCCATTAGGAAGAGATTTATTGTTACTGCACAGAGGGGCAACCTGCTCCATAGGCCCGTAGGCCCTGTGGACAAATAACGTATGGTTTTACTCTGAAAGGTACCCAATGATCCCAATTCATATTAACAGCTATTGGAGTTGAGAGCTCACAGCACCTTATGCAGAGCCTTGCAGTTTACAGATTGAAGGCCTCATTGAGCTCCTATTGAAATCAGTCTCAGTCTCTTCATTGACTTTATTGGGAATTGTATGAGACTCTCAAACCTTAGGGCAGGGGTAGCCAACCTGAGCTTGATAAGAAGCCAGAATTTAAAAATGTATATTGCCAAAGAGCTGCAGTAATATTTCAGCATCCCCCATGAATTCCCCTGCCCCGCTCCCTCCTATTCACTGGCAGCCCCACCAATCAGTGCCTTCCCCTCCCTCCCTGCACCTCCCAATCAGCTGTTTCATGGTGCGTAGGAGGCCTGGGGGTGGGGGAAGGAGCAAGGGCATGGTAGGTTGAGGGGGTGGGAAGGGGTGGAGTGGGGGCAGGGCTTGTGGCAGAGACAGGGGTTGAGCAGAGAACACCCCCTGGCACATTGGAAAGTTGGCGCCTATAGCTCCAGCCCCAGAGTCGGTGCCTGTACAAGGAGCTACATATTAACTTCTGAAGAGCTGCATGTGGTTCTGGAGCCATAGGTTGGCCTGCCCTGCCTTAGGGCCTAGTCTTTCAACCTTTACTCTTGCAAGTAATCCTTACTCATACACTCAGTACTTGATCCTTGAATGGGACTATTCCCACGAGTAACAATGGTAGGACTGAGCCTATAGTTTCTATATATTTTTCACCTAAGTGTGGTATAAATATTTTAAAAAAGATTTGATGAGCAGATCTTCAGCTGGTGTAAATTGTCATAGTGAAATGAATGGAGCAATGCTGATTTCACTCATGCTGAGGATCTGTCCATCATACTCAATTGTTGTTGAATTAAAACTTACTGTAACATTGGGTGTGTGTGCAAGCAACATATCTGGACGTTTTATTTAAACTGAAAATCCTAAATTGCTATGTAAATAATGAAACAATGTGGTGTAGAACCTGGACTAAGGAAACAATAATTAAATTCTGATTGTATTTTCCATTGTTTGAATATTTATAATTTGTTCCTTTCTGTAAAAGAACTCTGAGCATTGTGAATAGTGTAATGCAAAATACTAACGAATTGTACAGATAGGGTGGGATTTTCAAAAATATTCAGCATTGGCCTAACTCTGCTTCCTTTAAAGTCAGTGATACACCTTGCACTGACTTCAGTGGGAGTACTGTTAGGTCAACACCAAGCAATTTTGAAAACCCATTTTCAGCATTTACTGTTTGGTAGCACATATCTGAACAGCCAGACCCTAAATTTCCACTACATGCATCCGACAAAGTGGGTATTCACCCACGAAAGCTCATGCTCCAAAACGTCTGTTAGTCTATAAGGTGCCACAGGGCTCTTTGCTGCTTTTACAGACTTTATCTGAATTCTTTGAAGAAATACAAAGGTAGAAGCAGAGTGCTAGGAAAGATGGCTCAGGCTGTAGTGAATTATGGGAACACACTGACCAACATAACTCCATTACCCCAAGCTAGCCTGTGCAGCACACCACAGCATATGCGCATTACACACACTAGTTGCTGACCTTGCCACACACACTAGTTGGCTCTCTTGAGTGCTGACATGCTAATGTGCTAGTGATACCTGGACACAGCAGCTCCTTTGCCCCCTATACAACACCCAGTAAACTTAAGACTTCAATATATTAAAATGTATATTGCAAAAGGAAGTATATTATAAATGAAATTTCTGTCTCATGGAACATATTTAAGTACATGTGCTATACATGTAAATTTGAGAAATATTAGCTGCTAAGGGAAATTTGATACAGGACAGTTTGATTTACAGCTAAATAAAAGTCACAAAGTGTTTCAGATACCCTGAATCATGCAACTTCCATTTCTGCTCACTCTGTGAAATTTGCTCCATCCATAGAAAGCTTGAGGCTGGGATTTTAAAAACCACTTGGCACTGGCTTGAATATCCTTACACTAAGATCAATAGTAAAACTCCCATTGGCTTCAGCTGGACCAGAGTTAGACCAATGGTGTGTGGGTTTGAAAATCCATTTTGAATATTTGGGCCCAGTGCAGGAGTGACAGGCAGGTGAATCCATCCCTCAACCTACAGCCACTTCTACATTGCCAAAAAAAAAATGTAATAAATAAAGTTGTGACAGTGAGTCTCAAAGTCTGAGCTCGGGCTCTGAAACCTAGTGAGGGGCTGTGAGACACCCCTGCATTATCATTTAGCTGAAAGGCCCCCTGAACAGCTCCTTGCTGAGTTTAAGTGCTTGGGAAGGCATTACACCAGAAGGCTTCTGCACAAGAATGAGTTCCACTTGTGAATATTTGCATGAAGAGAAGCTGTACTGTGAAAGAAAACTGATGTCACTATACTAATGATATTCTTTAATAAGAAGGGTTTATTCACCTGGGAAACAACTCCATACAAATAGTAAAAAGGAATCATACACTCCCCCTCACCCCATTATTGATGAAGTTTGGCTATGGTGGAACTTGAACACTGCAGGATCCATAACCTTTTAATCATAAAAAGAAACAGTGAAAGTCATCAAGAAGAAAAGATGGTGGGAGGGAGAGGCTCTCCGTAGGGAAATGGGTTCAATCGGATATTCCTAAAAGCATTTCAAAATGGCAGGATCAAAAAGGGTTAGCTAAGCTATTAATCTCAGTTCAAAGAGCCATCAAGTAAACTCCCCACTGAGCATAGAACTAGATTGAATCCTTATGAACATACTGACCTGTGGCTCTGAACCTTGTAGAGCAAGCAAAAACAATTAAAAAAAGAAAAAGAGAGAGAGAGAGAGAGAGAAACAGAATAGGAATTATATTGTCCTTCATACTGGCAGTTTTTTGCCAGCTGCCCAAATTTGTGTCTTCTTTTTGAAATAAACAAAATGTTTAGTTTTCCTAGTTTCCAACAGGTAGTAATTAGTAGCCATTTTGTTGAAATACTTCTCTTTAGTTGCTGGAACAAGAAATATATCCCAAGAAACACTACTAGCTATTGTTTATATACAAACTCTCTTCTCATACAGAAGCTGTTTGTGTGATCACATGAATATTTGTTGAATATTTGTCTGTAAGTTCAAATGGACAAAAATAATAAAAGTAAAGAGAGTGAGAGCTAAGGATTTTCAGAAATTCTGAAAATTTAGCCCGAAAGGAATTTTTCAGGGTTCTAGATTTTAACCAGTTTGGAGTATCAGAGGGGTAGCCGTGCTAGTCTGGATCTGTAAAAGCAGCAAAAAATCCTGTGGCACCTTATAGACTAACAGATGTTTTGGAGCATGAGCTTTCGTGGGTGAATACCCACTTAGTCAGATGCATGTAGTGGAAAGTTCCAGGGGCAGGTATATATATGCTAGCAAGCTAGAGATAACGAGGTTAGTTCAATCAGGGAGGATGAGGCCCTGTTCTAGTAGGTGAGGTGATGAAACCAAGGCGGAGAAACTGGGGTTCTTGTAATTGGCAACCATCACAGTCTTGCTTATCCCTGAGCTGACGGTGTCCAATTTGCAGGATGGACGCTGAAGTCAGCGTTCTCTTTGAAGTCTGGCCTGAGTTTGCTGCGGATTGACCCACCTTAAGGTCGCTTGTGTGACCAGGGAGGTGAAGTGGTTCTCTACAGGTTTATGTTATTGCCATTCCTTATATCTGATTGTATCCCATTTATCTTTTCCGTAGAGAACTGCCAGTGGCCGGTGTCACATATCGAGGGGGCATTGCGGATATGATGGGGCGTATATTTAATATGGTGGACGTGCAGGTGAAAATGACACGGTGATTGTGTGGTGTCGTTAGGTTGCTGTGATGGTGTTAGATATGTGGGGTAGAGTGGGCATCGAGGTTGTTGATGGATTGGTTCGATGTTAGCAGTACTATGTGGCCTGTACAGTTACTGGTGAGAATATGTTTCAGGTTGGCAGGTTGTCTGTGGGCGAGGACTGGCTGCCATCCAGGCCTTGTGAAAGTGTGGGTCATTGTCAGGATGGGTTGTAGATCCCTGATGATGTGGTGGAGAGGTTTTAGCTGGGGACTGTATGTGATGGCCAGTGGTCCTGTTGGTTTCTTTCTTGGGTTTGTCTTGCAGTAGGAGGCTTCTGGGTACACATCTGGCTCTTGTTGATCTGTTTCCTTATTTTCTCATGTGGGTATTGTAGTTTTGAGAATGCTTGATGGAGATTTTGTAGGTGTTGGTCTCTGTCTGAGGGGTTAGAGCAGATGCGTTGTACCTCGAGCTTGGCTGTAGACAATGGATCGTGTGATGCTGGGGATGGAAGCTGGAGGCATGAAGGTAGGCATAGCAGTGGGTGGTTTTGGTTAGGGTGGTGTTAATGTATCCTCACTTATTTGCACCATGGTGTTTAGGAAGTGGACCTCCGTGTAGATTGGTCCAGGCTGAGGTTGATGGTGGGGTGGAAGCTGTTGAAATCGTGGTGGATTTTCCAGAGTCTCCTTTCCGTGGTCAGATGATGAAGATGTCATCAATGTAGCGTAGGTAGAGAAGGGAGTGAGTGGCGAGAGCTGAAGAAGCTTGTCCAGGTCGCCATAAAAATATTGCATATTGTGGGGCTATGCGGGTGGTGCCCCTATCTGGAGATATATTATTATCATCAATCTTGAATGTTGTGTGTGAGTATTAAAGGCACAGAGCTCAGCAGCCAGTTGTGCTGTGCATCATCAGGAATATTGTTCCTGACAGCTTGTATTCCATCTGTGTGTGGGATGTTTGTGTAGAGAGCCTCTACACCCATGGTGCTAGGATGGTGTTTTCTGGAGTGCCCAATGCATTTGTAGTTTCCTCGGAAATCAGTGTGTCACAGAGATGCTGGGTGTGGTGGCATTGGGTCTGAGTAGAGATCCACATATCCAGACAGTCCTTCGTGAGAGTGCCATGCCCGAGATGATGGGGCGTCCAGATTTCTGGGTTTGTGGATCTTGGGTAGTAGATTAAAATTACCTGGTCAGGCTCTAAGGGTATGTTATTTGTTCGGTGTTAGTGTAGGAAGTGTCCTGAGTAGATGGTGCGCAGTTTCTTAGGTATTCCTCAGTGGGATCTGAGGAGTGCTGGTGACAGTCTCTACGGAAAAGGATAAATGACACAAATCAGATATTTAGGAATGGCAATATACAAAACCCTGTAGGAGAACTTCAACATCCCTGGCCACACTATAGCAGACCTTAAGGAGGTCATCCTGCAGCAAACAACTTCGGCCAGACTCAAAGAGAACTGCTGAGCTTCAGTTCATCTGCAAATTTGACACCATCAGCTCAGGATTAAGCAAAGCTGTGAATGCTTGCCACTACAAAACCAGTTTCTCTCCCCTTGGTTTTCACACACTCACCTGCTAGAACGGGCTCATCTCCCTGATTAACTAATCTCGTTATCTCTAGCTTGCTTGCATCTATATACCTGCCCTTTTGGAACTTTCCACTACATGCATCCGACGAAGTGGGTATTCACCCACGAAAGCTCATGCTCCAAAACATCTGTTAGTCTATAAGGTGCCACAGGATTCTTTGCTGCTAACCAGTTTGGAGAAACCATGAGGAAGGGAGAGAAGTTCTGATCATGTTATTACTTCTGTGAGTCCAGTCTTGAGTAGCATCCTACATCATAAAGTAGATGATTTCTAAAGTAAGACAAACAGAAGTGGTCCAAAATTGAGGGTAAGGGATAAAACGCTAACAGTTTCAAAAATTTGGAAAAGATTTTTCTTTGAAGTTTAAAAAAAGAACTGAATTCAAAAACAGAAATGTTTCTACACACATGCTAAAAATCTTACCAGAGGTCTTCCCAACTCCAACCTACAGCTTAGTAGGTTTTATTCCTTCAAAACCCAGAACTGGGTTTTCCCCATGGTCACAAGTTTAACAGTTTTAGATCCAGAACCAGAACAAAGGCTGGACAGATCACTCATTTCTTTATACACTTCGGGCCTTTGACCTTGGCCTTCTGTAACATAATCAGCAGACAATGACCCTCACCTCTCCCAGATCATAGCCTTAAAAGGTAGGGTTTTTGCATCACTGGAGTTGGGTGATTTTCATTAACCTCCCCCTAGATATGCCCCAGGAAATCCATTTAACCCTTATTGTCCCAAAAGCCCATACTTGTCTGGCACGTTTTCAGCATAACCTTTTGAACTCCTATCCTAAATGGATTCTGTCTAAAAGTGTGGGGAGGGGGACGGGAGGAGCATGAGGCATCAGCCCCTCTGTGGCTCCATCCCTATTCATCCCCTGAGGCCTGACCCCCCTAGCCAAGCCAGAAGCTGGAGCCTGGCTTGGACACTCATGTCCCTGCCCCCCGACCCACACCCAGGGCAGGCAGAGGGTTCACAGCTCCCACCATCTGCCTGTGAAGCTCTTACCCCGACTCTGCTCCAATTTCTAGCCTGGCCTGGGGGCAGAGCCAAATAGCCGCAGTTGGGCCATGGTGCAGTTGGGAGGTGCAGACCCTCCATCTGCCCTGAGCAAGCGGGCCTAAGAGCAGTCCCTGACCTGTGTTCCCACCCCCTGGACTCCCGCCCAGTGCAGGTGGAGGGTCCGTGGCTTCCCACAGCTGCCTGGGCACTCCAGGCCATGCTTACCTAGACTGGCCTGGGGGCAGGACCTCAGGGAGGGGAGGGGGAAGAGATGGGGCAAGGGGTCAGGCCTATGTGAAAAAGTAGGAGGGCCCTGGCCCCTTGGCCCCACCGTTCCAGTCCCCCTGACTTCCAGATCTCACATCTGTCACATTTCCCCCCTGGAAAACTTACGTACAATCCTGGGCCATATTTATACATATGTTTGATTCAATAAGGTCTCCCAAGAATATTGCAGGAAATTGCCATATAACATAAACAATTTGGTGAAATCAACATGAATTGCTTTAATATTTTGGGGTTGCCAAATCTGCATATTTTGCTGAAAAAAGTTTAGCGTGAAAAATTTCACCCAATTTTATTCATTTCCTCCAAAGAGTATATGGAAACTTTAATAATAAAAGGCAGACCTTTGATAAAACAATACACAATGTTCAGCATTAAAAAAAAAAATCTGTTGCAATCTATCTCTACCTGTTCTTGTATCATAAAATGTTGTGGTGAGAAGGCAATTGACAGCATTGGGTTAGCATTTATGACCCTCATGGAAAATATACATCTTCAGGGAGAGAACAGGAAGGGGAATTTTTGTTTGATGACGAAAATTAAATTTCCAGAGATCCTCTTCTAGAAATATCTGAAATATCAGGTGGAATTTTTTGCATTTTAAAATTGTTGAAGATATTTCAAATAAAAAAATAATGAAAAATAATATTAGCCTGGAATTAGCATGGAATTCTATTACAATAACAGGCCAATGGGATATACCAAGAAATGTTCAACAAAACCACAGGTTTACAATCACATTTACATATTTCCCCTTTGACCCACATACACACATATATTGAAATGTGTACCCAAAATCAACACTGCAAAATAACAAACCTAAAGCCATCTATCTCTTCCCCATATGTAAGAACAGAGGGACCCTGCTTACTTTCTATCTGCATCCATCTCTCCCCAAGTCCCCTTTTTATACAGCTGTGCTCCTGATGTGCCCCAATAGGGAAAATCAAACATTTGTGTAGATTTTATTATAACACAACTGTCAGAAAACTTTATACGAGACAATTAACACCCGTTTCCCCTGCAACTTACTAGATCTCCCTTGTATTTACTTTTGTTCTTTGTCCGTCTGTTTCTTTTAATCTCAGTCTTTACAAGGGGTGAAAAGAAACAAAAATATTTCTCTTCCTACTCCTTCCTCTAACTCTCAGCCTCCATTAATCCCTAGTTTTCTTTCTCTCCTCCCTCTCCTTCTTCATACTTTATCTTCCCATTCCACTTCTTTTCTCTATTCTTTCCCCCTTTTTTCATGCTTTCTCCTAGTTTTACACCTACACTCTCTCTTTCCCCAATTCTGTCTCTGTTCCCTTCTCTCATTCTTACACTTCCATAATGTCTCTCCATTACCTCCCACTACTAAGGCTGTGATCATCTGAAGATGGAGATACTGCTACTATGAATAGTAATAACAACAATATAAAATATACGATGACATAATATAATATGCTATATAAAAGTCTAAACAATGAAGTCAAAATGAAGCATTTCAGCCTTTTCTACATGAAACTTTTTGACTTAATAGAAACAAAATGTTTTGTTGACATTTTCGACAAAAAGGTTGACAAAATTGATATCTTCCTGCAATACATTTTGATTTTATTGAATCAGCATTTTCTGATGGAGAACTGTTCTGTTGGAATTTTTTTCAAATAGTTCTAGCTGCCAGCCAGGTAGGGGTATGCAGGAGAGGGTAAGAGTGTATGTGGGATGATGGTGGAAAATTACTGAGCTCCTATTGTGGAATACACCTCGAGCAGAACTTCTGGTGCTCCATACCAACTAGCACAACCAGAAGTGTGGTCACAGAAAGCAATGCCCCTAAATGTTACCAAATGTTTCCTTCCTCTTTACAGAACATAGAAACGCACTGTATCAAATACAAAGTCCATCTAGTCCATTATCCTGGTTCTGACAGTGGCCAGTACCAGATACTTCAGAGGAAGGTGTAAGATATCTACAAAGTAGGCATATGTGAAATAATCTGCCTCAGACAAGACAACTTAGAATTTTGTGTGCCCACAGAACCTAGTATGTCCAGTTCAATTAAAGACAATGTTGTATAGGATGTCTATCTAATAGGCACATTTGTAAAAGGGTGCTTTCAGAAGTGCCCTTTGGGGTACTCAGATTATAGTCAGTCAATAAGAGTTTTATCTGACGATGCAATATTTCTAACTAATAGTTGCAGGTTGAGTATGTTGCCACTTGAGAACATGCAGGGGATTTGAGGGGAATTCTTTGAAAGATCATAGAAGTTACATCCTCATGCAGTCTTAGTTAATCTCTTATTAATCTCAGCTGTTTTTCTGTGCCACCTCTACATTCTTACATATTGCACTGTAACCACCCGGGACACACCCATGCAGCACCGCCAGCTGGTACCTTCTGGGAATTAGCTCTCCAGCCATCAGAGCACCCTCTGCAGGCCAGTGTCCCACTTTTCCTGGTCCCCATGTCCCTCTCGGACCTGGTGCCCCTAGCATGTCATGGTGCTGCCTCCTGGCAGTAACCCTTCAGTCTCTGGGCCTCTCCTTCCTGGGGAACTCCCACACCCTATCCCCACCTCGCCTCAGTCATAGGCTACTGCCAGTCACCAACTAGCTCCCACGCCCTGGGGCAGACTGCAGTATATGCCACTCATCACAGGCAAGGTTGGGTTTGGACCTGCTGCCTCTACCTATAGCAGAGCTGCCCCTTAGCAGCCCTTGTACCCTCTAGTGGGTCCTTACTTCAGTCTGCAGTCTGGGGCTCTGCTAGGCTGGAGCTCCCCAGTTCCCTGGCCCTTCTCCAACACTGGTACTTTGTTACCTTCCTCATTTCCCCAGGTAGCCTGATCCCTCCCTCTCCAAAGGCTAGAGAGAGAGTCCTTTTGCTCCTAGTCCACTGCACTTTTATAAGGGCCAGCTGAGCCCTGATTGGGGCATGGGTACAGCTGAGGCTGCTTCCCCAATCAGCCTGGGAGCTACTTACTTCAGCAATAGCCCTCTCCTCCTACATGCACCAAATACAACAGGTCTCTGATTTCTAATTTTATTTCTTAATTATATTTTGTCTTATATTTGTAATTGGATTTATTAACATTAGTCTTTGATATGTTTGATAGAGACAAGATCTCTGTACTGGCTCAAAAACAGTTTTTTACATTACAATAAGCATAGTGGATGATATTATTCTACTTGTTCTTTGGACTGAAGTACCATACAAATGGTTCAAGTAGAATGTCAAAGCAATTATTTTGCTCATTTTACTCATATACCTATTTAGTTTTGTCTAGAAATAAAGTCTTGTTTTTGCCAAGGCAGAAATAAAAAAATGTTCCATTTTATTAAAATTTGAGAATATCTCAATAAAAATGATCTGATGGCAATCAACAGCTGTATCTGCCATGGAAAAAACTGCCAATACAATCAGAAAATACCAGGAATGAGCTCACATCGAACAAAACAGTCACTTTGAACATCTGTCCTTAAGTGAAACCAAATTCAAACAATCATTTTTGAGGTTCAAAAATAGATTGTATAACTTTTTATTTCTCCCCATTTTCAGAGATCACTGAATTTCTGAAGTCCAGCAGGAAACACAAGGAGAAGTTCTAAAATATCACAAGAAAAGCAGATTTCTGAACCAAGTTCTAGTTAAAAATTTTAAACATAGGTATCTAAAATTAGTCACCTAAAACCACATATAGGAACTGAAACACATGGTCTGATTTTCAGGTGTGTTGTGCAATCTATTATTGAAGTCCATGGATATTTTAGAGGTTGGGATGCTTCAGACCTGGTGCAGGTAGGGTCAAGTACCGTGGAGAGCATTGATGGGTTCATCCACCTCAGCTGATGAGTTCATCCAACTTAGCTGCAAGCAGCATTGAAATGGTTGCAACAAACCAGATGTTTTTCTTTCTGTCTCCTGCATGAAGTCCATATCTCACTAAAGGAGGCAAAAACATCTTTGTACTGAGACGAAGTTCAGGAGCTATCACATCTATGTACTGCCTATATTCCTATATGGGTCAGAAACCTGGACCCTGTTACAGGCAGACTTGGAGCAACAATAGACATTCCAGGTGGTATCGGTGCCAAATCCTGACCATTAAATGGTATAACTTTGTGCAAAATGTCATAATGTTGCAGTGATCTGGCCTTCCTTCTATCTGTCATTATATTTAAAAGCAATGTTGCATGCTCTTCGACCATGTCATCAGGATGGACAAAAACACCCCAACTCAGTGTGCTCTCGATTCTCCATTGACATGCAAAGGGGTACACACTTTGACCCTACCTGGCACTGCCTATAGGGCTGCCCCAGAGATTCATGGATTCACAGAGTTTAGCCAGATATGAGAACTTCACTACACAATGTCTGGTGTGGTGCCATCAACTACAGTCACTCTAGCTATGCAACAGTTCTTAGTTGATTATATGTGTCTGATGAAGATGCTTCAAAACAGGCACCACATATGCATTATAAAACAAATCAAACCAATCTTCTGAACACTTAAGGGGTCACCCATCTCTACTATATACACAGTATTGCATTTCTTAAGGGGGCTATTATGGACATATTCTTCCTTAGGCTTTATATCATAGCATATTTAGTAGTGCTGGACGAGATACCGTTTAATGTAACTGCCTTAAATTCCTAATAATCAGACTTGATTTGTTTTATTTAAGTGCAGCTTGAAGACCTATGATGTCATTCTTTGTTGTGATGTTCGGAGACATAACATTAAATGTGGAGAATATTATAAGGATTACCAACCTAACTTCTGTCAGACTTGGCTGCACGTCACTGTTTACCCTGTATGTTTTGGTTAATTGTCTATCAGAAGACAAATTAGGTAAATAAATGAATAAATAAGAACTGCTCTTCCAGTGCTGGAAGTTCCTTTAGGCCTCAATATGATCACAAAAAATTGTCCTTTGCCAAAAATCAATCAGATACGGAGACCTCTTGGGAGAAGGATTACTGAGCTCCCATTACTTGCTGTTATTGATCCAGCATTATAAACAGAAGAGCCAGACTTAAATGTAACAAAAACATTTGTGGGGAATGGGATGACTCAAGAAATTGATAATGGACTAAAAACCTGTTCACCTCTAAGTCACAAATTTAATCCATCAGTAACTGAAAGTCATTATGGTCTGAAGACTGTTTGGAGACCTACCTGAACTTAAATATCAGTGTCAGTTCCATTCCTTTGGGACTGGTGACCACCTCCCCACAACCTGAAATATAAATGGCACTAGTGGCAATCTTGTTAACAGTCAAAAAGACCAAAAACTGAATTGGTATGGAGACTAAAATTTTCTCAAAGATGGTCTCTTCTAAACAGTGTTGAAGGACAGTTTGAGGAAAGCTACTTGCAATACTGTACCCATTCAGTAGAACTGTCAATCCATGCATATCTCAAAAGTACTGTGTTTACTCTCTAAAATGTAGCACATCTTGCCCAGCTGGTTGAGGTAAGGAGAGAGTTCTGGCCTCCAACGGACTCCTGAGGCCAGCTGAGCTTTTGGTAAACTCCCGTTATTTGCATGGGGAAGTATAAACCCCCAGAACAAGAATTTGAAGGAAACACTGTGAAAAAGACTTGCAGAGTTTTGATCCTGCTGCCCCTCTCGTGGATTTTTTTGCAACAGAGTGCAACTTGGACTTGTGTTTCTTGTATCAAGGCATGAAATGTTATGTGATACTGCATGTCACACAATGTCAGCTAAGAAATATCTCTCTCAAAGCATGAGAAATATTATAGTGAGGAAAGAAAAAGTTATAGAAAAAAAGGATTTAGTAAGTTACTGTACTAAAGCTGACTTTGCCTACCATAGAGCAGTTTTCTCTTGATGCATACATGATTAATGATGCAGATGGCATCGTCACTGAAGATAGAATTGCACTTCATTTGGGAAATATTTAGTATTTCATCTCTTTAAAACATATATGTTGAAATAGTCTATTGATGCCACCTTGTGCTGTGGCTCAGATAAGATTTCCAGTGCTAAGCATTATCTGTTTGGGACAATACAATGCTTAGATAAGAGACCTCTGTGAGTTCCCTAGGTACTTTTGAAAATTCTGCTGAATATTCAGTATTATACTTCCTCTCTGAGTCACTACTGAATCAATATCCCAGCACAGTGTTAGGGAATTTGGGATTGCTGGAAGTCTTGTCTTGAATAAAATGTAAAACCAAGGTCCTGATTAGAGCTGGTAGGAAAATGAAATTTCCGTCTGACTGAAAACTCCAATATTTATTTTTGCCCTGATTCAGCAAAAAGAATACAATAATTTTAGAGAGAAATTAAACATTCCAACATTTACAAATAAAAATGTGCATTTTGATAGATCAATTCAAAATTATTTTTTTTTATTAAGAAAAGATGGAGAATCAAAAGCATTAATAAAAATCGATATTTTCCTGTGGAAAATTTCTATTTTGATGAAACCATATTTTCCAACAGGAAATTTTGTTTGGTCAAAACAAAATTTAACCAGCTCTGGTCCTGACCATTTATTATCATTCATTTATGTTCAAAAACTAGCACAAATCCCATTCTGCCCATCTAAATTCCCTACACAGTATCAGTTGGATACAATATTCTTCTTTACTTCCTGTTCAGATTTGTCATGTAGTAATGCTATGTGCTGTTAAAACAGGTATTGCATTTCACTCTAGATATTGTTCGATTTCAATAATAGATGATGTGATCCTGGTCTATATTTTGAAAAGCATTTTAAGCATAAAAATATTACACAAATAGCATACAGTCATTCTCATCATTGGGATGGTAGCTACACTAATTTACTTTTGTTTTTACAACAGGATGATGTGGAAACTAAGAGGAAATCAAAGTTAAGAACCGTTTTTGGAGAAGTATTCACTAATTTCAGGTTCCCACCTGGAGCCTGATTTTCAGAGGTGTTAGGATTTCTTCCACTTGTCTTCCCAAGAACTCAATTCAACTCCAGCCTTCATCATTCAGGTATCTTTATTTGGCATAGAGCAATGCCACACTGAGTTGATCAGATTCAAACTCTGGGGGGATGAATGCAGGGTACATCACAGCTCCAAAGTTACACAGAAACCTTCCTGCTTTATATACATACACAAATAATTGCATTTACTATACATTGCATCACATATTTTTGGATGGGTTTGGTCCCTTATTTTGTCCCTTGTTATCTAGTTCATAGTAAATAGTTCTCTTGGTGTTCTCCTTCTTATCTTATGGCACCTTATAGACTAACAGACATGATGGAGCATGAGCTCATGCTCCAAAATGTCTGTTAGTCTACAAGCTGCCACAGGACTCTTTGCTGCTTTTACAGATCCAGACTAACACGGCTACCCCTCTGACTCTTATCTTATGTGGCTCAGAAATCCTGTCTTCTTAGCCTACTGACCTATTTACTTATCTTACTTAGCACAAACATTCTGTTCTCAACTTGATAATTCATTTATGTCCCTAATTCTATCTTCCAAAAAATGAGACCTCCTTACATATGTTAATTACTCATGTTGGGCCAGCCTTAGTTGCAAGAGGTGATGAGCGTTTGGACTTCCCTGGAGTTCAGCTGAGATGTGGATATTCAGTGCTTCTGAAAATGAAGACCATGATGTTTCAAACTGTGCACCCAAATCCTGAAGTTAGTGGACTCTTCTGACGTATAAACACTGCCTTGGTGATGAAGGGGTTACAGAGCTTCTACGGGCAAGGCTGGCCCTGCCCCTCCAGCCCTGTCAGTCATGTCAGGGGTAGAATAAAGGTTTAAAAGCAGGAAGTCCTAAGCAGTTGATAAGCCACTCTGGGAGCAGACGGTGGCTCTACAGCATGCTAGAGAGACTCCTGGAAACTTTCGGCAGAACTGCCATCATGTAGGCCATTTACCAATGTCCTCATGCCAATAAGAAGATAACCCCTTTGGGGTTAGGCAACTAGGACTATACTAATGGGACCAGGGGAATCAGAGCCAGGAGACCTGTTCATTTCAAACACAGTTAGAATAGTTGACTCAATTTTATATAACAGAGACCCCTGCTTAGGTAGATGAGGATGCCCTGAGGATTTTTCAGTGTCCAGATAGCAGGGGGTAAATGTCAGCACTTCAGAACTATGACAACACTTAACATTTTAGCCTAAATTAGTTAAAGGACAAATACAGCCAAATGAAGAATCCCTTTTCGGGAGGCGGGGTATGTCAAGGAATGATAGACCAGCAGTAATACACCTTCCACTCACTTTTTATTGTGCCCTCTCCTATTCCTCAACTCCCAAAGTGACCCAGGCCTGGACAGAGACCACTGGTTTACAAATGAAAGCAAATCCACACGTCAAACCTTCCCATTTCCCAATGGTCCTCTCTCCTCACTCTAGTTTGTTTTCCACTTGCAGAATTAACATTGGACATGAAAAGTGGAGCCCATCTGAATTAATCGACAAATGAAACACCTTCACCTATTGTTTCCAATTTGTATTAATGTTTTCCAGCTGATTTTCTACTTTTCTAAGGAATATATGAAGGAATTTTGCCAAACTTTTATGTGTTCCCCTGCTAGCCCCCAAAAACTTTTTCAGTGAACAGAAAAATATACTAAATCCACCCAGCTAGCAGATATTGAATTCCATTTTTTTCCCCCAGGATTGTTTGGAATTTGATGTTTTCTCAAACTAATGACTGCAATTGCCTGCAAACAATTTATAGAATAAATGTGTATTCTTCCCCAAATATAGCTCTGTAATCCCAAAGAATGGCTGAATTTTTCACCTTCTCACTGATATTTGCCATTCTATAGCTATAGTAATTTAATGCTCTTTCATCCTCTATTCTCCTGAGAGTGAAATCATGATGGACGTGTTTGTCACCATGGCAGCAAAACAGTATACATATTTTAACCAAAGCGGATGCATAGACTGTAAATCCCAGGTTTCTTTGTTTTTAGGGAGCTTTGAGATGGCTCACATAACTATAAGCCCCAGTATAAAAAGAATGAAAGTGAAATGCTAAGTGAAGCCGCATTTCTCTACATCGGGTTATATTTCTCCAGAGTGTTGGCAGATGGCTAGTTACTGTATTTTTCTGGGCCAGACAATGGAAGCTTGTTACAGTAAAATAGTAGGTAAGAAGATGGAATCAATTGTATACGAGGCACTGCTACAATACAAAGACCCCTAATATAAATATTAGGAAATAAACAGGTTACTTTATTTTGAAGTACACATTCTTTCCTGGATTGGTTAATATCACAGTAATTCATTTTAGGGTAACTACTGCAAAAGATAAGAAGATTAATATAATACAGAAAAGTAAATAGGAAAGCTAGATAATAAATGTCTACTAAAGAATAAATAAGCATTAATAGGCCCCAAACCTGCTCTCATACAGCTGCCAGACCCACCGATTTCAATACAGGTTATATCCATGCTGGGGAGGGCAGATTGGACTGTAGGTTTTGTTTTAGAATAACAACCTGTGTCAAGGATGTGAAATGGTTTAGTAATGAAAATGTTTAGCAACTTACTTCATCAGGCCTAATTCCTGTTTTTCTCTAGAAAAACATGTATTTGGCCTCCCATTGAAAAGATTAATCCTCTCATTTTATTTACAACTATCACACCAATCCTGGAATGCAATGAGATGGCATGTTGTAGGAACTGCAATATGCTGGCTTTGTGGATAGAAGTGAAGATAAAAACAACGAGGAATCCTTGTGGCACCTTAGAGACTAACAAATTTATTTGAGCATAAGCTTTTGTGGGCTAGAATCTATTTCATTGGATGCATGAAGTGAAAAATACAGGATCAGGTATAAATGCATGAAAGGAAGGGGGTTGCTTTACCAAACAGTTGACGAGAAGATGTGAGTAACAGTAGGAAGAAATTAGTGTTGGGGAAATTAAGTTTAGTGTTTTGTAATGACCTAGCACTCCCAGTCTTTATTCAGGCCTAATCTGATGGTATCCAGTTTGCAAATTCATTCCAATTCTGCAGCTTCATGCTGGAGTCTGTTTTTGAAGTTTTTTTGTTGAAGAATTTCCACTTTTAGGTCTGTTATTTAGTGACCAGAGAGACTGAAATGTTCTCCTACTGGCTTTTGAATGTTATGGTTCCTGATGTCAGATTTGTGTCCATTTATTCTTCTGCGTAGAGACTGTCTGGTTTGGCCAATGTACATGGCAGAGGAGTATTGCTAGCACATGATGGCATATATCACATTGGTAGATGTGCAGGTGAATGAGCCAATGTGATATATGTCATCATGTGCCAGCAATGCCCCTCTGCCATGTACACTGGCCAAACCGGACAGTCTTTATGCAAAAGAATAAATGGGTCATTCCAAAACCTAAACTTAATTTCGTTAGACTGACCTCACACTTGGTAAAGCAATCCCCATCCTTTCATATATTTTTCACTTACTTCATGCATCTGATGAAGTGGGTTCTAGCCCACAAAAGCTTATGCCCAAATAAATTTGTTAGTCTCTAAGGTGCCACACAGACTCTTGGTTGTTTTTGCTGATACAGACTAACATGGCTACGACTCAGAAGTGAAGATATCAGTCAAGACACTCAGAACAGTAAACTTTTCAAGTGCTCCAAAAATTATCTTCCATTGCTAATTCACCACTTCCTTATCACCCAAATCTTCACTGCAGCATGGTATATACGCTGTGCTATGCCAGGTATTGTTCTGGGATGTGACACAGTCAGCTTCAAAAACACTTCATTTTCCTAAGTGGTCTTATAAAGCTTGCTTATTAACTTGCAAAATACACTGTTTTTCATAGATTCCCATCCTCTTCATGGGAATATACAAGGCATGTTGGAATCTCTTCTGAGAGGTGTTTTAATACACACACAGTATATATATTAGGAGAGAGGCAAAATAGTAATTTCCTTGTTCATTTTAAAATACTATTGCTCTTCTGTATTTTGTGCTCAGTGACTGTATCTATGCCAAAAAGCTTCCTCATCAAAATGGTGGTTCCAGTTGAAGAAAACTTTGAATGGCTAAGACAAATTTTTTCAATAATAGGTGACTGACTTTAGCCTACCAAATTCATATTTAGCCACATAAGTGGCCTGATCAAATATTAAACTACTCCCAACTCCCCACAACTTCAGCTGACTGCAATGGCAACTTCTGGGTGCTCAGTACTTTGGAAAATGGGGTAATTCATTCAGGACACTGGATATGGACATTGGTATGTGTTGGCCAACATTTAGAAAAGTGACTAGTGATTTCTAGGGCCCCAGCTTGAGATATCTTAAAGGAGCCTGAGCATCCACCTTTTGAAAATCACCTTTCAGATGTCTCAAGTTGGGCACTCAAAAAATTGAGGTACTTACGATTACTAGTCACTTTTGAAAACTTTCAAGCCCTCACCTGCTGCTTTCAAAGGGTCATTTTGTCCCTGGCCCTTACTTTGATTCTCCCGTTGAACACCCTCCATAAAAGTTAGTGACAACTGCAGTCCTTTTACTAGATCCAGTATAGGGCAGCTCCTGCTGGGCACTCCTGGGCCAGAATTCACCCCAGAGCAGGTGAGGAGGAGGAAGGACAATCCCACTCTTCACTGGTGTCGGCACAGTAAGCTTGGCTTAACACCGAGTACAGGCTGTGGTGTTCAGTAATATCTCTGGGCCCAAGGTGCTTCAAAAAGACCCTCTTTATTTAGTCACCCAGTTTAGAGTACATTATTTTCTGCAGTGCCCCGTTATATTCTGCAGTGCAGGATGCTAACTGACTTAAAGGTATAGTTTCCAATACCACACAGTCTGAAAAATCTTAAAGGCACCTGAGGTGCCTCTCTCTAAACTCATCCTGCAGGAAGGAGTGCAGATCCACAGTATCCCCTCATCAGGGCAGAACACAACAGGCACGATCTAGCCTAGCACATTTATCTGGCACCACAAAAGGTTGCCTGTCAGATTTAAAAAAAAAACATAAAAAAAAACATTGCAGGAAATAAAGGGGACTCATAAAATTGTGAGCAGCTTGTGGAATGAGTTAAGTAGCGGTAGATCAGGGTACTTTATTACTTGCCCTTGTTCCATAAGTCAGTCTCACTGTGAACAATTAGAAATGCTACAAACGGGGGACATAAAGAAATTGAGTCTTGCAAAAACAGCTGAAAATTTGTACTTAAGGGAGAAATCTGAGTTTTGTGTAAATCATTCCTTGTGGTTTCTATTTAATTTCCGCTTGGGGTTGTTTTTTTTATTTTTTTTGGCAAATTGAAAACTAACATTTTTTGGTTAAGTATCAAGTACTGATTCGATTTCAGTACAAGAGATACTCCTCTTGAAAGAACCTTAATTTTATTATTTATGGTATAATCTTATTGCACTGAATGGCATTTTGGAGTATTAAAAAGTCTCCTGGAAAGGAATATTTGCAAAGCACGAGTTTTTTCTCCATAACATGTACATATTATTCCCCACAACACTATAGAATTCTAACATTTTAGCAGTGTAATCACATTCTCTCAAAACGACCTTCTTTTTGTAAACCAGGTACAGTAGAAGCCACTTCATGGTCATCATTCAGTGCCCCAACCACGCAGAATCACAGATATCTATTATACTACGTATAGGCAAGAATCTTGGATACTGTTGTGTAATGATTGTAGGCAAGGGCTGACATTTTAATGGTGCCCGCTGTACTCAGATATTGAGTTGCCTTTTTCTTTTCAACTCTCACCGTCTCTGAATTTCTGTCTCTTCTTTACCTTGAAAAAAAAATGAATAACATTTAGAATACCCTTGCCAGCTCTGGAGGGCACGGAATAAGCAGTAGTAAAGACAAACATCATCTCAGCCACTAATAATATATTTTAGCTGTCTATAAGGTGTCTATAGTCTATAACAGGGTCGGCAACCTTTCAGCAGTCGTGTGCCGAGTCTTCATTTAAGGTTTCACGTGCCAGAAATACATTTTAACGTTTTTAGAAAGTCTCTTTCTGTAAGTCTATAAACTATTGTTGTATATAAAGTAAACAAGTCTTTAAAAATGTTTAAGAGGCTTCATTTAAAATTAAATTAAAATGCAGATCTTATCAGTTTAGTGCAGTTTAGTGCAGTGATTCTTAACCTCCCCACCCCTCCTGCCCAAGCTGCGGGCCAGCCCACCCCCCCAGGGGGGTGCTCCTGCAGGCTGCAGTGGATGTATGTGGGCGCCAGCCCTCATGTACCCCCCGGCTCCTCCCTTGCCTAGGGTTATTATATTTCAAAAATCGAAAAAAAGGGGAAAGCTCTGCCCTAGCCCCGCCCCCATCCACTCCCTCACACTTCCCACTCCAACTGCCCCGTCAGTACCCCCAACCCCCCCTTGTCCTCTGACTGCCCCCTGTTGGGACCCCTTACCTTAATTGCCCCCCAGAACTCCACCCCTACCTAAGCCTCCCTGCTCCTTGTTCCCTGACTGCCCACTCCTGAGACCCCTCATACTCTAACTGCCCCCCCCGGACCCTACCCCCTACCTGTCCTCTGACTGCCCCAACCCTTATTCACACCCCCATCCTCAGAAGACCCCTGGGACTCCCATGCCCCATCCAACCACTCCCCGCCCCATTGACTTCAGCAGGGGTCTGGACTGGTATAGGCATCATCCATCCTCTTAAAGGCAACTGGGGAGTTGTGCAATAGAATCCCAAGGAGATGAATGGGTAGTTCATTCTCTATGCCCATTGAATCTCTAGATTCTCTGCTGAACTGTAAACAAGGGTAACAGTTAATGCCTATTGTGGTGGTATATATATTTAAGTAGACAACTGTTCACGAGGAGCTGGCCTGGGAAAAAAACTACTTGTTTTATAAGAACGGCCATAAAATGATAATGATTGCCACTCATTAGGTACAGAAGTAGACACCAACCCACATTAGGACAGAGGCATTGCTACCTACAATATTATGCAGATAATATGCACATGTTTAACATCCACTATTTCTGGGAACATTCCTGCATGTTTTTTGACTACAGACTGACTGAATCCTCAGTGGGATCCACTTGAATTGATACCATTCTACAGCTCATACTGCAACTATGTGATACAACAGATTCTTTTATTGATTAATGTATGACTCTGAGCAGGAAATTGCACTTCATCTTCATCATTTATCAGCTTATCCGTTCAGTCTGCATATCCATGCAGGATAATATGCCTACCATAGGTTTCCGTGCCATTGTAATGGAGAAAAGGGCTCCAAAGACATCTCTTCATTCTTATTCAGAAATGCTTTGATGTGCTTCAAAGATAAAAGCCATTTTATTGTGCTCATAAGGAGTGAAAGTGTCCTATTGTGACAAAAAAAAATTCCTTTAATAGGATGGTTAAGTAAAGCTTAACATTGGTTTCAGCTGAATAAAAACATTCACGGATGTCAGCTCATGATTCATATTTACCCTCATCAAATCCCCTGGCCTTCATGAAAAATCCTTACATCTTTTCTTAAAAATGAAGGCTTTGTTACATAAACTGTTTCTGGACTACACTGTTTAGATTTTCTTTTGATAAAATGAAGTGTTTAGGTCAGTAAGCTGACATGAGAGACAAAAGACTCTCAATTAACTATTTCTAAAGCCATCCTTTCTCTTGCTTAGAGGATACCCATTAAAAACGATTGACCCTACTAGATGTTAAGGTTTTGTGATTTTCTTGAACTACTTTTCAATTTTATAAAACTAGTTTGAATTTTTGAACTCCCCCCCGCCCCGAAATTTAAACCTATGGGTCAAATGCTGCTCTCAGTTAACACAGGTATAAATTTGGAGTAGCTCCTTTGGTTTCAGAGCACAAGATAGAATGGAATGCAGCTTTCCACTAGCTAAATGGCTAAATTACTTCACATTTACACTGGAGTAACAGATTAGAATTGGACCCTAAGATTATAGTAATTTATTAATTCTACAGAGCAATTCCCAGAGGTCTTCCATCAGGATGATGGCTTCATTCTGCTAGGCATTGTTCAAGCGTACAAGAAAATATAGTCCCTATTTGAAGAGTTTATCATCTATGCTACAAGTCTGAAAACGCTTATACATGCGCTTAATTTAATGCACTATATATACCCCCATTGACTTCAGTGGAACTGCTCACAGTACATAATGTTAACCATGTGTATGTTTTTGCAGGGTTGAGATCTAAAACAAAATTCTAAGTCATCTACTTAAAATGCTAGTAAGTTTTAACAAAGTTAAAAGTCAGAGTAGGTCAGGGTGATAAATAGGGATGGTGAACCAGTTCAGAGAAAACAAGATCCTTCACCCAAAATTCTAACCAAAATACTATGAAAGTTCAAAACTGTGTCGTTAACTATTTTGTTGTTTCACTTTTCATTTATGGCACTTCTGCATTTTCAGAAGCCCTCATGAAGGTCTCACGTGTAATTCATGCCATAATAGCTAGCATTGGTTTAAAACCTGAAGCCTGAGATCTTTATCCTTTCCAGAACTTTGTTTACATTAACAGTTGTAACTCTGTAAAAGCAGCAGAAAATCCTGTGGCACCTTATAGACTAACAGACGTTTTGGAGCGTGAGCTTTCGTGGGTGAATACCCACTTCGTCAGACGCCTCTGCTGCTTTTACAGATCCAGACTAACATGGCTACCCTCTGGTAGTTGTAACTCTGAATATCCTTGTTATCCATATAAACAACCAATCTCTCTTTGACTTTTACTAAATTATTGAAGTCAATGTTATCCTGTGGCAGTGAGTTCCAGAGTCTAACTACAAATATTTCCTTAAATAGGTTTTGAATTTGCTACCTTTCAGTTTTATTGAATGCCTCCTTGTTCTTCTATTGTGAGA
This sequence comes from Chelonoidis abingdonii, assembly GCF_003597395.2. NCBI lineage: Eukaryota > Metazoa > Chordata > Testudines > Testudinidae > Chelonoidis > Chelonoidis abingdonii. The sequence goes on from NC_133769.1 coordinate 238,433,612, forward strand.
TTGGAACATGGAAGCTCCTACTGTACTTGCTCTGGACCATTCATTTTTTTATATATTTTTATCATGCCATCTCTTATTAATTTTATTTCTAAGATAAAATATCCCAATGTTTTCAATCTCTTTTCCTGTTAGGGTTTTTCTATGCTACAGTGTAAGACCAGGGTTAGCAGAACTCGAGTTAGCAGACCCTGGGTTATTAACCTAGGGCTTGAGCATCTACACTAATTTGTAACCCCAAGTTAGGAATTGTTGAACCCTGTTCCTTGCCTGGAACTCCAGCATCTACACTGCATTATGCAGACCCAAGTCCAATCACCCAAATCCTCAACTTTCTAGTGTCCTCCCTAAGCGAGGCTGCTCTATGCCTTTGTTCAAGTAGTGTGGGAAAGCTTGACTGGCCACCAAATTTGACTGTCCAGAGGACAAAGAAAGTCAGCCTGTGGGATTGCAGGATACTTTTGGCAGACTCCCACAGCACAAGTCCAGTGGGACTGCCTCTACACTGCAATTCAATAGGGTTTGAACTCTGGGTTCTGGCTCAACTCAGGCTCAGACCCTCCAACCCTGTGTTAGCACAATTTGTATGTAAATGGAATGGGGGTTAGGCTTGATTTTGAGTTCAAGGCCTGGGCTCACACTGCAGTATAGACACATTTCAGAGTAGCAACCGTGTTAGTCTGTATTCGCAAAAAGAACAGGAGTCCTTGTGGCACCTTAGAGACTAACAAATTTATTTGAGCATAAGCTTTTGTGGGCTACAGCCCACTTCATCAGAGGCATGCAGTGGAAAATGCAGTAGGAAGATATATATATATACACACAGAGAACATGAAACAATGGGTGGGTGTTACCATACACACTATAAGGAGAGTGATCAGTTAAGGTGCGCTATTATCAACTACTCCAAAGTGCAGATGTAGTACCCCATGTGGTATTGGCTTTGTTACCCATTGTAAACACAACTTTCAAACTCCTTCACAACAACCATATAAGAATTAGCAATTAAATAGATAAATAATTGATGGATTGCTAGACTGCAGCTTCACATAGCTATTTCCAGTGACTCCCAGTGAGTTAATGTGATAGCACTTGCACAAAAACAATGTAAGTCACTCGTGTAGAATATGTGGTTTCACAATATAATGTGAAACACGTGTTGCACTATAAAAAAAAGTGTGCCTGTCACTGTAAGTTGTAACACCGTAATGCCATAATAAGCTGTGAAGTGTCATAAAATTCCTTAAACCCTTAAGGATTGTGATTCAAAAATTCAGATTTGTCTGGAATATGTGAGTGTGTGTTTAACGGTAAAGAGGGGGAAAAAAAACACTTTCAGATTTAAATGTTTCTGGGTTTTCCTGCTATGCTACTTTTATCATGGACACAATAAAAACAGGGGGTATACATATATAGACCCACATCCTCAAAGGTATTGATGTCAATGGGAATTAGATGCCTAATACCTTCGAGGAGCTGGGTTCTAGATCCATATTTACCTAAATCAAAATAGCCCTGATTTGCAAAATGCTGCACACTCTTCCATAGGAAAAGTGGATATTTTGCACTTTTGAAAACCAGACTACTTTTATTCAGGCTCCTAAATATGCCTAATTTTAGGCAACTAACTTTGAAAATAGTCTTCTGCTCTAAAGGTTATTCCAGGGGTCCAGGTTATTCAGTTGGTGTGCCGAGTCTTCATTTATTCACTCTAATTTAAGGTTTCGTGTTCCAGTAATACATTTTAATGTTTTTAAGAAGGTCTCTTTCTATAAGTCTATAGTCTAACTAAACTATTGTTGTATGTGTGTTTAAGAAGCTTCATTTAAAATTAAATTAAAATGCAGAGCCCCCTGGACTGGTGGCCAGAACGCGGGCAGTGTGAGCGCCACTGAAAATCAGCTTGCATGCCACCTTTGGTAAGTGTGCCATAGATTGCCTACCCCTGGGGTATTCCATTATCTAGGTTAGTACTTCACCAACGATAGTCTATGGAAGTGGTCCCCAAACTTAAACTTTTTACCTTGCACCCCTCCTTACCCCTGTCCATGCCCCCCACCCCTTCCCGGAGCCAGGAGTGAGGCACACAGGCAAGCGTAAGGGGGGCCAAGGCTGGGGCCACAGCTAGGGGTGGAGGCTGAGCTGGATGCACAGCCTTGGCCCGGGGCTGAGGCTGGCAGTCAGGGCTCCATGCTTGGAGCCCTGGGTGCGGGGTTGGCAGCCAGACCCAGGGTGCGGAGTTCCAGGCCCAGGGTTGGGAGCTGGGGCTCCAGGCTCCCTCCCTGGCTCCCTCCCCAGCTGCCCCCCACCCCGAACATTCCTCCGCTTCCCCCTAGGAGGGCACGTCCCACAGTTTGGGGACTTCTGATCTATGGGCAACCAGTGGTACCCAGAGTGCTTTGCAGTGGTCTGCAAAGCTGTTTTTGTCACAGTGGAGATAAGTCTGTTGGCCTTCAAGCAGGCCAGATTCTTGCTAGTTGTTCTAGGGTGGAGGCTTTTAAATAACAAACAGACAAAACAACAACTAAATTATTTTTAAAACCTCACCTCTATGCTGGAAACTATTCAGCTGTTTCATGTTTTTTTCAGGTGTTTCTCTGATGTAAAATCAATTGTGTTCAAATTTGCAGTGAATATACAGGAGGTCAAAACCAAACCATAAAGGGACTTAGAGACTAGAGCAGTGAAGGCTGCAGGAAATTAGGGTAGAATTGGTAAAAAAAAAATTCAAAGTCCTACACTAAAAAAGGAAAATAGACAACAAGAAGATATTAAAAAATGGGAGTTGTAACTAAGCTGTCACATCCATTATTAATTATGAATGACCATCAGCATCATCACAGTAGTATTCAAAGGCCTCAAATCAAGCCATTAATATTGCAGATCTGCCTAGCAGAAACTAACACAATGCTGGATTTAAGTCAGCGAGAGATATCATAGGACTAGTACAAAAATGTTGTTCACAGTTTACCCATGTGTATGTTTTCTGATATAGTGAGTATTCTGTCATTCACCATTAAAAAGCTAGAAGCTGTTTTTCAGAAATATTAACACTTAAGCTCACCACTAGTACTAATATAGGAGCTATTTCTACTATTCAATTCAAATTTTGGCCCCAGTTCAGGCCAGTACGTAAGCATACACTTAATTCTATCCCTTTTCAGGAAAGTACCTAAGTAAATGTTCGACTTTAAGTATGCGCTTAAATCCCATTGATTTGGTTGGGACTGCAGCATGTGCTTATGTGCTTTCCTGAATAAAGATTCATACAGATTTGGGACCTTTGTTAGGTAGGCTGAGAAGAAATTACATTAGAGTTCCAGTGAGTTTGTGCATGCAGGATCAAACATTATCCTTAGTTTATGAAACTTGGTAAATTCTTTGGTTTCTCAAAAATGCCCACAGAATTCAATCTGATTATGTAAGAAGTTTAGTGATGAGTAAAATGTTTTCATTTTTCTATCTAAGCACAGGATATGCAGGTCAAAGAAAGGAAAGCCAGATTATATTGGAAAGATTTCACGTGTGAGATCACTACACGATACAAGTTATCTCAACTGGGATTTTTAAAAAAAATCTTTTTTACTAAGAAACAGAAATTAGTCAAAACCCAGCAGATTCAGTTTCTTGTATACTTTCATTTAATTGTGAGCCTTGTGGTATTACTTGGCAGCTTTAAAAAAGAGTAACAGTCAAACTACGAACACATGCCAGTTATAGAATACAAACCTACAGTATATTAATCTGCTGACCTCTACACTGAAAAGTATCCAGTGTGCTTTATTTATAAATGTCTATCACCAGTATCCTGCTACTCTGTCATATATACTGCACACTGTATATATCAGTTGATCTCTATGTAAAGTTTATTGCATCTAAGGTATAATAAAAGCATAGATCAGGCTTCACCATCTACACACTGCTGGTCACCTGACAAGTATTTCTCTTTACGATTTATGGAAAAGGGTATAAAGAAAGTGTTTTAAAAGAAGAAATATATCTATTAAAATAGTCTAACTGGCAACATCTGGGAAGCCCATCAATAGAGTTTTATTGCTTGCATTTGCTTGAAGTTAAGGTTTATTACATGCAATGTGTGGTAAAAGAATTATGTCATTTCTCACCCAATTGTTGTCACAGTATGTACAGCGTGTGCTGCATCCATCACCACAATAAAAGCCACTTCTTTAATATATATATGTATACCTGGTGATTCATCTGGTATCTAGGTGCTGAATGGTGAACTAAAACAGATACAACACCAAAGTTTTAATATGCATTTTACAAGACACAAAAAACTCCAGATAAAATAGTCACCCAGGTATTGGAATATTGATGATCAGCATTATTTGGACTATATATGGAATTGTCCAGTTTATTTAATATTTATACAGGAATTCTAATATTAAAGCCATACTTGTTTGTTTACAAAGAAGAACGCTTAGGAAATATTCCCTAAAACTTTGGGAACCGAGCTCTAGAGATATCCATTGCACAATGAGAAGATCAAAACTGCTATGCATAGGAAATGCTGCACAAGCACTTTGAAAAAGGCAAAGCTGAAAAGTTTCCTCACTAATGAAAAAGGAAGGAAATTTGACTTTGCGTTATAGTAATGTTGCAGCAGAAGCGACATAATATTAAAGCTCTGGTGGCATATTCATCTAAAACCCTTATTTTAATTGCATGGCTTTCTCTAAACAAACAGCACACTGATCACGTGCCTGATGTTATTTCATTTATCTTCAGAAATAATAACCCAAGTATGTTTCACCTTCTGCCCTGGATGTTCACAGATGTGGACATGTGATCATTCTGTGGTTCTGTAAGTGATTTTATGGGAGCTTACAATGCAGGGAACTGATCTTTATAGGTATAAGTCAGCATATGTATATGCTTATTATACTCACTAAATTGTCTGGATAATTTACTCAGTGTAACCATGGCTCCACAATGCTTTACTCATTCTTATGTAAAAGTAACTCCCTATAACTTTCTAACATCTGACTGGTGTAATAAATTATAATAGGGATTTCCTGTTGCTTTAATGTTGGCCCTATTTTAGTACAGAGGTTGTCTCCTGGAACCACCTGTCCTTCAATTCTCATCACCTCCTCCCATTCAAGATTATATAAAATCCCTTTGGCAAGAACAGTAATTTCTTACTCGGAAAAGCAATACTGGAAAATAACCTTAATATATTTCCAGATCTGTTTTACTTCAGTTTAGTAGCTGAAAAAAAGGAGGACAGCCTAGCCTCATCCAACCAATCATTTATCTTCAGACCAGAAGCAGGTGATCCAGGGACTACCAGTGATTCATAAGATGTTAAAGATGATGGTATGTGCAGAGAATATTTTCCACATGGTTTACCCTACTGAGTTTGGCTGGTTGCAAATTTTCTGTCAAAGCTATTTTTTGAGCAAAAGATGAATTTTTGGCAAAAATGAAAATTTTCACTGTGTATCTGCTTTCCACTGAAAATTTCAATTTTTTGTCAAAAATCCAACAGCTTTTGGCCAAAAATCAAAAGTTTCATTTTTGGCTGAAAACTTTTCAGTCTGAGAGATTTTAGTCTGTTTTCCAAGAAGAGAAAAAAATCCATTTTCCCACCAGCTCTACTGGTGAGTAAGCAGGTCTCCACAGCCTGCACTTATTGAGTGTTCATTGAGAGGAGCCCCCATGTATAGTGAATCATATTAATTCAAAGGTTGCAAAACATAAATGACTATGGCAAGGTCCACAGAGAAAAGGAATGGACACGACCGCCTTCCCAGATGCCGCTTAAAAAAGACACTGCTGACCACCAGCACAATTTGGCACTAGCAGCTCCCATTCTCCTCAATAGAAGCTCTTGTATACCCAGTATTTCTGAGAAAATCAGGCCACTTATTTAGGAGCCTAAACATAGAGTTAAGATCCTAACGTTAGGAACCCCTTTTGAAAATCTTGACACCAAGCCAGCAAGATTTGAAGCAGTGTAGCATCTGAAGGTAGCATGTTCAGCCATTTGGGGAGGGAGTACTTCATATTAGATTAAGTGCTATGAAACACTTATCATGTGTACATGCTTAAATCTGAATAAACTCAATGAGACTTAATCCATTTAAGTGGTTTGCTGAATAGGGATGAATTAAAGTTAATGGGAGTTAAACAGGTTTATAATTAAGCACATGCTTAAGTCCTTTTGAGTTTAATTCAATTATGTTATAGTTAACCACATGCTTAAGCATTGAGTTGAATAGGACTGATTTGCTGAATCATTACCTATGGCTGGGATGTCCAGCCCTTCTTTAGATAAGAAGCTTGCCATAACTATGAAGCATGAGAGCGAAAGTGTAATCCAGGGGTAGGCAACCCTTCGGTAGGGTGCCGAAGGCGGCACGGGAGCTGATTTTCAGTGGCACTCAGACTGCCTGGGTCCTGACCACCAGTCCAGGGGACTCTGCATTTTAATTTAATTTCAAATGAAGCTTCTTAATCATTTTAAAAACCTTATTTACTTTACATACAACAATAGTTTAGTTATATATTATAGACTTATAGAAACAGACCTTCTAAAAACATTAAAATGTATTACTGGCACGCGAAATCTTAAATTAGAGTGAATAAATGAAGACGGCACAAGACTTCTGAAAGGTTGCCAATCTTCCATTGTGTCAGCAGTAAAAAAATCAAACAAAATATTAGGATACATAAAGAATGGAATTTGGTAATAGTGGAAGGGTTTTATTGCCCTCAACTGGACTATTGTGTTCAGTTCTCATCATCCCATCTCAAAAGGAATATAAAAGTGGGTTCAGAGAGAAGCAACAAAAATATTTAGGGATATTGAAAAACTACTACATGAAGAGAGATTGAAAAGATCAGGATTGAAATAATCCAAACACAAGGGTGCACGCAAGTGACTCACTGGCCATCTGGGCATAGCATAGCAGGGTCTCCTCTTTTACCACTTCTTACCAGCTGTCCCGGCTCAGCGGTGTCTGTTTCTTTTTGCAACTCAGTCCTCTGGTCAGGTCACATATAGTTGCACCCTTCCTGAGTAAACTGACAGTCCAACAACTAATAGTCCTTCACTTCACTTTGGAACCTTGGTCTGAGTCCAGACTCACTAGAACTTCCCCCTGGTATCAGGAGGGTTTCAGTGGTCTTTATCCCATGTCAGGGGGAAAGGTAGTGGGTAGGTTTTCTGGTTCTTCTTCAGTGGTCTGGTAGGGAAACCCAAGCCCTCTGTCTCTAGTATGCTCCAGTCCAGGGATCCTTGAATAAGCAGTCAAGACCTTGACTTCACAGACCTTTGGCTGCCTCCCTCGACCACTTCTTGACTTGGCCTTTCTTGGGCCTTTGCCTGAGCCTCTTTCCAGACTCCCAATGTATCAGCACTGTTCTTGCTAAGCTGTTTCCATAGCTTTCCTACAGAGCTTCTTAGCACTTTCTTGCACCCAGCTGGTTCTGCTGGAGAGAAGTTTTCTCCATTTCCCTGGCAGAATAGGCCCTGACTCATCAAGAGTCTTCCTGTTCCCTGCAGGCCTTTCCACCAGTGCACAGAATCCTGGTGCACTCATATCCTGCCACTTTGTTTCCCCACTGCTTTGGGCTCCCTGTTGCAAACTTACCTTCCTTTCAGGAAGCTTTCTCTGCCAGTAGTTCAGCTCTGCTGTCTGACTGCAGCCAGGCTCCACTCACTGAATAGGAGCCAAAGATCTGTTGTCCTTTCTGATCAGGGCCTAGCTGAGCCAGGTTTAGCTCTTTTAACTCCTCCCTCCAGGTTTGACATTGCAGTGGGGTGAGACTGATTGTGCCCACAGGCTCTCATTAACTCCTTTGGGCTCAGTAAGGGGTTGGTAAACCCCATCACAAGTGATGCAATAAAAGAATGCGGAACACTGAATGGTTGAGAAGATCAGAAACTTCTATTCATCCTGTCTCATCATGATACAGGGACAAGGGGCATCCAATTAAAATTAATTGAATTGACTGAAATTCAAAACAGACAAAAGGAAATACTTTTTTACAATGCATATGTAGCCCCTGGAACTCGTTGCTGCAAGATATCATTCAGGCTAAGTGCTTAGCAAGATTCAAAAAGGTATTAGACATTTATATGAATAACAAAAATATTCATGCCAATGAATGGCTAGAAAGAAATTTCCCTGTGGTCAGGTTTTTCCATAACTGCCTACTGCAGAGTTTCTTCCACCTTCCTGAGATGCATCTGTGGCCAGTGCTGGAGACAGGATGCTGCAGTAGATGGATCACAGGTCTGATCCAATATGGAAATTCCTATAATCCTAAGTGAATACAAAACAAAACACACAGATTTCTGCAGATCAACCATGTAATGTCCTTGTTTTACATCCTCTTTTTCAGTTTCACCATATTCCTAACCTTTCTTTGCTTTCTCTAAACTGTCTGTCTGCTGCTATCACAAATTCTTTGAACAGTTCTCTGTCTTTTATATGTTTCTTTATTATTAGAATGTGTATAACTTTCACAGATTGGCTAGGTTGGACTGTTTAATGATGTATCAAGCATTACATATAAGTATCTACTTGATGTTTAGAGAGCCTTCTGCCTGCAAAGAATATAATTTATATCCTTGTCAATTAATACAGTCAACTCACATGATTAACTAAAAAAAAAAGAATCACAATCACAGTTTTAATTGCACTGTTAAACAATAGAATACCAATTGAAATCTATTAAATATTTTGGATGTCTTTCTACATTTTCATATATGTTATATTCTGTGTTGTAATTGAATCAAACCAGAGAAATTCAGTAAGGCGTTTGACACGGTTCCGCACGGGGAACTGTTAGTTAAATTGGAAAAGATGGGGATGAATATGAAAGTTGTAAGGTGGATAAGGAACTGGTTAAAGGGGAGACTCCAGCGGGTC